>NC_134391.1:0-330400 GCF_035582795.1 Mycteria americana | reverse complement strand
CAAATTGGAAACGTCCAGAGATTGCGCCCACAGGAAAGCTGCCAGCACTGAAAGCTGTAGCTGGTTTTCACTGTCCCTTGGAACTGCATTCGCTGCCACACAGACATTCGCGCTCTGCTAAAGCATTGCTTCGTAATGGGGCAACACTCTGTATCTCTCTCTGGCAGAGCCCGGCAGTGAAATTGGAAACGTCCAGAGATTGCGCCCACAGGAAAGCTGCCAGCACTGAAAGCTGTAGCTGGTTTTCACTGTCCCTTGGAACTGCATTCGCTGCCACACAGACATTCGCGCTCTGCTCAAGCTTTGCTTCCTAATGGGGCAACACTCTGTATCTCTCTCTGGCAGAGCCCGGCAGTGAAATTGGAAACGTCCAGAGATTGCGCCCACAGGAAAGCTGCCAGCACTGAAAGCTGTAGCTGGTTTTCACTGTCCCTTGGAACTGCCTTCGCTGCCATACAGACATTCGCGCTCTGCTAAAGCATTGCTTCGTAATGGGGCAACACTCTGTATGACTTTCTCCCAGTACCTGGCAGTGAAATTGGAAACGTCCAGAGATTGCGCCCACAGGAAAGCTGCCAGCACTGAAAGCTGTAGCTGGTTTTCACTGTCCCTTGGAACTGCATTCACTGCCACACAGACATTCGCGCTCTGCTAAAGCTTTGCTTCCTAAAGGGGCAACACTTTGTATCTCTCTCTGGCAGAGCCCGGCTGCCAAATTGGAAATGTCCAGAGATTGCGCCCACAGGAAAGCTGCCAGCACTGAAAGCTGTAGTTGGTTTTCACTGTCCCTTGGAACTGCATTCGCTGCCACACAGACATTCGCGCTCTACTAAAGCATTGCTTCGTAATGGGGCAACACTCTGTATCTCTCTCTGGCAGCGCCCGGCAGTGAAATTGGAAACGCCCAATGATTGCGCCCACAGGAAAGCTGCCAGCACTGAAAGCTGTAGCTGGTTTTCACTGTCCCTTGGAACTGCATTCACTGCCGCACAGACATTCGTGCTCTTCTAAAGCTTTGCTTCCTAATGGGGCAACACTCTGTATGACTTTCTCCCAGTGCCCGGCAGTGAAATTGGAAACGTTCAGACATTGCGCCCACAGGAAAGCTGCCAGCACTGAAAGCTGTAGCTGGTTGTCACTGTCCCTTGTAACTGCATTCGCTGCCACACAGACATTCGCGCTCTACAAAAGCATTGCTTGGTAATGGGGCAAAACTCTGTATGACTCTCTCCCAGTGCCCGGCAGTGAAATTGGAAACGTTCAGAGATTGCGCCCACAGGAAAGCTGCCAGCACTGAAAGCTGTAGCTGGTTTTCACTGTCCCTTGGAACTGAATTCGCTGCCACACAGACATTCGCGCTGTGCTAAAGCATTGCTTCGTAATGGGGCAACACTCTGTATCTCTCTCTGGCAGAGCCCGGCAGTGAAATTGGAAACGTCCAGAGATTGCGCTCATAGGAAAGCTGCCAGCACTGAAAGCTGTAGCTGGTTTTCACTGTCCCTTGGAACTGCATTCGCTGCCACACAGACATTCGCGCTCTGCTAAAGCAGTGCTTCATAATGGGGCAACACTCCGTATCTCTCTCTGGCACAGCCCGGCAGTGAAATTGGAAACGTCCAGAGATTGCGCCCACAGGACAGCTGCCAGCACTGAAAGCTGTAGCTGGTTTTCACTGTCCCTTGGAACTGCCTTCGCTGCCACACAGACATTCGCGCTCTGCTAAAGCATTGCTTCGTAATGGGGCAACACTCTGTATGTCTCTCTGGCAGAGCCCGGTAGTGAAATTGGAAACGTCCAGAGATTGCGCCCACAGGAAAGCTGCCAGCACTGAAAGCTGTAGCTGGTTTTCACTGTCCCTTGGACCTGCATTCGCTGCCACACAGACATTCGCGCTCTGCTAAAGCTTTGCTTCCTAATGGGGCAACATTCTGTATCTCTCTCTGGCAGAGCCCGGCAGTGAAATTAAAAACGTCCAGAGATTGCGCCCACAGGAAAGCTGCCAGCACTGAAAGCTGTAGCTGGTTTTCACTGTCCCCTGGAACTGCACTCGCTGCCACACAGACATTCGCGCTCTGCTAAAGCTTTGCTTCGTAATGGGGCAACACTCTGTATCTCTCTCTGGCAGAGCCCGGCTGCCAAATTCGAAACGTCCAGAGATTGCGCCCACAGGAAAGCTGCCAGCACTGAAAGCTGTAGCTGCTTTTCACTGTCCCTTGGAACTGCATTCGCTGCCACACAGACATTCGCGCTCTGCTCAAGCTTTGCTTCCTAATGGGGCAACACTCTGTATCTCTCTCTGGCAGAGCCCGGCAGTGAAATTGGAAACGTCCAGAGATTGCGCCCACAGGAAAGCTGCCAGCACTGAAAGCTGTAGCTGGTTTTCACTGTCCCTTGGAACTGCATTCGCTGCCACACAGATATTCGCGCTCTGCTAAAGCATTGCTTCGTTATGGGGCAACACTCTGTATCTCTCTCTGGCAGAGCCCGGCAGTGAAATTGGAAACGTCCAGAGATTGCGCCCACAGGAAAGCTGCCAGCACTGAAAGCTGTAGCTGGTTTTCACTGTCCCTTGGAACTGCATTCGCTGCCACACAGACATTCGCGCTCTGCTAAAGCAGTGCTTCATAATGGGGTAACACTCCGTATCTCTCTCTAGCACAGCCCGGCAGTGAAATTGGAAACGTCCAGAGATTTCGCCCACAGGAAAGCTGTCAGCACTGAAAGCTGTAGCTGGTTTTCACTGTCCCTTGGAACTGCATTCGCTGCCACACAGACATTCGCGCTCTGCTAAAGCTTTGCTTCCTAATGGGGCAACACTCTGTATGACTTTCTCCCAGTGCCTGGCAGTGAAATTGGAAACGTCCAGAGATTGCGCCCACAGGAAAGCTGCCAGCACTGAAAGCTGTAGCTGGTTTTCACTGTCCCTTGGAACTGCATTCGCTGCCACACAGACATTCGCGCTCTGCTCAAGCTTTGCTTCGTAATGGGGCAACACTCTGTATCTCTCTCTGGCAGAGCCCGGCAGTGAAATTGGAAACGTCCAGAGATTGCGCCCACAGGAAAGCTGCCAGCACTGAAAGCTGTAGCTGGTTTTCACTGTCCCCTGGAACTGCACTCGCTGCCACACAGACATTCGCGCTCTGCTAAAGCATTGCTTCGTAATGGGGCAACACTCTGTATCTCTCTCTGGCAGAGCTCGGCTGCCAAATTGGAAACGTCCAGAGATTGCGCCCACAGGAAAGCTGCCAGCACTGAAAGCTGTAGCTGGTTTTCACTGTCCCTTGGAATTGCATTCGCTGCCACACAGACATTCGCGCTCTGCTAAAGCTTTGCTTCCTAATGGGGCAACACTTTGCATCTCTCTCTTGCAGAGCCCGGCAGTGAAATTGGAAACGTCCAGAGATTGCGCCCACAGGAAAGCTGCCAGCACTGAAAGCTGTAGCTGGTTTTCACTGTCCCTTGGAACTGCATTCGCTGCCAAACAGACATTCGCGCTCTGCTAAAGCAGTGCTTCATAATGGGGTAACAATCCATATCTCTCTCTGGCAGAGCCCGGCAGTGAAATTGGAAACGTCCAGAGATTTCGCCCAGAGGAAAGCTGTCAGCACTGAAAGCTGTAGCTGGTTTTCACTGTCCCTTGGACCTGCATTCGCTGCCACACAGACATTCGCGCTCTGCTAAAGCTTTGCTTTCTAATGGGGCAACATTCTGTATCTCTCTCTGGCAGAGCCCGGCAGTGAAATTAAAAACGTCCAGAGATTGCGCCCACAGGAAAGCTGCCAGCACTGAAAGCTGTAGCTGGTTTTCACTGTCCCCTGGAACTGCACTCGCTGCCACACAGACATTCGCGCTCTGCTAAAGCTTTGCTTCGTAATGGGGCAACACTCTGTATCTCTCTCTGGCAGAGCCCGGCAGTGAAATTGGAAACGTGCAGAGATTGCGCCCACAGGAAAGCTGCCAGCACTGAAAGATGTAGCTGGTTTTCACTGTCCCTTGGAACTGCATTCGCTGCCACACAGACATTCGCGCTCTGCTAAAGCATTGCTTCGTAATGGGGCAATACTCTGTATCTCTCTCTGGCAGAGCCCGGCAGTGAAATTGGAAACGTCCAGAGATTGCGCCCACAGGAAAGCTGCCAGCACTGAAAGCTGTAGCTGGTTTTCACTGTCCCTTGGAACTGCATTCGCTGCCACACAGACATTCGCGCTCTGCTAAAGGTTTGCTTCCTAATGGGGCAACACTCTGTATCTCTCTCTGGCAGAGCCCGGCAGTGAAATTGGAAACGTCCAGAGATTGCGCCCACAGGAAAGCTGCCAGCACTGAAAGCTGTAGCTGGTTTTCACTGTCCCTTGGAACTGCATTCGCTGCCACACAGACATTCGCGCTCTGCTAAAGCTTTGCTTCCTAATGGGGCAACACTTTGCATCTCTCTCTGGCAGAGCCCGGCAGTGAAATTGGAAACGTCCAGAGATTGCGCCCACAGGAAAGCTGCCAGCACTGAAAGCTGTAGCTGGTTTTCACTGTCCCTTGGAACTGCATTCGCTGCCACACAGACATTCGCGCTCTGCTAAAGCATTGCTTCATAATGGGGTAACACTCCGTATCTCTCTCTAGCACAGCCCGGCAGTGAAATTGGAAACGTCCAGAGATTTCGCCCACAGGAAAGCTGTCAGCACTGAAAGCTGTAGCTGGTTTTCACTGTCCCTTGGAACTGCATTCGCTGCCACACAGACATTCGCGCTCTGCTAAAGCTTTGCTTCCTAATGGGGCAACATTCTGTATCTCTCTCTGGCAGAGCCCGGCAGTGAAATTAAAAACGTCCAGAGATTGCGCCCACAGGAAAGCTGCCAGCACTGAAAGATGTAGCTGGTTTTCACTGTCCCCTGGAACTGCACTCGCTGCCACACAGACATTCGCGCTCTGCTAAAGCTTTGCTTCGTAATGGGGCAACACTCTGTATCTCTCTCTGGCAGAGCCCGGCAGTGAAATTGGAAACGTCCAGAGATTGCGCCCACAGGAAAGCTGCCAGCACTGAAAGCTGTAGCTGGTTTTCACTGTCCCTTGGACCTGCATTCGCTGCCACACAGATATTCGTGCTCTGCTAAAGCATTTCTTCGTTATGGGGCAACACTCTGTATCTCTCTCTGGCAGAGCCCGGCAGTGAAATTGGAAACGTCCAGAGATTGCGCCCACAGGAAAGCTGCCAGCACTGAAAGCTGTAGCTGGTTTTCACTGTCCCTTGGAACTGCATTCGCTGCCACACAGACATTCGCGCTCTGCTAAAGCAGTGCTTCATAATGGGGTAACACTCTGTATCTCTCTCTAGCACAGCCCGGCAGTGAAATTGGAAACGTCCAGAGATTTCGCCCACAGGAAAGCTGTCAGCACTGAAAGCTGTAGCTGGTTTTCACTGTCCCTTGGAACTGCATTCGCTGCCACACAGACATTCGCGCTCTGCTAAAGCTTTGCTTCGTAATGGGGCAACACTCTGTATCTCTCTCTGGCAGAGCCCGGCAGTGAAATTGGAAACGTGCAGAGATTGCGCCCACAGGAAAGCTGCCAGCACTGAAAGATGTAGCTGGTTTTCACTGTCCCTTGGAACTGCATTCACTGCCACACAGACATTCGCGCTCTGCTAAAGCTTTGCTTCCTAATGGGGCAACACTCTGTATGACTTTCTCCCAGTGCCTGGCAGTGAAATTGGAAACGTCCAGAGATTGCGCCCACAGGAAAGCTGCCAGCACTGAAAGCTGTAGCTGGTTTTCACTGTCCCTTGGAACTGCATTCGCTGCCACACAGACATTCGCGCTCTGCTCAAGCTTTGCTTCGTAATGGGGCAACACTCTGTATCTCTCTCTGGCAGAGCCCGGCAGTGAAATTGGAAACGTCCAGAGATTGCGCCCACAGGAAAGCTGCCAGCACTGAAAGCTGTAGCTGGTTTTCACTGTCCCCTGGAACTGCACTCGCTGCCACACAGACATTCGCGCTCTGCTAAAGCATTGCTTCGTAATGGGGCAACACTCTGTATCTCTCTCTGGCAGAGCTCGGCTGCCAAATTGGAAACGTCCAGAGATTGCGCCCACAGGAAAGCTGCCAGCACTGAAAGCTGTAGCTGGTTTTCACTGTCCCTTGGAATTGCATTCGCTGCCACACAGACATTCGCGCTCTGCTAAAGCTTTGCTTCCTAATGGGGCAACACTTTGCATCTCTCTCTTGCAGAGCCCGGCAGTGAAATTGGAAACGTCCAGAGATTGCGCCCACAGGAAAGCTGCCAGCACTGAAAGCTGTAGCTGGTTTTCACTGTCCCTTGGAACTGCATTCGCTGCCAAACAGACATTCGCGCTCTGCTAAAGCAGTGCTTCATAATGGGGTAACAATCCATATCTCTCTCTGGCAGAGCCCGGCAGTGAAATTGGAAACGTCCAGAGATTTCGCCCAGAGGAAAGCTGTCAGCACTGAAAGCTGTAGCTGGTTTTCACTGTCCCTTGGACCTGCATTCGCTGCCACACAGACATTCGCGCTCTGCTAAAGCTTTGCTTCCTAATGGGGCAACATTCTGTATCTCTCTCTGGCAGAGCCCGGCAGTGAAATTAAAAACGTCCAGAGATTGCGCCCACAGGAAAGCTGCCAGCACTGAAAGCTGTAGCTGGTTTTCACTGTCCCCTGGAACTGCACTCGCTGCCACACAGACATTCGCGCTCTGCTAAAGCTTTGCTTCGTAATGGGGCAACACTCTGTATCTCTCTCTGGCAGAGCCCGGCAGTGAAATTGGAAACGTGCAGAGATTGCGCCCACAGGAAAGCTGCCAGCACTGAAAGATGTAGCTGGTTTTCACTGTCCCTTGGAACTGCATTCGCTGCCACACAGACATTCGCGCTCTGCTAAAGCATTGCTTCGTAATGGGGCAACACTCTGTATCTCTCTCTGGCAGAGCCCGGCTGCCAAATTGGAAATGTCCAGAGATTGCGCCCACAGGAAAGCTGCCAGCACTGAAAGCTGTAGCTGCTTTTCACTGTCCCTTGGAACTGCATTCGCTGCCACACAGACATTCGCGCTCTGCTCAAGCTTTGCTTCCTAATGGGGCAACACTCTGTATCTCTCTCTGGCAGAGCCCGGCAGTGAAATTGGAAACGTCCAGAGATTGCGCCCACAGGAAAGCTGCCAGCACTGAAAGCTGTAGCTGGTTTTCACTGTCCCTTGGAACTGCATTCGCTGCCACACAGATATTCGCGCTCTGCTAAAGCATTGCTTCGTTATGGGGCAACAATCTGTATCTCTCTCTGGCAGAGCCCGGCAGTGAAATTGGAAACGTCCAGAGATTGCGCCCACAGGAAAGCTGCCAGCACTGAAAGCTGTAGCTGGTTTTCACTGTCCCTTGGAACTGCATTCGCTGCCACACAGACATTCGCGCTCTGCTAAAGGTTTGCTTCCTAATGGGGCAACACTCTGTATCTCTCTCTGGCAGAGCCCGGCAGTGAAATTGGAAACGTCCAGAGATTGCGCCCACAGGAAAGCTGCCAGCACTGAAAGCTGTAGCTGGTTTTCACTGTCCCTTGGAACTGCATTCGCTGCCACACAGACATTCGCGCTCTGCTAAAGCTTTGCTTCCTAATGGGGCAACACTTTGCATCTCTCTCTGGCAGAGCCCGGCAGTGAAATTGGAAACGTCCAGAGATTGCGCCCACAGGAAAGCTGCCAGCACTGAAAGCTGTAGCTGGTTTTCACTGTCCCTTGGAACTGCATTCGCTGCCACACAGACATTCGCGCTCTGCTAAAGCATTGCTTCATAATGGGGTAACACTCCGTATCTCTCTCTAGCACAGCCCGGCAGTGAAATTGGAAACGTCCAGAGATTTCGCCCACAGGAAAGCTGTCAGCACTGAAAGCTGTAGCTGGTTTTCACTGTCCCTTGGAACTGCATTCGCTGCCACACAGACATTCGCGCTCTGCTAAAGCTTTGCTTCCTAATGGGGCAACATTCTGTATCTCTCTCTGGCAGAGCCCGGCAGTGAAATTAAAAACGTCCAGAGATTGCGCCCACAGGAAAGCTGCCAGCACTGAAAGATGTAGCTGGTTTTCACTGTCCCCTGGAACTGCACTCGCTGCCACACAGACATTCGCGCTCTGCTAAAGCTTTGCTTCGTAATGGGGCAACACTCTGTATCTCTCTCTGGCAGAGCCCGGCAGTGAAATTGGAAACGTCCAGAGATTGCGCCCACAGGAAAGCTGCCAGCACTGAAAGCTGTAGCTGGTTTTCACTGTCCCTTGGAACTGCATTCGCTGCCACACAGACATTCGCGCTCTGCTAAAGCTTTGCTTCCTAATGGGGCAACATTCTGTATCTCTCTCTGGCAGAGCCCGGCAGTGAAATTAAAAACGTCCAGAGATTGCGCCCACAGGAAAGATGCCAGCACTGAAAGCTGTAGCTGGTTTTCACTGTCCCTTGGAACTGCCTTCGCTGCCACACAGACATTCGCGCTCTGCTAAAGCTTTGCTTCCTAATGGGGCAACATTCTGTATCTCTCTCTGGCAGAGCCCGGCAGTGAAATTGGAAACGTCCAGAGATTGCGCCCACAGGAAAGCTGCCAGCACTGAAAGCTGTAGCTGGTTTTCACTGTCCCCTGGAACTGCACTCGCTGCCACACAGACATTCGCGCTCTGCTAATGCTTTGCTTCGTAATGGGGCAACACTCTGTATCTCTCTCTGGCAGAGCCCGGCAGTGAAATTGGAAACGTGCAGAGATTGCGCCCACAGGAAAGCTGCCAGCACTGAAAGCTGTAGCTGGTTTTCACTGTCCCTTGGAACTGCATTCGCTGCCACACAGACATTCGCGCTCTGCTAAAGCATTGCTTCGTAATGGGGCAACACTCTGTATCTCTCTCTGGCAGAGCCCGGCTGCCAAATTGGAAACGTCCAGAGATTGCGCCCACAGGAAAGCTGCCAGCACTGAAAGCTGTAGCTGCTTTTCACTGTCCCTTGGAACTGCATTCGCTGCCACACAGACATTCGCGCTCTGCTCAAGCTTTGCTTCCTAATGGGGCAACACTCTGTATCTCTCTCTGGCAGAGCCCGGCAGTGAAATTGGAAACGTCCAGAGATTGCGTCCACAGGAAAGCTGCCAGCACTGAAAGCTGTAGCTGGTTTTCACTGTCCCCTGGAACTGCACTCGCTGCCACACAGACATTCGCGCTCTGCTAAAGCTTTGCTTCGTAATGGGGCAACACTCTGTATCTCTCTCTGGCAGAGCCCGGCAGTGAAATTGGAAACGTGCAGAGATTGCGCCCACAGGAAAGCTGCCAGCACTGAAAGATGTAGCTGGTTTTCACTGTCCCTTGGAACTGCATTCGCTGCCACACAGACATTCGCGCTCTGCTAAAGCATTGCTTCGTAATGGGGCAACACTCTGTATCTCTCTCTGGCAGAGCCCGGCTGCCAAATTCGAAACGTCCAGAGATTGCGCCCACAGGAAAGCTGCCAGCACTGAAAGCTGTAGCTGCTTTTCACTGTCCCTTGGAACTGCATTCGCTGCCACACAGACATTCGCGCTGTGCTCAAGCTTTGCTTCCTAATGGGGCAACACTCTGTATCTCTCTCTGGCAGAGCCCGGCAGTGAAATTGGAAACGTCCAGAGATTGCGCCCACAGGAAAGCTGCCAGCACTGAAAGCTGTAGCTGGTTTTCACTGTCCCTTGGAACTGCATTCGCTGCCACACAGATATTCGCGCTCTGCTAAAGCAGTGCTTCATAATGGGGTAACACTCCGTATCTCTCTCTAGCACAGCCCGGCAGTGAAATTGGAAACGTCCAGAGATTTCGCCCAGAGGAAAGCTGTCAGCACTGAAAGCTGTAGCTGGTTTTCACTGTCCCTTGGAACTGCATTCGCTGCCACACAGACATTCGCGCTCTGCTAAAGCTTTGCTTCCTAATGGGGCAACATTCTGTATCTCTCTCTGGCAGAGCCCGGCAGTGAAATTAAAAACGTCCAGAGATTGCGCCCACAGGAAAGCTGCCAGCACTGAAAGCTGTAGCTGGTTTTCACTGTCCCCTGGAACTGCACTCGCTGCCACACAGACATTCGCGCTCTGCTAAAGCTTTGCTTCGTAATGGGGCAACACTCTGTATCTCTCTCTGGCAGAGCCCGGCAGTGAAATTGGAAACGTGCAGAGATTGCGCCCACAGGAAAGCTGCCAGCACTGAAAGATGTAGCTGGTTTTCACTGTCCCTTGGAACTGCATTCGCTGCCACACAGACATTCGCGCTCTGCTAAAGCATTGCTTCGTAATGGGGCAACACTCTGTATCTCTCTCTGGCAGAGCCCGGCTGCCAAATTGGAAACGTCCAGAGATTGCGCCCACAGGAAAGCTGCCAGCACTGAAAGCTGTAGCTGCTTTTCACTGTCCCTTGGAACTGCATTCGCTGCCACACAGACATTCGCGCTCTGCTCAAGCTTTGCTTCCTAATGGGGCAACACTCTGTATCTCTCTCTGGCAGAGCCCGGCAGTGAAATTGGAAACGTCCAGAGATTGCGCCCACAGGAAAGCTGCCAGCACTGAAAGCTGTAGCTGGTTTTCACTGTCCCTTGGAACTGCATTCGCTGCCACACAGACATTCGCGCTCTGCTAAAGGTTTGCTTCGTAATGGGGCAACATTCTGTATCTCTCTCTGGCAGAGCCCGGCAGTGAAATTAAAAACGTCCAGAGATTGCGCCCACAGGAAAGCTGCCAGCACTGAAAGCTGTAGCTGGTTTTCACTGTCCCTTGGAACTGCATTCGCTGCCACACAGACATTCGCGCTCTGCTAAAGCATTGCTTCGTAATGGGGCAACACTCTGTATGACTTTCTCCCAGTGCCTGGCAGTGAAATTGAAACGTCCAGAGATTGCGCCCACAGGAAAGCTGCCAGCAGTGAAAGCTGTAGCTGGTTTTCACTGTCCCTTGGAACTGCATTCGCTGCCACACAGACATTCGCGCTCTGCTATAGCTTTGCTTCCTAATGGGGCAACACTCTGTATCTCTCTCTGGCAGAGCCCGGCAGTGAAATTGGAAACGTGCAGAGATTGCGCCCACAGGAAAGCTGCCAGCACTGAAAGCTGTAGCTGGTTTTCACTGTCCCCTGGAACTGCATTCTCTGCCACACAGACATTCGCGCTCTGCTAAAGCATTGCTTCGTAATGGGGCAACACTCTGTATGACTTTCTCCCAGTGCCTGGCAGTGAAATTGGAAACGTCCAGAGATTGCGCCCACAGGAAAGCTGCCAGCACTGAAAGCTGTAGCTGGTTTTCACTGTCCCTTGGAACTGCATTCGCTGCCACACAGACATTCCCGCTCTGCTAAAGCATTACTTCGTAATGGGGCAACACTCTGTATGACTCTCTCCCAGTGCCCGGCAGTGAAATTGGAAACGTCCAGAGATTGCGCCCACAGGAAAGCTGCCAGCACTGAAAGCTGTAGCTGGTTTTCACTGTCCCTTGGAACTGCATTCGCTGCCACACAGACATTCGCGCTCTACAAAAGCATTGCTTGGTAATGGGGCAAAACTCTGTATGACTCTCTCCCAGTGCCCGGCAGTGAAATGGGAAATGTCCAGAGATTGCGGCCACACGAAAGCTGCCAGCACTGAAAGCTGTAGCTGGTTTTCACTGTCCCTTGGACCTGCATTCGCTGCCACACAGACATTCGCGCTCTGCTAAAGCTTTGCTTCCTAATGGAGCAACACTCTGTATCTCTCTCTGGCAGAGCCCGGCAGTGAAATTGGAAACGTCCAGAGATTGCGCCCAGAGGAAAGCTGTGAGCACTGAAAGCTGTAGCTGGTTTTCACTGTCCCTTGGAACTGCATTCGCTGCCACACAGACATTCGCGCTCTGCTAAAGGTTTGCTTCCTAATGGGGCAACAATCTGTATCTCTCTCTGGCAGAGCCCGGCAGTGAAATTGGAAACGTCCAGAGATTGCGCCCACAGGAAAGCTGCCAGCACTGAAAGCTGTAGCTGGTTTTCACTGTCCCTTGGAACTGCATTCGCTGCCACACAGACATTCGCGCTCTGCTAAAGCTTTGCTTCCTAATGGGGCAACACTCTGTATGACTTTCTCCCAGTGCCTGGCAGTGAAATTGGAAACGTCCAGAGATTGCGCCCACAGGAAAGCTGCCAGCACTGAAAGCTGTAGCTGGTTTTCACTGTCCCTTGGAACTGCATTCGCTGCCACACAGACATTCCCGCTCTGCTAAAGCATTACTTCGTAATGGGGCAACACTCTGTATCTCTCTCTGGCAGAGCCCGGCAGTGAAATTGGAAACGTGCAGAGATTGCGCCCACAGGAAAGCTGCCAGCACTGAAAGCTGTAGCTGGTTTTCACTGTCCCCTGGAACTGCATTCGCTGCCACACAGACATTCGCGCTCTGCTAAAGCATTGCTTCGTAATGGGGCAACACTCTGTATGACTTTGTCCCAGTGCCTGGCAGTGAAATTGGAAACGTCCAGAGATTGCGCCCACAGGAAAGCTGCCAGCACTGAAAGCTGTAGCTGGTTTTCACTGTCCCTTGGAACTGCATTCGCTGCCACACAGACATTCCCGCTCTGCTAAAGCATTACTTCGTAATGGGGCAACACTCTGTGTCTCTCTCTGGCAGAGCCCGGCAGTGAAATTGGAAACGTCCAGAGATTGCGCCCACAGGAAAGCTGCCAGCACTGAAAGCTGTAGCTGGTTTTCACTGTCCCTTGGAACTGCATTCGCTGCCACACAGACATTCGCGCTCTGCTAAAGCATTGCTTCATAATGGGGCAACACTCCGTATCTCTCTCTGGCACAGCCCGGCAGTGAAATTGGAAACGTGCAGAGATTGCGCCCACAGGAAAGCTGCCAGCACTGAAAGCTGCAGCTGGTTTTCACTGTCCCTTGGAACTGCATTCGCTGCCACACAGACATTCGCGCTCTGTATAAGCATTGTTTCGTAATGGGGCAACACTCTGTATGACTTTCTCCCAGTGCCTGGCAGTGAAATTGGAAACGTCCAGAGATTGCGCCCACAGGAAAGCTGCCAGCACTGAAAGCTGTAGCTGGTTTTAACTGTCCCTTGGAACTGCATTCACTGCCACACAGACATTCGCGCTCTGCTAAAGCTTTGCTTCCTAAAGGGGCAACACTCTGTATCTCTCTCTGGCAGAGCCCGGCTGCCAAATTGGAAACGTCCAGAGATTGCGCCCACAGGAAAGCTGCCAGCACTGAAAGCTGTAGCTGGTTTTCACTGTCCCTTGGAACTGCATTCGCTGCCACACAGACATTCGCGCTCTGCTAAAGCTTTGCTTCCTAATGGGGCAACACTCTGTATGACTTTCTCCCAGTGCCCGGCAGTGAAATTGGAAACGTTCAGATATTGCGCCCACAGGAAAGCTGCCAGCACTGAAAGCTGTAGCTGGTTTTCACTGTCCCTTGGAACTGCATTCGCTGCCACACAGACATTCTCACTCTACAAAAGCATTGCTTGGTAATGGGGCAAAACTCTGTATGACTCTCTCCCAGTGCCCGGCAGTGAAATTGGAAATGTCCAGAGATTGCGGCCACACGAAAGCTGCCAGCACTGAAAGCTGTAGCTGGTTTTCACTGTCCCTTGGACCTGCATTCGCTGCCACACAGACATTCGCGCTCTGCTTAAGCTTTGCTTCCTAATGGGGCAACACTCTGTATCTCTCTCTGGCAGAGCCCGGCAGTGAAATTGAAACGCCCAGAGATTGCGCCCACAGGACAGCTGCCAGCACTGAAAGCTCTAGCTGGTTTTCACTGTCCCTTGGAACTGCATTCGCTGCCACACAGACATTCGCGCTCTGCTAAAGCATTGCTTCGTAATGGGGCAACACTCTGTATCTCTCTCTGGCAGAGCCCGGCAGTGAAATTGGAAACGTGCAGAGATTGCGCCCACAGGAAAGCTGCCAGCACTGAAAGCTGTAGCTGGTTTTCACTGTCCCCTGGAACTGCATTCGCTGCCACACAGACATTCGCGCTCTGCTAAAGCATTGCTTCGTAATGGGGCAACACTCTGTATGACTTTCTCCCAGTGCCTGGCAGTGAAATTGGAAACGTCCAGAGATTGCGCCCACAGGAAAGCTGCCAGCACTGAAAGCTGTAGCTGGTTTTCACTGTCCCTTGGAACTGCATTCGCTGCCACACAGACATTCGCGCTCTGCTAAAGCATTGCTTCGTAATGGGGCAACACTCTGTATCTCTCTCTGGCAGAGCCCGGCTGCCAAATTGGAAACGTCCAGAGATTGCGCCCACAGGAAAGCTGCCAGCACTGAAAGCTGTAGCTGCTTTTCACTGTCCCTTGGAACTGCATTCGCTGCCACACAGACATTCGCGCTCTGCTAAAGCATTGCTTCGTAATGGGGCAACACTCTGTATCTCTCTCTGGCAGAGCCCGGCAGTGAAATTGGAAACGTGCAGAGATTGCGCCCACAGGAAAGCTGCCAGCACTGAAAGCTGTAGCTGGTTTTCACTGTCCCTTGGAACTGCATTCGCTGCCACACAGACATTCGCGCTCTGCTAAAGCATTGCTTCGTTATGGGGCAACACTCTGTATCTCTCTCTGGCAGAGCCCGGCAGTGAAATTGGAAACGTCCAGAGATTGCGCCCACAGGAAAGCTGCCAGCACTGAAAGCTGTAGCTGGTTTTCACTGTCCCTTGGAACTGCATTCGCTGCCACACAGACATTCGCGCTCTGCTAAAGCATTGCTTCGTAATGGGGCAACACTCTGTATCTCTCTCTGGCAGAGCCCGGCAGTGAAATTGGAAACGTCCAGAGATTGCGCCCACAGGAAAGCTGCCAGCACTGAAAGCTGTAGCTGGTTTTCACTGTCCCTTGGAACTGCATTCGCTGGCACACAGACATTCGCGCTCTGCTAAAGCTTTGCTTCCTAATGGGACAACACTCTGTATCTCTCTCTGGCAGAGCCCGGCAGTGAAATTGGAAACGTCCAGAGATTGCGCCCACAGGAAAGCTGCCAGCACTGAAAGCTGTAGCTGGTTTTCACTGTCCCTTGGAACTGCCTTCGCTGCCACACAGACATTCGCGCTCTGCTAAAGCATTGCTTCGTAATGGGGCAACACTCTGTATGACTTTCTCCCAGTGCCTGGCAGTGAAATTGGAAACGTCCAGAGATTGCGCCCACAGGAAAGCTGCCAGCAGTGAAAGCTGTAGCTGGTTTTCACTGTCCCTTGGAACTGCATTCACTGCCACACAGACATTCGCGCTCTGCTAAAGCTTTGCTTCCTAAAGGGGCAACACTCTGTATCTCTCTCTGGCAGAGCCCGGCTGCCAAATTGGAAACGTCCAGAGATTGCGCCCACAGGAAAGCTGCCAGCACTGAAAGCTGTAGCTGGTTTTCACTGTCCCTTGGAACTGCCTTCGCTGCCACCCAGACATTCGCGCTCTACTAAAGCATTGCTTCGTAATGGGGCAACACTCTGTATCTCTCTCTGGCAGCGCCCGGCAGTGAAATTGGAAACGCCCAGAGATTGCGCCCACAGGAAAGATGCCAGCACTGAAAGCTGTAGCTGGTTTTCACTGTCCCTTGGAACTGCATTCGCTGCCACACAGACATTCGTGCTCTGCTAAAGCTTTGCTTCCTAATGGGGCAACACTCTGTATCTCTCTCTGGCAGAGCCCGGCAGTGAAATTGGAAACGTCCAGAGACTGCGCCCACAGGAAAGCTGCCAGCACTGAAAGCTGTAGCTGGTTTTCACTGTCCCTTGGAACTGCATTCGCTGCCACACAGACATTCGCGCTCTGCTAAAGCATTGCTTCGTAATGGGGAACAATCTGTATGACTTTCTCCCAGTGCCTGGCAGTGAAATTGGAAACGTCCAGAGATTGCGCCCACAGGAAAGCTGCCAGCACTGAAAGCTGTAGCTGGTTTTCACTGTCCCTTGGAACTGCATTCGCTGCCACACAGACATTCGCGCTCTGCTAAAGCTTTGCTTCCTAATGGGGCAACACTCTGTATCTCTCTCTGGCAGAGCCCGGCAGTGAAATTGGAAACGTCCAGAGATTGCGCCCATAGGAAAGCTGCCAGCACTGAAAGCTGTAGCTGGTTTTCACTGTCCCTTGGAACTGCATTCGCTGCCACACAGACATTCGCGCTCTGCTAAAGCATTGCTTCGTAATGGGGCAAAACTCTGTATGACTTTCTCCCAGTGCCTGGCAGTGAAATTGGAAACGTCCAGAGATTGCGCCCACAGGAAAGCTGCCAGCAGTGAAAGCTGTAGCTGGTTTTCACTGTCCCTTGGAACTGCATTCGCTGCCACACAGACATTCGCGCTCTGCTAAAGCATTGCTTCCTAATGGGGCAACACTCTGTATCTCTCCCTGGCAGAGCCCGGCAGTGAAATTGGAAACGTGCAGAGATTGCGCCCACAGGAAAGCTGCCAGCACTGAAAGCTGTAGCTGGTTTTCACTGTCCCCTGGAACTGCATTCGCTGCCACACAGACATTCGCGCTCTGCTAAAGCATTGCTTCGTAATGGGGCAACACTCTGTATGACTTTCTCCCAGTGCCTGGCAGTGAAATTGGAAACGTCCAGAGATTGCGCCCACAGGAAAGCTGCCAGCACTGAAAGCTGTAGCTGGTTTTCACTGTCCCTTGGAACTGCATTCGCTGCCACACAGACATTCCCGCTCTGCTAAAGCATTACTTCGTAATGGGGCAACACTCTGTATGACTCTCTCCCAGTGCCCGGCAGTGAAATTGGAAACGTCCAGAGATTGCGCCCACAGGAAAGCTGCCAGCACTGAAAGCTGTAGCTGGTTTTCACTGTCCCTTGGAACTGCATTCGCTGCCACACAGACATTCGCGCTGTGCTAAAGCTTTGCTTCCTAATGGGGCAACACTTTGCATCTCTCTTTGGCAGAGCCCGGCAGTGAAATTGGAAACGTCCAGAGATTGCGCCCACAGGAAAGCTGCCAGCACTGAAAGCTGTAGCTGGTTTTCACTGTCCCTTGGACCTGCATTCGCTGCCACACAGACATTCGCGCTCTGCTAAAGCTTTGCTTCCTAATGGAGCAACACTCTGTATCTCTCTCTGGCAGAGCCCGGCAGTGAAATTGGAAACGTCCAGAGATTGCGCCCACAGGAAAGCTGCCAGCACTGAAAGCTGTAGCTGGTTTTCACTGTCCCTTGGAACTGCATTCGCTGCCACACAGACATTCCCGCTCTGCTAAAGCATTGCTTCCTAATGGGGCAACACTCTGTATCTCTCTCTGGCAGAGCCCGGCAGTGAAATTGGAAACGTCCAGAGATTGCGCCCACAGGAAAGCTGCCAGCAGTGAAAGCTGTGGCTGGTTTTCACTGTCCCTTGGAACTGCATTCGCTGCCACACAGACATTCGCGCTCTGCTCAAGCTTTGCTTCCTAATGGGGCAACACTCTGTATCTCTCTCTGGCAGAGCCCGGCAGTGAAATTGGAAACGTCCAGAGATTGCGCCCACAGGAAAGCTGCCAGCACTGAAAGCTGTAGCTGGTTTTCACTGTCCCTTGGAACTGCATTCGCTGCCACACAGACATTCTCACTCTACAAAAGCATTGCTTGGTAATGGGGCAAAACTCTGTATGACTCTCTCCCAGTGCCCGGCAGTGAAATTGGAAATGTCCAGAGATTGCGGCCACACGAAAGCTGCCAGCACTGAAAGCTGTAGCTGGTTTTCACTGTCCCTTGGACCTGCATTCGCTGCCACACAGACATTCGCGCTCTGCTAAAGCTTTGCTTCCTAATGGGGCAACACTCTGTATCTCTCTCTGGCAGAGCCCGGCAGTGAAATTGGAAACGTGCAGAGATTGCGCCCACAGGAAAGCTGCCAGCACTGAAAGCTGTAGCTGGTTTTCACTGTCCCTTGGAACTGCATTCGCTGCCACACAGACATTCCCGCTCTGCTAAAGCATTACTTCGTAATGGGGCAACACTCTGTATGACTCTCTCCCAGTGCCCGGCAGTGAAATTGGAAACGTCCAGAGATTGCGCCCACAGGAAAGCTGCCAGCACTGAAAGCTGTAGCTGGTTTTCACTGTCCCTTGGAACTGCATTCGCTGCCACACAGACATTCGCGCTGTGCTAAAGCTTTGCTTCCTAATGGGGCAACACTTTGCATCTCTCTTTGGCAGAGCCCGGCAGTGAAATTGGAAACGTCCAGAGATTGCGCCCACAGGAAAGCTGCCAGCACTGAAAGCTGTAGCTGGTTTTCACTGTCCCTTGGACCTGCATTCGCTGCCACACAGACATTCGCGCTCTGCTAAAGCTTTGCTTCCTAATGGAGCAACACTCTGTATCTCTCTCTGGCAGAGCCCGGCAGTGAAATTGGAAACGTCCAGAGATTGCGCCCACAGGAAAGCTGCCAGCACTGAAAGCTGTAGCTGGTTTTCACTGTCCCTTGGAACTGCATTCGCTGCCACACAGACATTCCCGCTCTGCTAAAGCATTGCTTCCTAATGGGGCAACACTCTGTATCTCTCTCTGGCAGAGCCCGGCAGTGAAATTGGAAACGTCCAGAGATTGCGCCCACAGGAAAGCTGCCAGCAGTGAAAGCTGTGGCTGGTTTTCACTGTCCCTTGGAACTGCATTCGCTGCCACACAGACATTCGCGCTCTGCTCAAGCTTTGCTTCCTAATGGGGCAACACTCTGTATCTCTCTCTGGCAGAGCCCGGCAGTGAAATTGGAAACGTCCAGAGATTGCGCCCACAGGAAAGCTGCCAGCACTGAAAGCTGTAGCTGGTTTTCACTGTCCCTTGGAACTGCATTCGCTGCCACACAGACATTCTCACTCTACAAAAGCATTGCTTGGTAATGGGGCAAAACTCTGTATGACTCTCTCCCAGTGCCCGGCAGTGAAATTGGAAATGTCCAGAGATTGCGGCCACACGAAAGCTGCCAGCACTGAAAGCTGTAGCTGGTTTTCACTGTCCCTTGGACCTGCATTCGCTGCCACACAGACATTCGCGCTCTGCTAAAGCTTTGCTTCCTAATGGGGCAACACTCTGTATCTCTCTCTGGCAGAGCCCGGCAGTGAAATTGGAAACGTGCAGAGATTGCGCCCACAGGAAAGCTGCCAGCACTGAAAGCTGTAGCTGGTTTTCACTGTCCCTTGGAACTGCATTCGCTGCCACACAGACATTCGCGCTCTGCTAAAGCTTTGCTTCCTAATGGGGCAACACTCTGTATCTCTCTCTGGCAGAGCCCGGCAGTGAAATTGAAACGCCCAGAGATTGCGCCCACAGGACAGCTGCCAGCACTGAAAGCTCTAGCTGGTTTTCACTGTCCCTTGGAACTGCATTCGCTGCCACACAGACATTCGCGCTCTGCTAAAGCATTGCTTCGTAACGGGGCAACACTCTGTATGACTTTCTCCCAGTGCCTGGCAGTGAAATTGGAAACGTCCAGAGATTGCGCCCACAGGAAAGCTGCCAGCACTGAAAGCTGTAGCTGGTTTTCACTGTCCCTTGGAACTGCATTCGCTGCCACACAGACATTCGCGCTCTGCTAAAGCATTGCTTCGTAATGGGGCAACACTCTGTATCTCTCTCTGGCAGAGCCCGGCAGTGAAATTGGAAACGTCCAGAGATTGCGCCCACAGGAAAGCTGCCAGCACTGAAAGCTGTAGCTGGTTTTCACTGTCCCTTGGAACTGCATTCGCTGCCACACAGACATTCGCGCTCTGCTAAAGCATTGCTTCGTAATGGGGCAACACTCTGTATCTCTCTCTGGCAGAGCCCGGCAGTGAAATTGGAAACGTCCAGAGATTGCGCCCACAGGAAAGCTGCCAGCACTGAAAGATGTAGCTGGTTTTCACTGTCCCTTGGAACTGCATTCGCTGCCACACAGACATTCGCGCTCTGCTAAAGCTTTGCTTCCTAAAGGGGCAACACTCTGTATCTCTCTCTGGCAGAGCCCGGCTGCCAAATTGGAAACGTCCAGAGATTGCGCCCACAGGAAAGCTGCCAGCACTGAAAGCTGTAGCTGGTTTTCACTGTCCCTTGGAACTGCCTTCGCTGCCACCCAGACATTCGCGCTCTACTAAAGCATTGCTTCGTAATGGGGCAACACTCTGTATCTCTCTCTGGCAGCGCCCGGCAGTGAAATTGGAAACGCCCAGAGACTGCGCCCACAGGAAAGCTGCCAGCACTGAAAGCTGTAGCTGGTTTTCACTGTCCCTTGGAACTGCATTCGCTGCCACACAGACATTCGTGCTCTGCTAAAGCTTTGCTTCGTAATGGGGCAACACTCTGTATCTCTCTCTGGCAGAGCCCGGCTGCCAAATTGGAAACGTCCAGAGACTGCGCCCACAGGAAAGCTGCCAGCACTGAAAGCTGTAGCTGGTTTTCACTGTCCCTTGGAACTGCATTCGCTGCCACACAGACATTCGCGCTCTGCTAAAGCTTTGCTTCCTAATGGGGCAACACTCTGTATGACTTTCTCCCAGTGCCCGGCAGTGAAATTGGAAACGTTCAGAGATTGCGCCCACAGGAAAGCTGCCAGCACTGAAAGCTGTAGCTGGTTTTCACTGTCCCTTGGAACTGCCTTCGCTGCCACACAGACATTCGCGCTCTGCTAAAGCTTTGCTTCCTAATGGAGCAACATTCTGTATCTCTCTCTGGCAGAGCCCGGCAGTGAAATTAAAAACGTCCAGAGATTGCGCCCACAGGAAAGCTGCCAGCACTGAAAGCTGTAGCTGGTTTTCACTGTCCCTTGGAACTGCATTCGCTGCCACACAGACATTCGCGCTCTGCTAAAGCATTGCTTCGTAATGGGGAACAATCTGTATGACTTTCTCCCAGTGCCTGGCAGTGAAATTGGAAACGTCCAGAGATTGCGCCCACAGGAAAGCTGCCAGCACTGAAAGCTGTAGCTGGTTTTCACTGTCCCTTGGAACTGCATTCGCTGCCACACAGACATTCGCGCTCTGCTAAAGCTTTGCTTCCTAATGGGGCAACACTCTGTATCTCTCTCTGGCAGAGCCCGGCAGTGAAATTGGAAACGTCCAGAGATTGCACCCACAGGAAAGCTGCCAGCACTGAAAGCTGTAGCTGGTTTTCACTGTCCCTTGGAACTGCACTCGCTGCTACACAGACATTCGCGCTCTGCTAAAGCTTTGCTTCCTAATGGGGCAACACTCTCTGTGACTTTCTCCCAGTGCCTGCCAGTGAAATTGGAAACGTCCAGAGATTGCGCCCACAGGAAAGCTGCCAGCACTGAAAGCTGTAGCTGGTTTTCACTGTCCCTTGGAACTGCATTCGCTGCCACACAGACATTCGCGCTCTGCTAAAGCTTTGCTTTCTAATGGGGCAACACTCTGTATCTCTCTCTGGCAGAGCCCGGCAGTGAAATTGGAAACGTCCAGAGATTGCGCCCACAGGAAAGCTGCCAGCACTGAAAGCTGTAGCTGGTTTTCACTGTCCCTTGGAACTGCATTCGCTGCCACACAGACATTCGCGCTCTGCTAAAGCTTTGCTTCATAATGGGGCAACACTCCCTATCTCTCTCTGGCAGAGCCCGGCAGTGAAATTAAAAACGTCCAGAGATTGCGCCCACAGGAAAGCTGCCAGCACTGAAAGCTGTAGCTGGTTTTCACTGTCCCTTGGAACTGCCTTCGCTGCCACACAGATATTCGCGCTCTGCTAAAGCATTGCTTCGTAATGGGGCAACACTCTGTATGACTTTCTCCCAGTGCCTGGCAGTGAAATTGGAAACGTCCAGAGATTGCGCCCACAGGAAAGCTGCCAGCACTGAAAGCTGTAGCTGGTTTTCACTGTCCCTTGGAACTGCATTCACTGCCACACAGACATTCGCGCTCTGCTAAAGCTTTGCTTCCTAATGGGGCAACACTCTGTATCTCTCTCTGGCAGAGCCCGGCAGTGAAATTGGAAACGTGCAGAGATTGCGCCCACAGGAAAGCTGCCAGCACTGAAAGCTGTAGCTGGTTTTCACTGTCCCTTGGAACTGCCTTCGCTGCCACACAGATATTCGCGCTCTGCTAAAGCATTGCTTCGTAATGGGGCAACACTCTGTATGACTTTCTCCCAGTGCCTGGCAGTGAAATTGGAAACGTCCAGAGATTGCGCCCACAGGAAAGCTGCCAGCACTGAAAGCTGTAGCTGGTTTTCACTGTCCCTTGGAACTGCATTCGCTGCCACACAGACATTCCCGCTCTGCTAAAGCATTGCTTCGTAATGGGGCAACACTCTGTATCTCTCTCTGGCAGAGCCCGGCAGTGAAATTGGAAACGTCCAGAGATTGCGCCCACAGGAAAGCTGCCAGCAGTGAAAGCTGTAGCTGGTTTTCACTGTCCCTTGGAACTGCATTCGCTGCCACACAGACATTCGCGCTCTGCTAAAGCATTGCTTCGTAATGGGGAACAATCTGTATGACTTTCTCCCAGTGCCTGGCAGTGAAATTGGAAACGTCCAGAGATTGCGCCCACAGGAAAGCTGCCAGCACTGAAAGCTGTAGCTGGTTTTCACTGTCCCTTGGAACTGCATTCGCTGCCACACAGACATTCGCGCTCTGCTAAAGCTTTGCTTCCTAATGGGGCAACACTCTGTATCTCTCTCTGGCAGAGCCCGGCAGTGAAATTGGAAACGTCCAGAGATTGCACCCACAGGAAAGCTGCCAGCACTGAAAGCTGTAGCTGGTTTTCACTGTCCCTTGGAACTGCACTCGCTGCTACACAGACATTCGCGCTCTGCTAAAGCTTTGCTTCCTAATGGGGCAACACTCTCTGTGACTTTCTCCCAGTGCCTGCCAGTGAAATTGGAAACGTCCAGAGATTGCGCCCACAGGAAAGCTGCCAGCACTGAAAGCTCTAGCTGGTTTTCACTGTCCCTTGGAACTGCATTCGCTGCCACACAGACATTCGCGCTCTGCTAAAGCATTGCTTCGTAATGGGGCAACACTCTGTATCTCTCTCTGGCAGAGCCCGGCAGTGAAATTGGAAACGTGCAGAGATTGCGCCCACAGGAAAGCTGCCAGCACTGAAAGCTGTAGCTGGTTTTCACTGTCCCTTGGAACTGCATTCGCTGCCACACAGACATTCGCGCTCTGCTAAAGCATTGCTTCGTAATGGGGCAACACTCTGTATCTCTCTCTGGCAGAGCCCGGCAGTGAAATTGGAAACGTCCAGAGATTGCGCCCTTAGGAAAGCTGCCAGCACTGAAAGCTGTAGCTGGTTTTCACTGTCCCTTGGAACTGCATTCGCTGCCACACAGACATTCGCGCTCTGCTAAAGCATTGCATCGTAATGGGGCAACAATCTGTATCTCTCTCTGGCAGAGCCCGGCAGTGAAATTGGAAACGTCCAGAGATTGCGCCCACAGGAAAGCTGCCAGCACTGAAAGCTGTAGCTGGTTTTCACTGTCCCTTGGAACTGCCTTCGCTGCCACACAGATATTCGCGCTCTGCTAAAGCATTGCTTCGTAATGGGGCAACACGCTGTATGACTTTCTCCCAGTGCCTGGCAGTGAAATTGGAAACGTCCAGAGATTGCGCCCACAGGATAGCTGCCAGCACTGAAAGCTGTAGCTGGTTTTCACTGTCCCTTGGAACTGCATTCACTGCCACACAGACATTCGCGCTCTGCTAAAGCTTTGCTTCCTAATGGGGCAACACTCTGTATCTCTCTCTGGCAGAGCCCGGCAGTGAAATTGGAAACGTGCAGAGATTGCGCCCACAGGAAAGCTGCCAGCACTGAAAGCTGTAGCTGGTTTTCACTGTCCCTTGGAACTGCATTCGCTGCCACACAGACATTCCCGCTCTGCTAAAGCATTGCTTCGTAATGGGGCAACACTCTGTATCTCTCTCTGGCAGAGCCCGGCAGTGAAATTGGAAACGTCCAGAGATTGCGCCCACAGGAAAGCTGCCAGCAGTGAAAGCTGTAGCTGGTTTTCACTGTCCCTTGGAACTGCATTCGCTGCCACACAGACATTCGCGCTCTGCTCAAGCTTTGCTTCCTAATGGGGCAACACTCTGTATATCTCTCTGGCAGAGCCCGGCAGTGAAATTGGAAACGTGCAGAGATTGCGCCCACAGGAAAGCTGCCAGCACTGAAAGCTGTAGCTGGTTTTCACTGTCCCCTGGAACTGCATTCGCTGCCACACAGACATTCGCGCTCTGCTGAAGCATTGCTTCGTAATGGGGCAACACTCTGTATGACTTTCTCCCAGTGCCTGGCAGTGAAATTGGAAACGTCCAGAGATTGCACCCACAGGAAAGCTGCCAGCACTGAAAGCTGTAGCTGGTTTTCACTGTCCCTTGGAACTGCATTCGCTGCCACACAGACATTCGCGCTCTGCTAAAGCATTGCTTCGTAATGGGGCAACACTCTGTATCTCTCTCTGGCAGAGCCCGGCTGCCAAATTGGAAACGTCCAGAGATTGCGCCCACAGGAAAGCTGCCAGCACTGAAAGATGTAGCTGGTTTTCACTGTCCCTTGGAACTGCATTCGCTGCCACACAGACATTCGCGCTCTGCTAAAGCATTGCTTCGTAATGGGGCAACACTCTGTATCTCTCTCTGGCAGAGCCCGGCAGTGAAATTGGAAACGTCCAGAGATTGCGCCCACAGGAAAGCTGCCAGCACTGAAAGCTGTAGCTGGTTTTCACTGTCCCTTGGAACTGCATTCGCTGCCACACAGACATTCGCGCTCTGCTAAAGCATTGCTTCGTAATGGGGCAACACTCTGTATCTCTCTCTGGCAGAGCCCGGCAGTGAAATTGGAAACGTGCAGAGATTGCGCCCACAGGAAAGCTGCCAGCACTGAAAGCTGTAGCTGGTTTTCACTGTCCCTTGGACCTGAATTCGCTGCCACACAGACGTTCGCGCTCTGCTAAAGCATTGCTTCGTAATGGGGCACCACTCTGTATCTCTCTCTGGCAGCGCCCGGCAGTGAAATTGGAAACGCCCAGAGATTGCGCCCACAGGAAAGCTGCCAGCACTGAAAGCTGTAGCTGGTTTTCACTGTCCCTTGGAACTGCATTCGCTGCCACACAGACATTCGCGCTCTGCTAAAGCTTTGCTTCCTAATGGGGCAACACTCTGTATGACTTTCTCCCAGTGCCCGGCAGTGAAATTGGAAACGTTCAGAGATTGCGCCCACAGGAAAGCTGCCAGCACTGAAAGCTGTAGCTGGTTTTCACTGTCCCTTGGAACTGCATTCGCTGCCACACAGACATTCGCGCTCTGCTAAAGCAGTGCTTCATAATGGGGCAACACTCCGTATCTCTCTCTGGCACAGCCCGGCAGTGAAATTGGAAACGTCCAGAGATTGCGCCCACAGGAAAGCTGCCAGCACTGAAAGATGTAGCTGGTTTTCACTGTCCCTTGGAACTGCATTCGCTGCCACACAGACATTCGCGCTCTACAAAAGCATTGCTTCGTAATGGGGAACAATCTGTATGACTTTCTCCCAGTGCCTGGCAGTGAAATTGGAAACGTCCAGAGATTGCGCCCACAGGAAAGCTGCCAGCACTGAAAGCTGTAGCTGGTTTTCACTGTCCCTTGGAACTGCATTCGCTGCCACACAGACATTCGCGCTCTGCTAAAGCTTTGCTTCCTAATGGAGCAACATTCTGTATCTCTCTCTGGCAGAGCCCGGCAGTGAAATTAAAGACGTCCAGAGATTGCGCCCACAGGAAAGCTGCCAGCACTGAAAGCTCTAGCTGGTTTTCACTGTCCCTTGGAACTGCATTCGCTGCCACACAGACATTCGCGCTCTGCTAAAGCATTGCTTCGTAATGGGGAACAATCTGTATGACTTTCTCCCAGTGCCTGGCAGTGAAATTGGAAACGTCCAGAGATTGCGCCCACAGGAAAGCTGCCAGCACTGAAAGGTCTAGCTGGTTTTCACTGTCCGTTGGAACTGCATTCGCTGCCACACAGACATTCGCGCTCTGCTAAAGCATTGCTTCGTAATGGGGCAACACTCTGTATCTCTCTCTGGCAGAGCCCGGCTGCCAAATTGGAAACGTCCAGAGATTGCGCCCACAGGAAAGCTGCCAGCACTGAAAGCTGTAGCTGGTTTTCACTGTCCCTTGGAACTGCATTCGCTGCCACACAGACATTCGCGCTCTGCTAAAGCTTTGCTTTCTAATGGGGCAACACTCTGTATCTCTCTCTGGCAGAGCCCGGCAGTGAAATTGGAAACGTCCAGAGATTGCGCCCACAGGAAAGCTGCCAGCACTGAAAGCTGTAGCTGGTTTTCACTGTCCCTTGGAACTGCATTCGCTGCCACACAGACATTCGCGCTCTGCTAAAGCTTTGCTTCATAATGGGGCAACACTCCTTATCTCTCTCTGGCACAGCCCGGCAGTGAAATTGGAAACGTCCAGAGATTGCGCCCACAGGAAAGCTGCCAGCACTGAAAGCTGTAGATGGTTTTCACTGTCCCTTGGAACTGCATTCGCTGCCACACAGACATTCACGCTCTGCTAAAGCATTGCTTCCTAATGGGGCAACATTCTGTATCTCTCTCTGGCAGAGCCCGGCAGTGAAATTAAAAACGTCCAGAGATTGCGCCCACAGGAAAGCTGCCAGCACTGAAAGCTGTAGCTGGTTTTCACTGTCCCTTGGAACTGCCTTCGCTGCCACACAGATATTCGCGCTCTGCTAAAGCATTGCTTCGTAATGGGGCAACACTCTGTATGACTTTCTCCCAGTGCCTGGCAGTGAAATTGGAAACGTCCAGAGATTGCGCCCACAGAAAAGCTGCCAGCACTGAAAGCTGTAGCTGGTTTTCACTGTCCCTTGGAACTGCATTCACTGCCACACAGACATTCGCGCTCTGCTAAAGCTTTGCTTCCTAATGGGGCAACACTCTGTATCTCTCTCTGGCAGAGCCCGGCAGTGAAATTGGAAACGTGCAGAGATTGCGCCCACAGGAAAGCTGCCAGCACTGAAAGCTGTAGCTGGTTTTCACTGTCCCTTGGAACTGCATTCGCTGCCACACAGACATTCCCGCTCTGCTAAAGCATTGCTTCGTAATGGGGAACAATCTGTATGACTTTCTCCCAGTGCCTGGCAGTGAAATTGGAAACGTCCAGAGATTGCGCCCACAGGAAAGCTGCCAGCACTGAAAGCTGTAGCTGGTTTTCACTGTCCCTTGGAACTGCATTCGCTGCCACACAGACATTCGCGCTCTGCTAAAGCTTTGCTTCCTAATGGGGCAACACTCTGTATCTCTCTCTGGCAGAGCCCGGCAGTGAAATTGGAAACGTCCAGAGATTGCACCCACAGGAAAGCTGCCAGCACTGAAAGCTGTAGCTGGTTTTCACTGTCCCTTGGAACTGCACTCGCTGCTACACAGACATTCGCGCTCTGCTAAAGCTTTGCTTCCTAATGGGGCAACACTCTCTGTGACTTTCTCCCAGTGCCTGCCAGTGAAATTGGAAACGTCCAGAGATTGCGCCCACAGGAAAGCTGCCAGCACTGAAAGCTCTAGCTGGTTTTCACTGTCCCTTGGAACTGCATTCACTGCCACACAGACATTCGCGCTCTGCTAAAGCTTTGCTTCCTAATGGGGCAACACTCTGTATATCTCTCTGGCAGAGCCCGGCAGTGAAATTGGAAACGTGCAGAGATTGCGCCCACAGGAAAGCTGCCAGCACTGAAAGCTGTAGCTGGTTTTCACTGTCCCTTGGAACTGCATTCGCTGCCACACAGACATTCGCGCTCTGCTAAAGCATTGCTTCGTAATGGGGCAACACTCTGTATCTCTCTCTGGCAGCGCCCGGCAGTGAAATTGGAAACGCCCAGAGATTGCGCCCACAGGAAAGCTGCCAGCACTGAAAGCTGTAGCTGGTTTTCACTGTCCCTTGGAACTGCATTCGCTGCCACACAGACATTCGTGCTCTGCTAAAGCTTTGCTTCCTAATGGGGCAACACTCTGTATCTCTCTCTGGCAGAGCCCGGCTGCCAAATTGGAAACGTCCAGAGACTGCGCCCACAGGAAAGCTGCCAGCACTGAAAGCTGTAGCTGGTTTTCACTGTCCCTTGGAACTGCATTCGCTGCCACACAGACATTCGCGCTCTGCTAAAGCTTTGCTTCCTAATGGGGCAACACTCTGTATGACTTTCTCCCAGTGCCCGGCAGTGAAATTGGAAACGTTCAGAGATTGCGCCCACAGGAAAGCTGCCAGCACTGAAAGCTGTAGCTGGTTTTCACTGTCCCTTGGAACTGCATTCGCTGCCACACAGACATTCGCGCTCTGCTAAAGCAGTGCTTCATAATGGGGCAACACTCCGTATCTCTCTCTGGCACAGCCCGGCAGTGAAATTGGAAACGTCCAGAGATTGCGCCCACAGGAAAGCTGCCAGCACTGAAAGCTGTAGCTGGTTTTCACTGTCCCTTGGAACTGCATTCGCTGCCACACAGACATTCGCGCTCTGCTAAAGCTTTGCTTCCTAATGGGGCAACACTCTGTATCTCTCTCTGGCAGAGCCCGGCAGTGAAATTGGAAACGTCCAGAGATTGCGCCCACAGGAAAGCTGCCAGCACTGAAAGATGTAGCTGGTTTTCACTGTCCCTTGGAACTGCATTCGCTGCCACACAGACATTCGCGCTCTACAAAAGCATTGCTTCGTAATGGGGAACAATCTGTATGACTTTCTCCCAGTGCCTGGCAGTGAAATTGGAAACGTCCAGAGATTGCGCCCACAGGAAAGCTGCCAGCACTGAAAGCTGTAGCTGGTTTTCACTGTCCCTTGGAACTGCATTCGCTGCCACACAGACATTCGCGCTCTGCTAAAGCTTTGCTTCCTAATGGAGCAACATTCTGTATCTCTCTCTGGCAGAGCCCGGCAGTGAAATTAAAAATGTCCAGAGATTGCGCCCACAGGAAAGCTGCCAGCACTGAAAGCTGTAGCTGGTTTTCACTGTCCCTTGGAACTGCATTCGCTGCCACACAGACATTCGCGCTCTGCTAAAGCATTGCTTCGTAATGGGGAACAATCTGTATGACTTTCTCCCAGTGCCTGGCAGTGAAATTGGAAACGTCCAGAGATTGCGCCCACAGGAAAGCTGCCAGCACTGAAAGCTGTAGCTGGTTTTCACTGTCCCTTGGAACTGCATTCGCTGCCACACAGACATTCGCGCTCTGCTAAAGCTTTGCTTCCTAATGGGGCAACACTCTGTATCTCTCTCTGGCAGAGCCCGGCAGTGAAATTGGAAACGTCCAGAGATTGCACCCACAGGAAAGCTGCCAGCACTGAAAGCTGTAGCTGGTTTTCACTGTCCCTTGGAACTGCACTCGCTGCTACACAGACATTCGCGCTCTGCTAAAGCTTTGCTTCCTAATGGGGCAACACTCTCTGTGACTTTCTCCCAGTGCCTGCCAGTGAAATTGGAAACGTCCAGAGATTGCGCCCACAGGAAAGCTGCCAGCACTGAAAGCTCTAGCTGGTTTTCACTGTCCGTTGGAACTGCATTCGCTGCCACACAGACATTCGCGCTCTGCTAAAGCATTGCTTCGTAATGGGGCAACACTCTGTATCTCTCTCTGGCAGAGCCCGGCTGCCAAATTGGAAACGTCCAGAGATTGCGCCCACAGGAAAGCTGCCAGCACTGAAAGCTGTAGCTGGTTTTCACTGTCCCTTGGAACTGCATTCGCTGCCACACAGACATTCGCGCTCTGCTAAAGCATTGCTTCCTAATGGGGCAACACTCTGTATCTCTCTCTGGCAGAGCCCGGCAGTGAAATTGGAAACGTGCAGAGATTGCGCCCACAGGAAAGCTGCCAGCACTGAAAGCTGTAGCTGGTTTTCACTGTCCCTTGGAACTGCATTCGCTGCCACACAGACATTCGCGCTCTGCTAAAGCATTGCTTCGTAATGGGGCAACACTCTGTATCTCTCTCTGGCAGAGCCCGGCAGTGAAATTGGAAACGTCCAGAGATTGCGCCCACAGGAAAGCTGCCAGCACTGAAAGATGTAGCTGGTTTTCACTGTCCCTTGGAACTGCATTCGCTGCCACACAGACATTCGCGCTCTGCTAAAGCATTGCTTCGTAATGGGGCAACAATCTGTATCTCTCTCTGACAGAGCCCGGCAGTGAAATTGGAAACGTCCAGAGATTGCGCCCACAGGAAAGCTGCCAGCACTGAAAGCTGTAGCTGGTTTTCACTGTCCCTTGGAACTGCATTCGCTGCCACACAGACATTCGCGCTCTGCTAAAGCTTTGCTTTCTAATGGGGCAACACTCTGTATCTCTCTCTGGCAGAGCCCGGCAGTGAAATTGGAAACGTCCAGAGATTGCGCCCACAGGAAAGCTGCCAGCACTGAAAGCTGTAGCTGGTTTTCACTGTCCCTTGGAACTGCATTCGCTGCCACACAGACATTCGCGCTCTGCTAAAGCTTTGCTTCATAATGGGGCAACACTCCCTATCTCTCTCTGGCACAGCCCGGCAGTGAAATTGGAAACGTCCAGAGATTGCGCCCACAGGAAAGCTGCCAGCACTGAAAGCTGTAGCTGGTTTTCACTGTCCCTTGGAACTGCCTTCGCTGCCACACAGATATTCGCGCTCTGCTAAAGCATTGCTTCGTAATGGGGCAACACTCTGTATGACTTTCTCCCAGTGCCTGGCAGTGAAATTGGAAACGTCCAGAGATTGCGCCCACAGAAAAGCTGCCAGCACTGAAAGCTGTAGCTGGTTTTCACTGTCCCTTGGAACTGCATTCACTGCCACACAGACATTCGCGCTCTGCTAAAGCTTTGCTTCCTAATGGGGCAACACTCTGTATCTCTCTCTGGCAGAGCCCGGCAGTGAAATTGGAAACGTGCAGAGATTGCGCCCACAGGAAAGCTGCCAGCACTGAAAGCTGTAGCTGGTTTTCACTGTCCCTTGGAACTGCATTCGCTGCCACACAGACATTCCCGCTCTGCTAAAGCATTGCTTCGTGATGGGGAACAATCTGTATGACTTTCTCCCAGTGCCTGGCAGTGAAATTGGAAACGTCCAGAGATTGCGCCCACAGGAAAGCTGCCAGCACTGAAAGCTGTAGCTGGTTTTCACTGTCCCTTGGAACTGCATTCGCTGCCACACAGACATTCGCGCTCTGCTAAAGCTTTGCTTCCTAATGGGGCAACACTCTGTATCTCTCTCTGGAAGAGCCCGGCAGTGAAATTGGAAACGTCCAGAGATTGCACCCACAGGAAAGCTGCCAGCACTGAAAGCTGTAGCTGGTTTTCACTGTCCCTTGGAACTGCACTCGCTGCTACACAAACATTCGCGCTCTGCTAAAGCTTTGCTTCCTAATGGGGCAACACTCTCTGTGACTTTCTCCCAGTGCCTGCCAGTGAAATTGGAAACGTCCAGAGATTGCGCCCACAGGAAAGCTGCCAGCACTGAAAGCTGTAGCTGCTTTTCACTGTCCCTTGGAACTGCATTCGCTGCCACACAGACATTCGCGCTCTGCTAAAGCATTGCTTCGTAATGGGGCAACACTCTGTATCTCTCTCTGGCAGAGCCCGGCAGTGAAATTGGAAACGTGCAGAGATTGCGCCCACAGGAAAGCTGCCAGCACTGAAAGCTGTAGCTGGTTTTCACTGTCCCTTGGAACTGCATTCGCTGCCACACAGACATTCGCGCTCTGCTAAAGCATTGCTTCGTAATGGGGCAACACTCTGTATCTCTCTCTGGCAGAGCCCGGCAGTGAAATTGGAAACGTCCAGAGATTGCGCCCACAGGAAAGCTGCCAGCACTGAAAGATGTAGCTGGTTTTCACTGTCCCTTGGAACTGCATTCGCTGCCACACAGACATTCGCGCTCTGCTAAAGCTTTGCTTTCTAATGGGGCAACACTCTGTATCTCTCTCTGGCAGAGCCCGGCAGTGAAATTAAAAACGTCCAGAGATTGCGCCCACAGGAAAGCTGCCAGCACTGAAAGCTGTAGCTGGTTTTCACTGTCCCTTGGAACTGCCTTCGCTGCCACACAGATATTCGCGCTCTGCTAAAGCATTGCTTCGTAATGGGGCAACACGCTGTATGACTTTCTCCCAGTGCCCGGCAGTGAAATTGGAAACGTGCAGAGATTGCGCCCACAGGAAAGCTGCCAGCACTGAAAGCTGTAGCTGGTTTTCACTGTCCCTTGGAACTGCATTCGCTGCCACACAGACATTCCCGCTCTGCTAAAGCATTGCTTCGTAATGGGGCAACACTCTGTATCTCTCTCTGGCAGAGCCCGGCAGTGAAATTGGAAACGTCCAGAGATTGCGCCCACAGGAAAGCTGCCAGCAGTGAAAGCTGTAGCTGGTTTTCACTGTCCCTTGGAACTGCATTCGCTGCCACACAGACATTCGCGCTCTGCTCAAGCTTTGCTTCCTAATGGGGCAGCAATCTGTATCTCTCTGTGGCAGAGCCCGGCAGTGAAATTGAAACGCCCAGAGATTGCGCCCACAGGAAAGCTGCCAGCACTGAAAGCTGTAGCTGGTTTTCACTGTCCCTTGGAACTGCATTCGCTGCCACACAGACATTCGCGCTCTGCTAAAGCATTGCTTCGTAATGGGGCAACACTCTGTATATCTCTCTGGCAGAGCCCGGCAGTGAAATTGGAAACGTGCAGAGATTGCGCCCACAGGAAAGCTGCCAGCACTGAAAGCTGTAGCTGGTTTTCACTGTCCCCTGGAACTGCATTCGCTGCCACACAGACATTCGCGCTCTGCTGAAGCATTCCTTCGTAATGGGGCAACACTCTGTATGACTTTCTCCCAGTGCCTGGCAGTGAAATTGGAAACGTCCAGAGATTGCACCCACAGGAAAGCTGCCAGCACTGAAAGCTGTAGCTGGTTTTCACTGTCCCTTGGAACTGCATTCGCTGCCACACAGACATTCGCGCTCTGCTAAAGCATTGCTTCGTAATGGGGCAACACTCTGTATCTCTCTCTGGCAGAGCCCGGCTGCCAAATTGGAAACGTCCAGAGATTGCGCCCACAGGAAAGCTGCCAGCACTGAAAGATGTAGCTGGTTTTCACTGTCCCTTGGAACTGCATTCGCTGCCACACAGACATTCGCGCTCTGCTAAAGCATTGCTTCGTAATGGGGCAACACTCTGTATCTCTCTCTGGCAGAGCCCGGCAGTGAAATTGGAAACGTGCAGAGATTGCGCCCACAGGAAAGCTGCCAGCACTGAAAGCTGTAGCTGGTTTTCACTGTCCCTTGGAACTGCATTCGCTGCCACACAGACATTCGCGCTCTGCTAAAGCATTGCTTCGTAATGGGGCAACACTCTGTATCTCTCTCTGGCAGAGCCCGGCAGTGAAATTGGAAACGTCCAGAGATTGCGCCCACAGGAAAGCTGCCAGCACTGAAAGCTGTAGCTGGTTTTCACTGTCCCTTGGACCTGAATTCGCTGCCACACAGACGTTCGCGCTCTGCTAAAGCATTGCTTCGTAATGGGGCAGCAATCTGTATCTCTCTCTGGCAGAGCCCGGCAGTGAAATTGGAAATGTCCAGAGATTGCGCCCACAGGAAAGCTGCCAGCACTGAAAGCTGTAGCTGGTTTTCACTATCCCTTGGAACTGCATTCGCTGCCACACAGACATTCGCGCTCTGCTAAAGCTTTGCTTCCTAATGGGGCAACACTCTGTATCTCTCTCTGGCAGAGCCCGGCAGTGAAATTGGAAACGTCCAGAGATTGCGCCCACAGGAAAGCTGCCAGCACTGAAAGCTGTAGCTGGTTTTCACTGTCCCTTGGAACTGCACTCGCTGCTACACAGACATTCGCGCTCTGCTAAAGCTTTGCTTCCTAATGGGGCAACACTCTCTGTGACTTTCTCCCAGTGCCTGCCAGTGAAATTGGAAACGTCCAGAGATTGCACCCACAGGAAAGCTGCCAGCACTGAAAGCTGTAGCTGGTTTTCACTGTCCCTTGGAACTGCATTCGCTGCCACACAGACATTCGCGCTCTGCTAAAGCATTGCTTCGTAATGGGGCAACACTCTGTATCTCTCTCTGGCAGAGCCCGGCAGTGAAATTGGAAACGTCCAGAGATTGCGCCCACAGGAAAGCTGCCAGCACTGAAAGATGTAGCTGGTTTTCACTGTCCCTTGGAACTGCATTCGCTGCCACACAGACATTCGCGCTCTGCTAAAGCATTGCTTCGTAATGGGGCAACAATCTGTATCTCTCTCTGGCAGAGCCCGGCAGTGAAATTGGAAACGTCCAGAGATTGCGCCCACAGGAAAGCTGCCAGCACTGAAAGCTGTAGCTGGTTTTCACTGTCCCTTGGAACTGCATTCGCTGGCACACAGACATTCGCGCTCTGCTAAAGCATTTCTTCGTAATGGGGCAACACTCTGTATCTCTCTCTGGCAGCGCCCGGCAGTGAAATTGGAAACGCCCAGAGATTGCGCCCACAGGAAAGCTGCCAGCACTGAAAGCTGTAGCTGGTTTTCACTGTCCCTTGGAACTGCATTCGCTGCCACACAGACATTCGTGCTCTGCTAAAGCTTTGCTTCCTAATGGGGCAACACTCTGTATCTCTCTCTGGCAGAGCCCGGCAGTGAAATTGGAAACGTCCAGAGACTGCGCCCACAGGAAAGCTGCCAGCACTGAAAGCTGTAGCTGGTTTTCACTGTCCCTTGGAACTGCCTTCGCTGCCACACAGACATTCGCGCTCTGCTAAAGCATTGCTTCGTAATGGGGAACAATCTGTATGACTTTCTCCCAGTGCCTGGCAGTGAAATTGGAAACGTCCAGAGATTGCGCCCACAGGAAAGCTGCCAGCACTGAAAGCTGTAGCTGGTTTTCACTGTCCCTTGGAACTGCATTCGCTGCCACACAGACATTCGCGCTCTGCTAAAGCTTTGCTTCCTAATGGGGCAACACTCTGTATCTCTCTCTGGCAGAGCCCGGCAGTGAAATTGGAAACGTCCAGAGATTGCGCCCATAGGAAAGCTGCCAGCACTGAAAGCTGTAGCTGGTTTTCACTGTCCCTTGGAACTGCATTCGCTGCCACACAGACATTCGCGCTCTGCTAAAGCATTGCTTCGTAATGGGGCAAAACTCTGTATGACTTTCTCCCAGTGCCTGGCAGTGAAATTGGAAACGTCCAGAGATTGCGCCCACAGGAAAGCTGCCAGCAGTGAAAGCTGTAGCTGGTTTTCACTGTCCCTTGGAACTGCATTCGCTGCCACACAGACATTCGCGCTCTGCTAAAGCATTGCTTCCTAATGGGGCAACACTCTGTATCTCTCCCTGGCAGAGCCCGGCAGTGAAATTGGAAACGTGCAGAGATTGCGCCCACAGGAAAGCTGCCAGCACTGAAAGCTGTAGCTGGTTTTCACTGTCCCCTGGAACTGCATTCGCTGCCACACAGACATTCGCGCTCTGCTAAAGCATTGCTTCGTAATGGGGCAACACTCTGTATGACTTTCTCCCAGTGCCTGGCAGTGAAATTGGAAACGTCCAGAGATTGCGCCCACAGGAAAGCTGCCAGCACTGAAAGCTGTAGCTGGTTTTCACTGTCCCTTGGAACTGCATTCGCTGCCACACAGACATTCCCGCTCTGCTAAAGCATTACTTCGTAATGGGGCAACACTCTGTATGACTCTCTCCCAGTGCCCGGCAGTGAAATTGGAAACGTCCAGAGATTGCGCCCACAGGAAAGCTGCCAGCACTGAAAGCTGTAGCTGGTTTTCACTGTCCCTTGGAACTGCATTCGCTGCCACACAGACATTCGCGCTGTGCTAAAGCTTTGCTTCCTAATGGGGCAACACTCTGTATGACTTTCTCCCAGTGCCCGGCAGTGAAATTGGAAACGTTCAGATATTGCGCCCACAGGAAAGCTGCCAGCACTGAAAGCTGTAGCTGGTTTTCACTGTCCCTTGGAACTGCATTCGCTGCCACACAGACATTCTCACTCTACAAAAGCATTGCTTGGTAATGGGGCAAAACTCTGTATGACTCTCTCCCAGTGCCCGGCAGTGAAATTGGAAATGTCCAGAGATTGCGGCTACACGAAAGCTGCCAGCACTGAAAGCTGTAGCTGGTTTTCACTGTCCCTTGGACCTGCATTCGCTGCCACACAGACATTCGCGCTCTGCTAAAGCTTTGCTTCCTAATGGGGCAACACTCTGTATCTCTCTCTGGCAGAGCCCGGCAGTGAAATTGGAAACGTGCAGAGATTGCGCCCACAGGAAAGCTGCCAGCACTGAAAGCTGTAGCTGGTTTTCACTGTCCCTTGGAACTGCATTCGCTGCCACACAGACATTCGCGCTCTGCTAAAGCATTGCTTCGTAATGGGGCAACACTCTGTATGACTTTCTCCCAGTGCCCGGCAGTGAAATTGAAACGCCCAGAGATTGCGCCCACAGGACAGCTGCCAGCACTGAAAGCTGTAGCTGCTTTTCACTGTCCCTTGGAACTGCATTCGCTGCCACACAGACATTCGCGCTCTGCTAAAGCATTGCTTCGTAATGGGGCAACACTCTGTATCTCTCTCTGGCAGCGCCCGGCAGTGAAATTGGAAACGCCCAGAGATTGCGCCCACAGGAAAGCTGCCAGCACTGAAAGCTGTAGCTGGTTTTCACTGTCCCTTGGAACTGCATTCGCTGCCACACAGACATTCGTGCTCTGCTAAAGCTTTGCTTCCTAATGGGGCAACACTCTGTATCTCTCTCTGGCAGAGCCCGGCAGTGAAATTGGAAACGTCCAGAGACTGCGCCCACAGGAAAGCTGCCAGCACTGAAAGCTGTAGCTGGTTTTCACTGTCCCTTGGAACTGCATTCGCTGCCACACAGACATTCGCGCTCTGCTAAAGCATTGCTTCGTAATGGGGAACAATCTGTATGACTTTCTCCCAGTGCCTGGCAGTGAAATTGGAAACGTCCAGAGATTGCGCCCACAGGAAAGCTGCCAGCACTGAAAGCTGTAGCTGGTTTTCACTGTCCCTTGGAACTGCATTCGCTGCCACACAGACATTCGCGCTCTGCTAAAGCTTTGCTTCCTAATGGGGCAACACTCTGTATCTCTCTCTGGCAGAGCCCGGCAGTGAAATTGAAACGTCCAGAGATTGCGCCCACAGGAAAGCTGCCAGCACTGAAAGCTGTAGCTGGTTTTCACTGTCCCTTGGAACTGCATTCGCTGCCACACAGACATTCGCGCTCTGCTAAAGCTTTGCTTCCTAATGGGACAACACTCTGTATCTCTCTCTGGCAGAGCCCGGCAGTGAAATTGGAAACGTCCAGAGATTGCGCCCACAGGAAAGCTGCCAGCACTGAAAGCTGTAGCTGGTTTTCACTGTCCCTTGGAACTGCCTTCGCTGCCACACAGACATTCGCGCTCTGCTAAAGCATTGCTTCGTAATGGGGCAACACTCTGTATGACTTTCTCCCAGTGCCTGGCAGTGAAATTGGAAACGTCCAGAGATTGCGCCCACAGGAAAGCTGCCAGCAGTGAAAGCTGTAGCTGGTTTTCACTGTCCCTTGGAACTGCATTCACTGCCACACAGACATTCGCGCTCTGCTAAAGCTTTGCTTCCTAAAGGGGCAACACTCTGTATCTCTCTCTGGCAGAGCCCGGCTGCCAAATTGGAAACGTCCAGAGATTGCGCCCACAGGAAAGCTGCCAGCACTGAAAGCTGTAGCTGGTTTTCACTGTCCCTTGGAACTGCCTTCGCTGCCACCCAGACATTCGCGCTCTACTAAAGCATTGCTTCGTAATGGGGCAACACTCTGTATCTCTCTCTGGCAGCGCCCGGCAGTGAAATTGGAAACGCCCAGAGATTGCGCCCACAGGAAAGCTGCCAGCACTGAAAGCTGTAGCTGGTTTTCACTGTCCCTTGGAACTGCATTCGCTGCCACACAGACATTCGTGCTCTGCTAAAGCTTTGCTTCCTAATGGGGCAACACTCTGTATCTCTCTCTGGCAGAGCCCGGCAGTGAAATTGGAAACGTCCAGAGACTGCGCCCACAGGAAAGCTGCCAGCACTGAAAGCTGTAGCTGGTTTTCACTGTCCCTTGGAACTGCATTCGCTGCCACACAGACATTCGCGCTCTGCTAAAGCATTGCTTCGTAATGGGGAACAATCTGTATGACTTTCTCCCAGTGCCTGGCAGTGAAATTGGAAACGTCCAGAGATTGCGCCCACAGGAAAGCTGCCAGCACTGAAAGCTGTAGCTGGTTTTCACTGTCCCTTGGAACTGCATTCGCTGCCACACAGACATTCGCGCTCTGCTAAAGCTTTGCTTCCTAATGGGGCAACACTCTGTATCTCTCTCTGGCAGAGCCCGGCAGTGAAATTGGAAACGTCCAGAGATTGCGCCCATAGGAAAGCTGCCAGCACTGAAAGCTGTAGCTGGTTTTCACTGTCCCTTGGAACTGCATTCGCTGCCACACAGACATTCGCGCTCTGCTAAAGCATTGCTTCGTAATGGGGCAAAACTCTGTATGACTTTCTCCCAGTGCCTGGCAGTGAAATTGGAAACGTCCAGAGATTGCGCCCACAGGAAAGCTGCCAGCAGTGAAAGCTGTAGCTGGTTTTCACTGTCCCTTGGAACTGCATTCGCTGCCACACAGACATTCGCGCTCTGCTAAAGCATTGCTTCCTAATGGGGCAACACTCTGTATCTCTCCCTGGCAGAGCCCGGCAGTGAAATTGGAAACGTGCAGAGATTGCGCCCACAGGAAAGCTGCCAGCACTGAAAGCTGTAGCTGGTTTTCACTGTCCCCTGGAACTGCATTCGCTGCCACACAGACATTCGCGCTCTGCTAAAGCATTGCTTCGTAATGGGGCAACACTCTGTATGACTTTCTCCCAGTGCCTGGCAGTGAAATTGGAAACGTCCAGAGATTGCGCCCACAGGAAAGCTGCCAGCACTGAAAGCTGTAGCTGGTTTTCACTGTCCCTTGGAACTGCATTCGCTGCCACACAGACATTCCCGCTCTGCTAAAGCATTACTTCGTAATGGGGCAACACTCTGTATGACTCTCTCCCAGTGCCCGGCAGTGAAATTGGAAACGTCCAGAGATTGCGCCCACAGGAAAGCTGCCAGCACTGAAAGCTGTAGCTGGTTTTCACTGTCCCTTGGAACTGCATTCGCTGCCACACAGACATTCGCGCTGTGCTAAAGCTTTGCTTCCTAATGGGGCAACACTCTGTATGACTTTCTCCCAGTGCCCGGCAGTGAAATTGGAAACGTTCAGATATTGCGCCCACAGGAAAGCTGCCAGCACTGAAAGCTGTAGCTGGTTTTCACTGTCCCTTGGAACTGCATTCGCTGCCACACAGACATTCTCACTCTACAAAAGCATTGCTTGGTAATGGGGCAAAACTCTGTATGACTCTCTCCCAGTGCCCGGCAGTGAAATTGGAAATGTCCAGAGATTGCGGCTACACGAAAGCTGCCAGCACTGAAAGCTGTAGCTGGTTTTCACTGTCCCTTGGACCTGCATTCGCTGCCACACAGACATTCGCGCTCTGCTAAAGCTTTGCTTCCTAATGGGGCAACACTCTGTATCTCTCTCTGGCAGAGCCCGGCAGTGAAATTGGAAACGTGCAGAGATTGCGCCCACAGGAAAGCTGCCAGCACTGAAAGCTGTAGCTGGTTTTCACTGTCCCTTGGAACTGCATTCGCTGCCACACAGACATTCGCGCTCTGCTAAAGCATTGCTTCGTAATGGGGCAACACTCTGTATGACTTTCTCCCAGTGCCCGGCAGTGAAATTGAAACGCCCAGAGATTGCGCCCACAGGACAGCTGCCAGCACTGAAAGCTGTAGCTGCTTTTCACTGTCCCTTGGAACTGCATTCGCTGCCACACAGACATTCGCGCTCTGCTAAAGCATTGCTTCGTAATGGGGCAACACTCTGTATCTCTCTCTGGCAGCGCCCGGCAGTGAAATTGGAAACGCCCAGAGATTGCGCCCACAGGAAAGCTGCCAGCACTGAAAGCTGTAGCTGGTTTTCACTGTCCCTTGGAACTGCATTCGCTGCCACACAGACATTCGTGCTCTGCTAAAGCTTTGCTTCCTAATGGGGCAACACTCTGTATCTCTCTCTGGCAGAGCCCGGCAGTGAAATTGGAAACGTCCAGAGACTGCGCCCACAGGAAAGCTGCCAGCACTGAAAGCTGTAGCTGGTTTTCACTGTCCCTTGGAACTGCATTCGCTGCCACACAGACATTCGCGCTCTGCTAAAGCATTGCTTCGTAATGGGGAACAATCTGTATGACTTTCTCCCAGTGCCTGGCAGTGAAATTGGAAACGTCCAGAGATTGCGCCCACAGGAAAGCTGCCAGCACTGAAAGCTGTAGCTGGTTTTCACTGTCCCTTGGAACTGCATTCGCTGCCACACAGACATTCGCGCTCTGCTAAAGCTTTGCTTCCTAATGGGGCAACACTCTGTATCTCTCTCTGGCAGAGCCCGGCAGTGAAATTGGAAACGTCCAGAGATTGCGCCCATAGGAAAGCTGCCAGCACTGAAAGCTGTAGCTGGTTTTCACTGTCCCTTGGAACTGCATTCGCTGCCACACAGACATTCGCGCTCTGCTAAAGCATTGCTTCGTAATGGGGCAAAACTCTGTATGACTTTCTCCCAGTGCCTGGCAGTGAAATTGGAAACGTCCAGAGATTGCGCCCACAGGAAAGCTGCCAGCAGTGAAAGCTGTAGCTGGTTTTCACTGTCCCTTGGAACTGCATTCGCTGCCACACAGACATTCGCGCTCTGCTAAAGCATTGCTTCCTAATGGGGCAACACTCTGTATCTCTCCCTGGCAGAGCCCGGCAGTGAAATTGGAAACGTGCAGAGATTGCGCCCACAGGAAAGCTGCCAGCACTGAAAGCTGTAGCTGGTTTTCACTGTCCCCTGGAACTGCATTCGCTGCCACACAGACATTCGCGCTCTGCTAAAGCATTGCTTCGTAATGGGGCAACACTCTGTATGACTTTCTCCCAGTGCCTGGCAGTGAAATTGGAAACGTCCAGAGATTGCGCCCACAGGAAAGCTGCCAGCACTGAAAGCTGTAGCTGGTTTTCACTGTCCCTTGGAACTGCATTCGCTGCCACACAGACATTCCCGCTCTGCTAAAGCATTACTTCGTAATGGGGCAACACTCTGTATGACTCTCTCCCAGTGCCCGGCAGTGAAATTGGAAACGTCCAGAGATTGCGCCCACAGGAAAGCTGCCAGCACTGAAAGCTCTAGCTGGTTTTCACTGTCCCTTGGAACTGCATTCGCTGCCACACAGACATTCGCGCTGTGCTAAAGCTTTGCTTCCTAATGGGGCAACACTCTGTATGACTTTCTCCCAGTGCCCGGCAGTGAAATTGGAAACGTTCAGATATTGCGCCCACAGGAAAGCTGCCAGCACTGAAAGCTGTAGCTGGTTTTCACTGTCCCTTGGAACTGCATTCGCTGCCACACAGACATTCTCACTCTACAAAAGCATTGCTTGGTAATGGGGCAAAACTCTGTATGACTCTCTCCCAGTGCCCGGCAGTGAAATTGGAAATGTCCAGAGATTGCGGCTACACGAAAGCTGCCAGCACTGAAAGCTGTAGCTGGTTTTCACTGTCCCTTGGACCTGCATTCGCTGCCACACAGACATTCGCGCTCTGCTAAAGCTTTGCTTCCTAATGGGGCAACACTCTGTATCTCTCTCTGGCAGAGCCCGGCAGTGAAATTGGAAACGTGCAGAGATTGCGCCCACAGGAAAGCTGCCAGCACTGAAAGCTGTAGCTGGTTTTCACTGTCCCTTGGAACTGCATTCGCTGCCACACAGACATTCGCGCTCTGCTAAAGCATTGCTTCGTAATGGGGCAACACTCTGTATGACTTTCTCCCAGTGCCCGGCAGTGAAATTGAAACGCCCAGAGATTGCGCCCACAGGACAGCTGCCAGCACTGAAAGCTGTAGCTGCTTTTCACTGTCCCTTGGAACTGCATTCGCTGCCACACAGACATTCGCGCTCTGCTAAAGCATTGCTTCGTAATGGGGCAACACTCTGTATCTCTCTCTGGCAGAGCCCGGCAGTGAAATTGGAAACGTGCAGAGATTGCGCCCACAGGAAAGCTGCCAGCACTGAAAGCTGTAGCTGGTTTTCACTGTCCCTTGGAACTGCATTCGCTGCCACACAGACATTCGCGCTCTGCTAAAGCATTGCTTCGTAATGGGGCAACACTCTGTATGACTTTCTCCCAGTGCCTGGCAGTGAAATTGGAAACGTCCAGAGATTGCGCCCACAGGAAAGCTGCCAGCACTGAAAGCTGTAGCTGGTTTTCACTGTCCCTTGGAACTGCATTCGCTGCCACACAGACATTCGCGCTCTGCTAAAGCATTGCTTCGTAATGGGGCAACACTCTGTATCTCTCTCTGGCAGAGCCCGGCAGTGAAATTGGAAACGTCCAGAGATTGCGCCCACAGGAAAGCTGCCAGCACTGAAAGCTGTAGCTGGTTTTCACTGTCCCTTGGAACTGCACTCGCTGCTACACAGACATTCGCGCTCTGCTAAAGCTTTGCTTCCTAATGGGGCAACACTCTCTGTGACTTTCTCCCAGTGCCTGCCAGTGAAATTGGAAACGTCCAGAGATTGCACCCACAGGAAAGCTGCCAGCACTGAAAGCTGTAGCTGGTTTTCACTGTCCCTTGGAACTGCATTCGCTGCCACACAGACATTCGCGCTCTGCTAAAGCATTGCTTCGTAATGGGGCAACACTCTGTATCTCTCTCTGGCAGAGCCCGGCTGCCAAATTGGAAACGTCCAGAGATTGCGCCCACAGGAAAGCTGCCAGCACTGAAAGCTGTAGCTGGTTTTCACTGTCCCTTGGAACTGCATTCGCTGGCACACAGACATTCGCGCTCTGCTAAAGCTTTGCTTCCTAATGGGACAACACTCTGTATCTCTCTCTGGCAGAGCCCGGCAGTGAAATTGGAAACGTCCAGAGATTGCGCCCACAGGAAAGCTGCCAGCACTGAAAGCTGTAGCTGGTTTTCACTGTCCCTTGGAACTGCCTTCGCTGCCACACAGACATTCGCGCTCTGCTAAAGCATTGCTTGTAATGGGGCAACACTCTGTATGACTTTCTCCCAGTGCCTGGCAGTGAAATTGGAAACGTCCAGAGATTGCGCCCACAGGAAAGCTGCCAGCAGTGAAAGCTGTAGCTGGTTTTCACTGTCCCTTGGAACTGCATTCACTGCCACACAGACATTCGCGCTCTGCTAAAGCTTTGCTTCCTAAAGGGGCAACACTCTGTATCTCTCTCTGGCAGAGCCCGGCTGCCAAATTGGAAACGTCCAGAGATTGCGCCCATAGGAAAGCTGCCAGCACTGAAAGCTGTAGCTGGTTTTCACTGTCCCTTGGAACTGCATTCGCTGCCACACAGACATTCGCGCTCTGCTAAAGCATTGCTTCGTAATGGGGCAATACTCTGTATGACTTTCTCCCAGTGCCTGGGAGTGAAATTGGAAACGTCCAGAGATTGCGCCCACAGGAAAGCTGCCAGCAGTGAAAGCTGTAGCTGGTTTTCACTGTCCCTTGGAACTGCATTCGCTGCCACACAGACATTCGCGCTCTGCTAAAGCATTGCTTCCTAATGGGGCAACACTCTGTATCTCTCCCTGGCAGAGCCCGGCAGTGAAATTGGAAACGTGCAGAGATTGCGCCCACAGGAAAGCTGCCAGCACTGAAAGCTGTAGCTGGTTTTCACTGTCCCCTGGAACTGCATTCGCTGCCACACAGACATTCGCGCTCTGCTAAAGCATTGCTTCGTAATGGGGCAACACTCTGTATGACTTTCTCCCAGTGCCTGGCAGTGAAATTGGAAACGTCCAGAGATTGCGCCCACAGGAAAGCTGCCAGCACTGAAAGCTGTAGCTGGTTTTCACTGTCCCTTGGAACTGCATTCGCTGCCACACAGACATTCCCGCTCTGCTAAAGCATTACTTCGTAATGGGGCAACACTCTGTATGACTCTCTCCCAGTGCCCGGCAGTGAAATTGGAAACGTCCAGAGATTGCGCCCGCAGGAAAGCTGCCAGCACTGAAAGCTGTAGCTGGTTTTCACTGTCCCTTGGACCTGCATTCGCTGCCACACAGACATTCGCGCTCTGCTAAAGCTTTGCTTCCTAATGGAGCAACACTCTGTATCTCTCTCTGGCAGAGCCCGGCAGTGAAATTGGAAACGTCCAGAGATTGCGCCCACAGGAAAGCTGCCAGCACTGAAAGCTGTAGCTGGTTTTCACTGTCCCTTGGAACTGCATTCGCTGCCACACAGACATTCGCGCTCTGCTAAAGCTTTGCTTCCTAATGGGGCAACACTCTGTATCTCTCTCTGGCAGAGCCTGGCAGTGAAATTGGAAACGTCCAGAGATTGCGCCCACAGGAAAGCTGCCAGCACTGAAAGCTGTAGCTGGTTTTCACTGTCCCTTGGAACTGCATTCGCTGCCACACAGACATTCGCGCTCTGCTAAAGCATTGCTTCGTAATGGGGCAACACTCTGTATCTCTCTCTGGCAGAGCCCGGCAGTGAAATTGGAAACGTGCAGAGATTGCGCCCACAGGAAAGCTGCCAGCAGTGAAAGCTGTAGCTGGTTTTCACTGTCCCTTGGAACTGCATTCGCTGCCACACAGACATTCGCGCTCTGCTCAAGCTTTGCTTCCTAATGGGGCAACACTCTGTATCTCTCTCTGGCAGAGCCCGGCAGTGAAATTGGAAACGTCCAGAGATTGCGCCCACAGGAAAGCTGCCAGCACTGAAAGCTGTAGCTGGTTTTCACTGTCCCCTGGAACTGCATTCGCTGCCACACAGACATTCGCGCTCTGCTAAAGCATTGCTTCGTAATGGGGCAACACTCTGTATGACTTTCTCCCAGTGCCTGGCAGTGAAATTGGAAACGTCCAGAGATTGCGCCCACAGGAAAGCTGCCAGCACTGAAAGCTGTAGCTGGTTTTCACTGTCCCTTGGAACTGCATTCGCTGCCACACAGACATTCGCGCTCTGCTAAAGCATTGCTTCGTAATGGGGCAACACTCTGTATGACTTTCTCCCAGTGCCTGGCAGTGAAATTGGAAACGTCCAGAGATTGCGCCCACAGGAAAGCTGCCAGCACTGAAAGCTGTAGCTGGTTTTCACTGTCCCTTGGAACTGCATTCGCTGCCACACAGACATTCCCGCTCTGCTAAAGCATTACTTCGTAATGGGGCAACACTCTGTATCTCTCTCTGGCAGAGCCCGGCAGTGAAATTGGAAACGTGCAGAGATTGCGCCCACAGGAAAGCTGCCAGCACTGAAAGCTGTAGCTGGTTTTCACTGTCCCCTGGAACTGCATTCGCTGCCACACAGACATTCGCGCTCTGCTAAAGCATTGCTTCGTAATGGGGCAACACTCTGTATGACTTTCTCCCAGTGCCTGGCAGTGAAATTGGAAACGTCCAGAGATTGCGCCCACAGGAAAGCTGCCAGCACTGAAAGCTGTAGCTGGTTTTCACTGTCCCTTGGAACTGCATTCGCTGCCACACAGACATTCGCGCTCTGCTAAAGCTTTGCTTCCTAATGGGGCAACACTCTGTATCTCTCTCTGGCAGAGCCCGGCTGCCAAATTGGAAACGTCCAGAGATTGCGCCCACAGGAAAGCTGCCAGCACTGAAAGCTGTAGCTGGTTTTCACTGTCCCTTGGAACTGCATTCGCTGCCACACAGACATTCGCGCTCTGCTAAAGCTTTGCTTCCTAATGGGGCAACACTCTGTATGACTTTTTCCCAGTGCCCGGCAGTGAAATTGGAAACGTTCAGATATTGCGCCCACAGGAAAGCTGCCAGCACTGAAAGCTGTAGCTGGTTTTCACTGTCCCTTGGAACTGCATTCGCTGCCACACAGACATTCTCACTCTACAAAAGCATTGCTTGGTAATGGGGCAGAACTCTGTATGACTCTCTCCCAGTGCCCGGCAGTGAAATTGGAAATGTCCAGAGATTGCGGCCACACGAAAGCTGCCAGCACTGAAAGCTGTAGCTGGTTTTCACTGTCCCTTGGACCTGCATTCGCTGCCACACAGACATTCGCGCTCTGCTAAAGCTTTGCTTCCTAATGGGGCAACACTCTGTATCTCTCTCTGGCAGAGCCCGGCAGTGAAATTGGAAACGTCCAGAGATTGCGCCCACAGGAAAGCTGCCAGCACTGAAAGCTGTAGCTGGTTTTCACTGTCCCTTGGAACTGCATTCGCTGCCACACAGACGTTCGCGCTCTGCTAAAGCTTTGCTTCCTAATGGGGCAACACTCTGTATCTCTCTCTGGCAGAGCCCGGCAGTGAAATTGAAACGCCCAGAGATTGCGCCCACAGGACAGCTGCCAGCACTGAAAGCTCTAGCTGGTTTTCACTGTCCCTTGGAACTGCATTCGCTGCCACACAGACATTCGCCCTCTGCTAAAGCATTGCTTCGTAATGGGGCAACACTCTGTATCTCTCTCTGGCAGAGCCCGGCAGTGAAATTGGAAACGTGCAGAGATTGCGCCCACAGGAAAGCTGCCAGCACTGAAAGCTGTAGCTGGTTTTCACTGTCCCTTGGAACTGCATTCGCTGCCACACAGACATTCGCGCTCTGCTAAAGCATTGCTTCGTAATGGGGCAACACTCTGTATCTCTCTCTGGCAGAGCCCGGCAGTGAAATTGGAAACGTCCAGAGATTGCGCCCACAGGAAAGCTGCCAGCACTGAAAGATGTAGCTGGTTTTCACTGTCCCTTGGAACTGCATTCGCTGCCACACAGACATTCGCGCTCTGCTAAAGCTTTGCTTCCTAATGGGGCAACAATCTGTATCTCTCTCTGGCAGAGCCCGGCAGTGAAATTGGAAACGTCCAGAGATTGCGCCCACAGGAAAGCTGCCAGCACTGAAAGCTGTAGCTGGTTTTCACTGTCCCTTGGAACTGCATTCGCTGCCACACAGACATTCGCGCTCTGCTAAAGCTTTGCTTCCTAATGGAGCAACACTCTGTATCTCTCTCTGGAAGAGCCCGGCAGTGAAATTGGAAACGTCCAGAGATTGCGCCCACAGGAAAGCTGCCAGCACTGAAAGCTGTAGCTGGTTTTCACTGTCCCTTGGAACTGCCTTCGCTGCCACACAGACATTCGCGCTCTGCTAAAGCATTGCTTCGTAATGGGGCAACACTCTGTATGACTTTCTCCCAGTGCCTGGCAGTGAAATTGGAAACGTCCAGAGATTGCGCCCACAGGAAAGCTGCCAGCAGTGAAAGCTGTAGCTGGTTTTCACTGTCCCTTGGAACTGCATTCACTGCCACACAGACATTCGCGCTCTGCTAAAGCTTTGCTTCCTAAAGGGGCAACACTCTGTATCTCTCTCTGGCAGAGCCCGGCTGCCAAATTGGAAACGTCCAGAGATTGCGCCCACAGGAAAGCTGCCAGCACTGAAAGCTGTAGCTGGTTTTCACTGTCCCTTGGAACTGCCTTCGCTGCCACCCAGACATTCGCGCTCTACTAAAGCATTGCTTCGTAATGGGGCAACACTCTGTATCTCTCTCTGGCAGCGCCCGGCAGTGAAATTGGAAACGCCCAGAGATTGCGCCCACAGGAAAGCTGCCAGCACTGAAAGATGTAGCTGGTTTTCACTGTCCCTTGGAACTGCATTCGCTGCCACACAGACATTCGTGCTCTGCTAAAGCTTTGCTTCCTAATGGGGCAACACTCTGTATCTCTCTCTGGCAGAGCCCGGCTGCCAAATTGGAAACGTCCAGAGACTGCGCCCACAGGAAAGCTGCCAGCACTGAAAGCTGTAGCTGGTTTTCACTGTCCCTTGGAACTGCATTCGCTGCCACACAGACATTCGCGCTCTGCTAAAGCTTTGCTTCCTAATGGGGCAACACTCTGTATCTCTCTCTGGCAGAGCCCGGCAGTGAAATTGGAAACGTCCAGAGATTGCGCCCACAGGAAAGCTGCCAGCACTGAAAGATGTAGCTGGTTTTCACTGTCCCTTGGAACTGCATTCGCTGCCACACAGACATTCGCGCTCTGCTAAAGCTTTGCTTCCTAATGGAGCAACATTCTGTATCTCTCTCTGGCAGAGCCCGGCAGTGAAATTAAAAACGTCCAGAGATTGCGCCCACAGGAAAGCTGCCAGCACTGAAAGCTGTAGCTGGTTTTCACTGTCCCTTGGAACTGCATTCGCTGCCACACAGACATTCGCGCTCTGCTAAAGCATTGCTTCGTAATGGGGAACAATCTGTATGACTTTCTCCCAGTGCCTGGCAGTGAAATTGGAAACGTCCAGAGATTGCGCCCACAGGAAAGCTGCCAGCACTGAAAGCTGTAGCTGGTTTTCACTGTCCCTTGGAACTGCATTCGCTGCCACACAGACATTCGCGCTCTGCTAAAGCTTTGCTTCCTAATGGGGCAACACTCTGTATCTCTCTCTGGCAGAGCCCGGCAGTGAAATTGGAAACGTCCAGAGATTGCACCCACAGGAAAGCTGCCAGCACTGAAAGCTGTAGCTGGTTTTCACTGTCCCTTGGAACTGCACTCGCTGCTACACAGACATTCGCGCTCTGCTAAAGCTTTGCTTCCTAATGGGGCAACACTCTCTGTGACTTTCTCCCAGTGCCTGCCAGTGAAATTGGAAACGTCCAGAGATTGCGCCCACAGGAAAGCTGCCAGCACTGAAAGCTCTAGCTGGTTTTCACTGTCCGTTGGAACTGCATTCGCTGCCACACAGACATTCGCGCTCTGCTAAAGCATTGCTTCGTAATGGGGCAACACTCTGTATCTCTCTCTGGCAGAGCCCGGCTGCCAAATTGGAAACGTCCAGAGATTGCGCCCACAGGAAAGCTGCCAGCACTGAAAGCTGTAGCTGGTTTTCACTGTCCCTTGGAACTGCATTCGCTGCCACACAGACATTCGCGCTCTGCTAAAGCATTGCTTCGTAATGGGGCAACACTCTGTATCTCTCTCTGGCAGAGCCCGGCAGTGAAATTGGAAATGTCCAGAGATTGCGGCCATACGAAAGCTGCCAGCACTGAAAGCTGTAGCTGGTTTTCACTGTCCCTTGGACCTGCATTCGCTGCCACACAGACATTCGCGCTCTGCTAAAGCTTTGCTTCCTAATGGGGCAACACTCTGTATCTCTCTCTGGCAGAGCCCGGCAGTGAAATTGGAAACGTCCAGAGATTGCGCCCACAGGAAAGCTGCCAGCACTGAAAGCTGTAGCTGGTTTTCACTGTCCCTTGGAACTGCATTCGCTGCCACACAGACGTTCGCGCTCTGCTAAAGCTTTGCTTCCTAATGGGGCAACACTCTGTATCTCTCTCTGGCAGAGCCCGGCAGTGAAATTGAAACGCCCAGAGATTGCGCCCACAGGACAGCTGCCAGCACTGAAAGCTCTAGCTGGTTTTCACTGTCCCTTGGAACTGCATTCGCTGCCACACAGACATTCGCGCTCTGCTAAAGCATTGCTTCGTAATGGGGCAACACTCTGTATCTCTCTCTGGCAGAGCCCGGCAGTGAAATTGGAAACGTGCAGAGATTGCGCTCACAGGAAAGCTGCCAGCACTGAAAGCTGTAGCTGGTTTTCACTGTCCCCTGGAACTGCATTCGCTGCCACACAGACATTCGCGCTCTGCTAAAGCATTGCTTCGTAATGGGGCAACACTCTGTATGACTTTCTCCCAGTGCCTGGCAGTGAAATTGGAAACGTCCAGAGATTGCGCCCACAGGAAAGCTGCCAGCACTGAAAGCTGTAGCTGGTTTTCACTGTCCCTTGGAACTGCACTCGCTGCTACACAGACATTCGCGCTCTGCTAAAGCTTTGCTTCCTAATGGGGCAACAATCTCTGTGACTTTCTCCCAGTGCCTGCCAGTGAAATTGGAAACGTCCAGAGATTACACCCACAGGAAAGCTGCCAGCACTGAAAGCTGTAGCTGGTTTTCACTGTCCCTTGGAACTGCATTCGCTGCCACACAGACATTCGCGCTCTGCTAAAGCATTGCTTCGTAATGGGGCAACACTCTGTATCTCTCTCTGGCAGAGCCCGGCTGCCAAATTGGAAACGTGCAGAGATTGCGCCCACAGGAAAGCTGCCAGCACTGAAAGCTGTAGCTGCTTTTCACTGTCCCTTGGAACTGCATTCGCTGCCACACAGACATTCGCGCTCTGCTAAAGCATTGCTTCGTAATGGGGCAACACTCTGTATCTCTCTCTGGCAGAGCCCGGCAGTGAAATTGGAAACGTGCAGAGATTGCGCCCACAGGAAAGCTGCCAGCACTGAAAGCTGTAGCTGGTTTTCACTGTCCCTTGGAACTGCATTCGCTGCCACACAGACATTCGCGCTCTGCTAAAGCATTGCTTCGTAATGGGGCAACACTCTGTATCTCTCTCTGGCAGAGCCCGGCAGTGAAATTGGAAACGTCCAGAGATTGCGCCCACAGGAAAGCTGCCAGCACTGAAAGATGTAGCTGGTTTTCACTGTCCCTTGGAACTGCATTCGCTGCCACACAGACATTCGCGCTCTGCTAAAGCTTTGCTTCCTAATGGGGCAACACTCTGTATGACTTTCTCCCAGTGCCCGGCAGTGAAATTGGAAACGTTCAGAGATTGCGCCCACAGGAAAGCTGCCAGCACTGAAAGCTGTAGCTGGTTTTCACTGTCCCTTGGAACTGCATTCGCTGCCACACAGACATTCGCGCTCTGCTAAAGCTTTGCTTCCTAATGGGGCAACACTCTGTATCTCTCTCTGGCAGAGCCCGGCAGTGAAATTGGAAACGTGCAGAGATTGCGCCCACAGGAAAGCTGCCAGCACTGAAAGCTGTAGCTGGTTTTCACTGTCCCTTGGAACTGCATTCGCTGCCACACAGACATTCGCGCTCTGCTAAAGCATTGCTTCGTAATGGGGCAACACTCTGTATCTCTCTCTGGCAGAGCCCGGCAGTGAAATTGGAAACGTCCAGAGATTGCGCCCACAGGAAAGCTGCCAGCACTGAAAGATGTAGCTGGTTTTCACTGTCCCTTGGAACTGCATTCGCTGCCACACAGACATTCGCGCTCTGCTAAAGCATTGCTTCGTAATGGGGCAACAATCTGTATCTCTCTCTGGCAGAGCCCGGCAGTGAAATTGGAAACGTCCAGAGATTGCGCCCACAGGAAAGCTGCCAGCACTGAAAGCTGTAGCTGGTTTTCACTGTCCCTTGGAACTGCATTCGCTGCCACACAGACATTCGCGCTCTGCTAAAGCTTTGCTTCCTAATGGAGCAACACTCTGTATCTCTCTCTGGCAGAGCCCGGCAGTGAAATTGGAAACGTCCAGAGATTGCGCCCACAGGAAAGCTGCCAGCACTGAAAGCTGTAGCTGGTTTTCACTGTCCCTTGGAACTGCCTTCGCTGCCACACAGACATTCGCGCTCTGCTAAAGCATAGCTTCGTAATGGGGCAACACTCTGTATGACTTTCTCCCAGTGCCTGGCAGTGAAATTGGAAACGTCCAGAGATTGCGCCCACAGGAAAGCTGCCAGCAGTGAAAGCTGTAGCTGGTTTTCACTGTCCCTTGGAACTGCATTCACTGCCACACAGACATTCGCGCTCTGCTAAAGCTTTGCTTCCTAAAGGGGCAACACTCTGTATCTCTCTCTGGCAGAGCCCGGCTGCCAAATTGGAAACGTCCAGAGATTGCGCCCACAGGAAAGCTGCCAGCACTGAAAGCTGTAGCTGGTTTTCACTGTCCCTTGGAACTGCCTTCGCTGCCACCCAGACATTCGCGCTCTACTAAAGCATTGCTTCGTAATGGGGCAACACTCTGTATCTCTCTCTGGCAGCGCCCGGCAGTGAAATTGGAAACGCCCAGAGATTGCGCCCACAGGAAAGCTGCCAGCACTGAAAGCTGTAGCTGGTTTTCACTGTCCCTTGGAACTGCATTCGCTGCCACACAGACATTCGTGCTCTGCTAAAGCTTTGCTTCCTAATGGGGCAACACTCTGTATCTCTCTCTGGCAGAGCCCGGCTGCCAAATTGGAAACGTCCAGAGACTGCGCCCACAGGAAAGCTGCCAGCACTGAAAGCTGTAGCTGGTTTTCACTGTCCCTTGGAACTGCATTCGCTGCCACACAGACATTCGCGCTCTGCTAAAGCTTTGCTTCCTAATGGGGCAACACTCTGTATCTCTCTCTGGCAGAGCCCGGCAGTGAAATTGGAAACGTCCAGAGATTGCGCCCACAGGAAAGCTGCCAGCACTGAAAGATGTAGCTGGTTTTCACTGTCCCTTGGAACTGCATTCACTGCCACACAGACATTCGCGCTCTGCTAAAGCTTTGCTTCCTAATGGGGCAACACTCTGTATCTCTCTCTGGCAGAGCCCGGCAGTGAAATTGGAAACGTGCAGAGATTGCGCCCACAGGAAAGCTGCCAGCACTGAAAGCTGTAGCTGGTTTTCACTGTCCCTTGGAACTGCATTCGCTGCCACACAGACATTCCCGCTCTGCTAAAGCATTGCTTCGTAATGGGGCAACACTCTGTATCTCTCTCTGGCAGAGCCCGGCAGTGAAATTGGAAACGTCCAGAGATTGCGCCCACAGGAAAGCTGCCAGCAGTGAAAGCTGTAGCTGGTTTTCACTGTCCCTTGGAACTGCACTCGCTGCTACACAGACATTCGCGCTCTGCTAAAGCTTTGCTTCCTAATGGGGCAACACTCTCTGTGACTTTCTCCCAGTGCCTGCCAGTGAAATTGGAAACGTCCAGAGATTGCGCCCACAGGAAAGCTGCCAGCACTGAAAGCTCTAGCTGGTTTTCACTGTCCCTTGGAACTGCCTTCGCTGCCACACAGATATTCGCGCTCTGCTAAAGCATTGCTTCGTAATGGGGCAACACGCTGTATGACTTTCTCCCAGTGCCTGGCAGTGAAATTGGAAACGTCCAGAGATTGCGCCCACAGGATAGCTGCCAGCACTGAAAGCTGTAGCTGGTTTTCACTGTCCCTTGGAACTGCATTCGCTGCCACACAGACATTCGCGCTCTGCTAAAGCATTGCTTCGTAATGGGGCAACACTCTGTATATCTCTCTGGCAGAGCCCGGCAGTGAAATTGGAAACGTGCAGAGATTGCGCCCACAGGAAAGCTGCCAGCACTGAAAGCTGTAGCTGGTTTTCACTGTCCCCTGGAACTGCATTCGCTGCCACACAGACATTCGCGCTCTGCTGAAGCATTGCTTCGTAATGGGGCAACACTCTGTATGACTTTCTCCCAGTGCCTGGCAGTGAAATTGGAAACGTCCAGAGATTGCACCCACAGGAAAGCTGCCAGCACTGAAAGCTGTAGCTGGTTTTCACTGTCCCTTGGAACTGCATTCGCTGCCACACAGACGTTCGCGCTCTGCTAAAGCATTGCTTCGTAATGGGGCAGCAATCTGTATCTCTCTCTGGCAGAGCCCGGCAGTGAAATTGGAAATGTCCAGAGATTGCGCCCACAGGAAAGCTGCCAGCACTGAAAGCTGTAGCTGGTTTTCACTGTCCCTTGGAACTGCATTCGCTGCCACACAGACATTCGCGCTCTGCTAAAGCTTTGCTTCCTAATGGGGCAACACTCTGTATCTCTCTCTGGCAGAGCCCGGCAGTGAAATTGGAAACGTCCAGAGATTGCGCCCATAGGAAAGCTGCCAGCAGTGAAAGCTGTAGCTGGTTTTCACTGTCCCTTGGAACTGCACTCGCTGCCACACAGACATTCGCGCTCTGCTAAAGCATTGCTTCGTAATGGGGCAACACTCTGTATGACTTTCTCCCAGTGCCTGGCAGTGAAATTGGAAACGTCCAGAGATTGCGCCCACAGGAAAGCTGCCAGCACTGAAAGCTGTAGCTGGTTTTCACTGTCCCTTGGAACTGCATTCGCTGCCACACAGACATTCGCGCTCTGCTAAAGCTTTGCTTCCTAATGGGGCAACACTCTGTATCTCTCTCTGGCAGAGCCCGGCAGTGAAATTGGAAACGTCCAGAGATTGCACCCACAGGAAAGCTGCCAGCACTGAAAGCTGTAGCTGGTTTTCACTGTCCCTTGGAACTGCACTCGCTGCTACACAGACATTCGCGCTCTGCTAAAGCTTTGCTTCCTAATGGGGCAACACTCTCTGTGACTTTCTCCCAGTGCCTGCCAGTGAAATTGGAAACGTCCAGAGATTGCGCCCACAGGAAAGCTGCCAGCACTGAAAGCTCTAGCTGGTTTTCACTGTCCGTTGGAACTGCATTCGCTGCCACACAGACATTCGCGCTCTGCTAAAGCATTGCTTCGTAATGGGGCAACACTCTGTATCTCTCTCTGGCAGAGCCCGGCTGCCAAATTGGAAACGTCCAGAGATTGCGCCCACAGGAAAGCTGCCAGCACTGAAAGCTGTAGCTGGTTTTCACTGTCCCTTGGAACTGCATTCGCTGCCACACAGACATTCGCGCTCTGCTAAAGCATTGCTTCGTAATGGGGCAACACTCTGTATCTCTCTCTGGCAGAGCCCGGCAGTGAAATTGGAAACGTGCAGAGATTGCGCCCACAGGAAAGCTGCCAGCACTGAAAGCTGTAGCTGGTTTTCACTGTCCCTTGGAACTGCATTCGCTGCCACACAGACATTCGCGCTCTGCTAAAGCATTGCTTTGTAATGGGGCAACACTCTGTATCTCTCTCTGGCAGAGCCCGGCAGTGAAATTGGAAACGTCCAGAGATTGCGCCCACAGGAAAGCTGCCAGCACTGAAAGATGTAGCTGGTTTTCACTGTCCCTTGGAACTGCATTCGCTGCCACACAGACATTCGCGCTCTGCTAAAGCATTGCTTCGTAATGGGGCAACAATCTGTATCTCTCTCTGGCAGAGCCCGGCAGTGAAATTGGAAACGTCCAGAGATTGCGCCCACAGGAAAGCTGCCAGCACTGAAAGCTGTAGCTGGTTTTCACTGTCCCTTGGAACTGCATTCGCTGCCACACAGACATTCGCGCTCTGCTAAAGCTTTGCTTTCTAATGGGGCAACACTCTGTATCTCTCTCTGGCAGAGCCCGGCAGTGAAATTGGAAACGTCCAGAGATTGCGCCCACAGGAAAGCTGCCAGCACTGAAAGCTGTAGCTGGTTTTCACTGTCCCTTGGAACTGCATTCGCTGCCACACAGACATTCGCGCTCTGCTAAAGCTTTGCTTCATAATGGGGCAACACTCCCTATCTCTCTCTGGCACAGCCCGGCAGTGAAATTGGAAACGTCCAGAGATTGCGCCCACAGGAAAGCTGCCAGCACTGAAAGCTGTAGCTGGTTTTCACTGTCCCTTGGAACTGCCTTCGCTGCCACACAGATATTCGCGCTCTGCTAAAGCATTGCTTCGTAATGGGGCAACACTCTGTATGACTTTCTCCCAGTGCCTGGCAGTGAAATTGGAAACGTCCAGAGATTGCGCCCACAGGAAAGCTGCCAGCACTGAAAGCTGTAGCTGGTTTTCACTGTCCCTTGGAACTGCATTCACTGCCACACAGACATTCGCGCTCTGCTAAAGCTTTGCTTCCTAATGGGGCAACACTCTGTATCTCTCTCTGGCAGAGCCCGGCAGTGAAATTGGAAACGTGCAGAGATTGCGCCCACAGGAAAGCTGCCAGCACTGAAAGCTGTAGCTGGTTTTCACTGTCCCTTGGAACTGCATTCGCTGCCACACAGACATTCCCGCTCTGCTAAAGCATTGCTTCGTAATGGGGCAACACTCTGTATCTCTCTCTGGCAGAGCCCGGCAGTGAAATTGGAAACGTCCAGAGATTGCGCCCACAGGAAAGCTGCCAGCAGTGAAAGCTGTAGCTGGTTTTCACTGTCCCTTGGAACTGCACTCGCTGCTACACAGACATTCGCGCTCTGCTAAAGCTTTGCTTCCTAATGGGGCAACACTCTCTGTGACTTTCTCCCAGTGCCTGCCAGTGAAATTGGAAACGTCCAGAGATTGCGCCCACAGGAAAGCTGCCAGCACTGAAAGCTCTAGCTGGTTTTCACTGTCCCTTGGAACTGCCTTCGCTGCCACACAGATATTCGCGCTCTGCTAAAGCATTGCTTCGTAATGGGGCAACACGCTGTATGACTTTCTCCCAGTGCCTGGCAGTGAAATTGGAAACGTCCAGAGATTGCGCCCACAGGATAGCTGCCAGCACTGAAAGCTGTAGCTGGTTTTCACTGTCCCTTGGAACTGCATTCGCTGCCACACAGACATTCGCGCTCTGCTAAAGCATTGCTTCGTAATGGGGCAACACTCTGTATATCTCTCTGGCAGAGCCCGGCAGTGAAATTGGAAACGTGCAGAGATTGCGCCCACAGGAAAGCTGCCAGCACTGAAAGCTGTAGCTGGTTTTCACTGTCCCCTGGAACTGCATTCGCTGCCACACAGACATTCGCGCTCTGCTGAAGCATTGCTTCGTAATGGGGCAACACTCTGTATGACTTTCTCCCAGTGCCTGGCAGTGAAATTGGAAACGTCCAGAGATTGCACCCACAGGAAAGCTGCCAGCACTGAAAGCTGTAGCTGGTTTTCACTGTCCCTTGGAACTGCATTCGCTGCCACACAGACGTTCGCGCTCTGCTAAAGCATTGCTTCGTAATGGGGCAGCAATCTGTATCTCTCTCTGGCAGAGCCCGGCAGTGAAATTGGAAATGTCCAGAGATTGCGCCCACAGGAAAGCTGCCAGCACTGAAAGCTGTAGCTGGTTTTCACTGTCCCTTGGAACTGCATTCGCTGCCACACAGACATTCGCGCTCTGCTAAAGCTTTGCTTCCTAATGGGGCAACACTCTGTATCTCTCTCTGGCAGAGCCCGGCAGTGAAATTGGAAACGTCCAGAGATTGCGCCCATAGGAAAGCTGCCAGCAGTGAAAGCTGTAGCTGGTTTTCACTGTCCCTTGGAACTGCACTCGCTGCCACACAGACATTCGCGCTCTGCTAAAGCATTGCTTCGTAATGGGGCAACACTCTGTATGACTTTCTCCCAGTGCCTGGCAGTGAAATTGGAAACGTCCAGAGATTGCGCCCACAGGAAAGCTGCCAGCACTGAAAGCTGTAGCTGGTTTTCACTGTCCCTTGGAACTGCATTCGCTGCCACACAGACATTCGCGCTCTGCTAAAGCATTGCTTCGTAATGGGGCAACACTCTGTATCTCTCTCTGGCAGAGCCCGGCAGTGAAATTGGAAACGTCCAGAGATTGCGCCCACAGGAAAGCTGCCAGCACTGAAAGCTGTAGCTGGTTTTCACTGTCCCTTGGAACTGCACTCGCTGCTACACAGACATTCGCGCTCTGCTAAAGCTTTGCTTCCTAATGGGGCAACAATCTCTGTGACTTTCTCCCAGTGCCTGCCAGTGAAATTGGAAACGTCCAGATATTACACCCACAGGAAAGCTGCCAGCACTGAAAGCTGTAGCTGGTTTTCACTGTCCCTTGGAACTGCATTCGCTGCCACACAGACATTCGCGCTCTGCTAAAGCATTGCTTCGTAATGGGGCAACACTCTGTATCTCTCTCTGGCAGAGCCCGGCTGCCAAATTGGAAACGTCCAGAGATTGCGCCCACAGGAAAGCTGCCAGCACTGAAAGCTGTAGCTGGTTTTCACTGTCCCTTGGAACTGCATTCGCTGCCACACAGACATTCGCGCTCTGCTAAAGCTTTGCTTCCTAATGGGGCAACACTCTGTATGACTTTCTCCCAGTGCCCGGCAGTGAAATTGGAAACGTTCAGAGATTGCGCCCACAGGAAAGCTGCCAGCACTGAAAGCTGTAGCTGATTTTCACTGTCCCTTGGAACTGCATTCGCTGCCACACAGACATTCGCGCTCTGCTAAAGCAGTGCTTCATAATGGGGCAACACTCCGTATCTCTCTCTGGCACAGCCCGGCAGTGAAATTGGAAACGTCCAGAGATTGCGCCCACAGGAAAGCTGCCAGCACTGAAAGCTGTAGCTGGTTTTCACTGTCCCTTGGAACTGCATTCGCTGCCACACAGACATTCGCGCTCTGCTAAAGCATTGCTTCGTAATGGGGCAACAATCTGTATCTCTCTCTGGCAGAGCCCGGCAGTGAAATTGGAAACGTCCAGAGATTGCGCCCACAGGAAAGCTGCCAGCACTGAAAGCTGTAGCTGGTTTTCACTGTCCCTTGGAACTGCATTCGCTGCCACACAGACATTCGCGCTCTGCTAAAGCTTTGCTTTCTAATGGGGCAACACTCTGTATCTCTCTCTGGCAGAGCCCGGCAGTGAAATTAAAAACGTCCAGAGATTGCGCCCACAGGAAAGCTGCCAGCACTGAAAGCTGTAGCTGGTTTTCACTGTCCCTTGGAACTGCCTTCGCTGCCACACAGATATTCGCGCTCTGCTAAAGCATTGCTTCGTAATGGGGCAACACTCTGTATCTCTCTCTGGCAGAGCCCGGCAGTGAAATTGGAAACGTCCAGAGATTGCGCCCACAGGAAAGCTGCCAGCACTGAAAGCTGTAGCTGGTTTTCACTGTCCCTTGGAACTGCATTCGCTGCCACACAGACATTCCCGCTCTGCTAAAGCATTGCTTCGTAATGGGGCAACACTCTGTATCTCTCTCTGGCAGAGCCCGGCAGTGAAATTGGAAACGTCCAGAGATTGCGCCCACAGGAAAGCTGCCAGCAGTGAAAGCTGTAGCTGGTTTTCACTGTCCCTTGGAACTGCATTCGCTGCCACACAGACATTCGCGCTCTGCTCAAGCTTTGCTTCCTAATGGGGCAACACTCTGTATCTCTCTCTGGCAGAGCCCGGCAGTGAAATTGAAACGCCCAGAGATTGCGCCCACAGGAAAGCTGCCAGCACTGAAAGCTGTAGCTGGTTTTCACTGTCCCTTGGAACTGCATTCGCTGCCACACAGACATTCGCGCTCTGCTAAAGCATTGCTTCGTAATGGGGCAACACTCTGTATATCTCTCTGGCAGAGCCCGGCAGTGAAATTGGAAACGTGCAGAGATTGCGCCCACAGGAAAGCTGCCAGCACTGAAAGCTGTAGCTGGTTTTCACTGTCCCCTGGAACTGCATTCGCTGCCACACAGACATTCGCGCTCTGCTGAAGCATTGCTTCGTAATGGGGCAACACTCTGTATGACTTTCTCCCAGTGCCTGGCAGTGAAATTGGAAACGTCCAGAGATTGCACCCACAGGAAAGCTGCCAGCACTGAAAGCTGTAGCTGGTTTTCACTGTCCCTTGGAACTGCATTCGCTGCCACACAGACGTTCGCGCTCTGCTAAAGCATTGCTTCGTAATGGGGCAGCAATCTGTATCTCTCTCTGGCAGAGCCCGGCAGTGAAATTGGAAATGTCCAGAGATTGCGCCCACAGGAAAGCTGCCAGCACTGAAAGCTGTAGCTGGTTTTCACTGTCCCTTGGAACTGCATTCGCTGCCACACAGACATTCGCGCTCTGCTAAAGCTTTGCTTCCTAATGGGGCAACACTCTGTATCTCTCTCTGGCAGAGCCCGGCAGTGAAATTGGAAACGTCCAGAGATTGCGCCCATAGGAAAGCTGCCAGCAGTGAAAGCTGTAGCTGGTTTTCACTGTCCCTTGGAACTGCACTCGCTGCCACACAGACATTCGCGCTCTGCTAAAGCATTGCTTCGTAATGGGGCAACACTCTGTATGACTTTCTCCCAGTGCCTGGCAGTGAAATTGGAAACGTCCAGAGATTGCGCCCACAGGAAAGCTGCCAGCACTGAAAGCTGTAGCTGGTTTTCACTGTCCCTTGGAACTGCATTCGCTGCCACACAGACATTCGCGCTCTGCTAAAGCATTGCTTCGTAATGGGCCAACACTCTGTATCTCTCTCTGGCAGAGCCCGGCAGTGAAATTGGAAACGTCCAGAGATTGCGCCCACAGGAAAGCTGCCAGCACTGAAAGCTGTAGCTGGTTTTCACTGTCCCTTGGAACTGCACTCGCTGCTACACAGACATTCGCGCTCTGCTAAAGCTTTGCTTCCTAATGGGGCAACAATCTCTGTGACTTTCTCCCAGTGCCTGCCAGTGAAATTGGAAACGTCCAGATATTACACCCACAGGAAAGCTGCCAGCACTGAAAGCTGTAGCTGGTTTTCACTGTCCCTTGGAACTGCATTCGCTGCCACACAGACATTCGCGCTCTGCTAAAGCATTGCTTCGTAATGGGGCAACACTCTGTATCTCTCTCTGGCAGAGCCCGGCAGTGAAATTGGAAACGTCCAGAGATTGCGCCCACAGGAAAGCTGCCAGCACTGAAAGCTGTAGCTGGTTTTCACTGTCCCTTGGAACTGCATTCGCTGCCACACAGACATTCGCGCTCTGCTAAAGCATTGCTTCGTAATGGGGCAACACTCTGTATCTCTCTCTGGCAGAGCCCGGCAGTGAAATTGGAAACGTCCAGAGATTGCGCCCACAGGAAAGCTGCCAGCACTGAAAGCTGTAGCTGGTTTTCACTGTCCCTTGGAACTGCATTCGCTGCCACACAGACATTCGCGCTCTGCTAAAGCAGTGCTTCATAATGGGGCAACACTCCGTATCTCTCTCTGGCACAGCCCGGCAGTGAAATTGGAAACGTCCAGAGATTGCGCCCACAGGAAAGCTGCCAGCACTGAAAGATGTAGCTGGTTTTCACTGTCCCTTGGAACTGCATTCGCTGCCACACAGACATTCGCGCTCTGCTAAAGCATTGCTTCGTAATGGGGCAACAATCTGTATCTCTCTCTGGCAGAGCCCGGCAGTGAAATTGGAAACGTCCAGAGATTGCGCCCACAGGAAAGCTGCCAGCACTGAAAGCTGTAGCTGGTTTTCACTGTCCCTTGGAACTGCATTCGCTGCCACACAGACATTCGCGCTCTGCTAAAGCTTTGCTTTCTAATGGGGCAACACTCTGTATCTCTCTCTGGCAGAGCCCGGCAGTGAAATTGGAAACGTCCAGAGATTGCGCCCACAGGAAAGCTGCCAGCACTGAAAGCTGTAGCTGGTTTTCACTGTCCCTTGGAACTGCATTCGCTGCCACACAGACATTCGCGCTCTGCTAAAGCTTTGCTTCATAATGGGGCAACACTCCCTATCTCTCTCTGGCACAGCCCGGCAGTGAAATTGGAAACGTCCAGAGATTGCGCCCACAGGAAAGCTGCCAGCACTGAAAGCTGTAGCTGGTTTTCACTGTCCCTTGGAACTGCATTCGCTGCCACACAGACATTCGCGCTCTACTAAAGCATTGCTTCGTAATGGGGCAACACTCTGTATCTCTCTCTGGCAGCGCCCGGCAGTGAAATTGGAAACGCCCAGAGATTGCGCCCACAGGAAAGCTGCCAGCACTGAAAGCTGTAGCTGGTTTTCACTGTCCCTTGGAACTGCATTCGCTGCCACACAGACATTCGTGCTCTGCTAAAGCTTTGCTTCATAATGGGGCAACACTCCCTATCTCTCTCTGGCAGAGCCCGGCTGCCAAATTGGAAACGTCCAGAGACTGCGCCCACAGGAAAGCTGCCAGCACTGAAAGCTGTAGCTGGTTTTCACTGTCCCTTGGAACTGCATTCGCTGCCACACAGACATTCGCGCTCTGCTAAAGCATTGCTTCGTAATGGGGCAACACTCTGTATCTCTCTCTGGCAGCGCCCGGCAGTGAAATTGGAAACGCCCAGAGATTGCGCCCACAGGAAAGCTGCCAGCACTGAAAGCTGTAGCTGGTTTTCACTGTCCCTTGGAACTGCATTCGCTGCCACACAGACATTCGCGCTCTGCTAAAGCTTTGCTTCCTAATGGGGCAACACTCTGTATGACTTTCTCCCAGTGCCCGGCAGTGAAATTGGAAACGTTCAGAGATTGCGCCCACAGGAAAGCTGCCAGCACTGAAAGCTGTAGCTGGTTTTCACTGTCCCTTGGAACTGCATTCGCTGCCACACAGACATTCGCGCTCTGCTAAAGCAGTGCTTCATAATGGGGCAACACTCCGTATCTCTCTCTGGCACAGCCCGGCAGTGAAATTGGAAACGTCCAGAGATTGCGCCCACAGGAAAGCTGCCAGCACTGAAAGCTGTAGCTGGTTTTCACTGTCCCTTGGAACTGCATTCGCTGCCACACAGACATTCGCGCTCTGCTAAAGCATTGCTTCGTAATGGGGCAACACTCTGTATATCTCTCTGGCAGAGCCCGGCAGTGAAATTGGAAACGTGCAGAGATTGCGCCCACAGGAAAGCTGCCAGCACTGAAAGCTGTAGCTGGTTTTCACTGTCCCCTGGAACTGCATTCGCTGCCACACAGACATTCGCGCTCTGCTGAAGCATTGCTTCGTAATGGGGCAACACTCTGTATGACTTTCTCCCAGTGCCTGGCAGTGAAATTGGAAACGTCCAGAGATTGCACCCACAGGAAAGCTGCCAGCACTGAAAGCTGTAGCTGGTTTTCACTGTCCCTTGGAACTGCATTCGCTGCCACACAGACGTTCGCGCTCTGCTAAAGCATTGCTTCGTAATGGGGCAGCAATCTGTATCTCTCTCTGGCAGAGCCCGGCAGTGAAATTGGAAATGTCCAGAGATTGCGCCCACAGGAAAGCTGCCAGCACTGAAAGCTGTAGCTGGTTTTCACTGTCCCTTGGAACTGCATTCGCTGCCACACAGACATTCGCGCTCTGCTAAAGCTTTGCTTCCTAATGGGGCAACACTCTGTATCTCTCTCTGGCAGAGCCCGGCAGTGAAATTGGAAACGTCCAGAGATTGCGCCCATAGGAAAGCTGCCAGCAGTGAAAGCTGTAGCTGGTTTTCACTGTCCCTTGGAACTGCACTCGCTGCCACACAGACATTCGCGCTCTGCTAAAGCATTGCTTCGTAATGGGGCAACACTCTGTATGACTTTCTCCCAGTGCCTGGCAGTGAAATTGGAAACGTCCAGAGATTGCGCCCACAGGAAAGCTGCCAGCACTGAAAGCTGTAGCTGGTTTTCACTGTCCCTTGGAACTGCATTCGCTGCCACACAGACATTCGCGCTCTGCTAAAGCATTGCTTCGTAATGGGCCAACACTCTGTATCTCTCTCTGGCAGAGCCCGGCAGTGAAATTGGAAACGTCCAGAGATTGCGCCCACAGGAAAGCTGCCAGCACTGAAAGCTGTAGCTGGTTTTCACTGTCCCTTGGAACTGCACTCGCTGCTACACAGACATTCGCGCTCTGCTAAAGCTTTGCTTCCTAATGGGGCAACAATCTCTGTGACTTTCTCCCAGTGCCTGCCAGTGAAATTGGAAACGTCCAGATATTACACCCACAGGAAAGCTGCCAGCACTGAAAGCTGTAGCTGGTTTTCACTGTCCCTTGGAACTGCATTCGCTGCCACACAGACATTCGCGCTCTGCTAAAGCATTGCTTCGTAATGGGGCAACACTCTGTATCTCTCTCTGGCAGAGCCCGGCAGTGAAATTGGAAACGTGCAGAGATTGCGCCCACAGGAAAGCTGCCAGCACTGAAAGCTGTAGCTGGTTTTCACTGTCCCTTGGAACTGCATTCGCTGCCACACAGACATTCGCGCTCTGCTAAAGCATTGCTTCGTAATGGGGCAACACTCTGTATCTCTCTCTGGCAGAGCCCGGCAGTGAAATTGGAAACGTCCAGAGATTGCGCCCACAGGAAAGCTGCCAGCACTGAAAGCTGTAGCTGGTTTTCACTGTCCCTTGGAACTGCATTCGCTGCCACACAGACATTCGCGCTCTGCTAAAGCAGTGCTTCATAATGGGGCAACACTCCGTATCTCTCTCTGGCACAGCCCGGCAGTGAAATTGGAAACGTCCAGAGATTGCGCCCACAGGAAAGCTGCCAGCACTGAAAGCTGTAGCTGGTTTTCACTGTCCCTTGGAACTGCATTCGCTGCCACACAGACATTCGCGCTCTGCTAAAGCATTGCTTCGTAATGGGGCAACAATCTGTATCTCTCTCTGGCAGAGCCCGGCAGTGAAATTGGAAACGTCCAGAGATTGCGCCCACAGGAAAGCTGCCAGCACTGAAAGCTGTAGCTGGTTTTCACTGTCCCTTGGAACTGCATTCGCTGCCACACAGACATTCGCGCTCTGCTAAAGCTTTGCTTTCTAATGGGGCAACACTCTGTATCTCTCTCTGGCAGAGCCCGGCAGTGAAATTGGAAACGTCCAGAGATTGCGCCCACAGGAAAGCTGCCAGCACTGAAAGCTGTAGCTGGTTTTCACTGTCCCTTGGAACTGCATTCGCTGCCACACAGACATTCGCGCTCTGCTAAAGCTTTGCTTCATAATGGGGCAACACTCCCTATCTCTCTCTGGCACAGCCCGGCAGTGAAATTGGAAACGTCCAGAGATTGCGCCCACAGGAAAGCTGCCAGCACTGAAAGCTGTAGCTGGTTTTCACTGTCCCTTGGAACTGCATTCGCTGCCACACAGACATTCGCGCTCTACTAAAGCATTGCTTCGTAATGGGGCAACACTCTGTATCTCTCTCTGGCAGCGCCCGGCAGTGAAATTGGAAACGCCCAGAGATTGCGCCCACAGGAAAGCTGCCAGCACTGAAAGCTGTAGCTGGTTTTCACTGTCCCTTGGAACTGCATTCGCTGCCACACAGACATTCGTGCTCTGCTAAAGCTTTGCTTCATAATGGGGCAACACTCCCTATCTCTCTCTGGCAGAGCCCGGCTGCCAAATTGGAAACGTCCAGAGACTGCGCCCACAGGAAAGCTGCCAGCACTGAAAGCTGTAGCTGGTTTTCACTGTCCCTTGGAACTGCATTCGCTGCCACACAGACATTCGCGCTCTGCTAAAGCTTTGCTTCCTAATGGGGCAACACTCTGTATGACTTTCTCCCAGTGCCCGGCAGTGAAATTGGAAACGTTCAGAGATTGCGCCCACAGGAAAGCTGCCAGCACTGAAAGCTGTAGCTGGTTTTCACTGTCCCTTGGAACTGCATTCGCTGCCACACAGACATTCGCGCTCTGCTAAAGCAGTGCTTCATAATGGGGCAACACTCCGTATCTCTCTCTGGCACAGCCCGGCAGTGAAATTGGAAACGTCCAGAGATTGCGCCCACAGGAAAGCTGCCAGCACTGAAAGCTGTAGCTGGTTTTCACTGTCCCTTGGAACTGCATTCGCTGCCACACAGACATTAGCGCTCTGCTAAAGCTTTGCTTCCTAAAGGGGCAACACTCTGTATCTCTCTCTGGCAGAGCCCGGCAGTGAAATTGGAAACGTCCAGAGATTGCGCCCACAGGAAAGCTGCCAGCAGTGAAAGCTGTAGCTGGTTTTCACTGTCCCTTGGAACTGCATTCGCTGCCACACAGACATTCGCGCTCTACAAAAGCATTGCTTCGTAATGGGGAACAATCTGTATGACTTTCTCCCAGTGCCTGGCAGTGAAATTGGAAACGTCCAGAGATTGCGCCCACAGGAAAGCTGCCAGCACTGAAAGCTGTAGCTGGTTTTCACTGTCCCTTGGAACTGCATTCGCTGCCACACAGACATTCGCGCTCTGCTAAAGCTTTGCTTCCTAATGGAGCAACATTCTGTATCTCTCTCTGGCAGAGCCCGGCAGTGAAATTAAAAACGTCCAGAGATTGCGCCCACAGGAAAGCTGCCAGCAATGAAAGCTGTAGCTGGTTTTCACTGTCCCTTGGAACTGCATTCGCTGCCACACAGACATTCGCGCTCTGCTAAAGCATTGCTTCGTAATGGGGAACAATCTGTATGACTTTCTCCCAGTGCCTGGCAGTGAAATTGGAAACGTCCAGAGATTGCGCCCACAGGAAAGCTGCCAGCACTGAAAGCTGTAGCTGGTTTTCACTGTCCCTTGGAACTGCATTCGCTGCCACACAGACATTCGCGCTCTGCTAAAGCTTTGCTTCCTAATGGGGCAACACTCTGTATCTCTCTCTGGCAGAGCCCGGCAGTGAAATTGGAAACGTCCAGAGATTGCACCCACAGGAAAGCTGCCAGCACTGAAAGCTGTAGCTGGTTTTCACTGTCCCTTGGAACTGCACTCGCTGCTACACAGACATTCGCGCTCTGCTAAAGCTTTGCTTCCTAATGGGGCAACACTCTCTGTGACTTTCTCCCAGTGCCTGCCAGTGAAATTGGAAACGTCCAGAGATTGCGCCCACAGGAAAGCTGCCAGCACTGAAAGCTCTAGCTGGTTTTCACTGTCCGTTGGAACTGCATTCGCTGCCACACAGACATTCGCGCTCTGCTAAAGCATTGCTTCGTAATGGGGCAACACTCTGTATCTCTCTCTGGCAGAGCCCGGCTGCCAAATTGGAAACGTCCAGAGATTGCGCCCACAGGAAAGCTGCCAGCACTGAAAGCTGTAGCTGGTTTTCACTGTCCCTTGGAACTGCATTCGCTGCCACACAGACATTCGCGCTCTGCTAAAGCATTGCTTCGTAATGGGGCAACACTCTGTATCTCTCTCTGGCAGAGCCCGGCAGTGAAATTGGAAACGTGCAGAGATTGCGCCCACAGGAAAGCTGCCAGCACTGAAAGCTGTAGCTGGTTTTCACTGTCCCTTGGAACTGCATTCGCTGCCACACAGACATTCGCGCTCTGCTAAAGCATTGCTTCGTAATGGGGCAACACTCTGTATCTCTCTCTGGCAGAGCCCGGCAGTGAAATTGGAAACGTGCAGAGATTGCGCCCACAGGAAAGCTGCCAGCACTGAAAGCTGTAGCTGGTTTTCACTGTCCCTTGGAACTGCATTCGCTGCCACACAGACATTCGCGCTCTGCTAAAGCATTGCTTCGTAATGGGGCAACAATCTGTATCTCTCTCTGGCAGAGCCCGGCAGTGAAATTGGAAACGTCCAGAGATTGCGCCCACAGGAAAGCTGCCAGCACTGAAAGCTGTAGCTGGTTTTCACTGTCCCTTGGAACTGCATTCGCTGCCACACAGACATTCGCGCTCTGCTAAAGCTTTGCTTTCTAATGGGGCAACACTCTGTATCTCTCTCTGGCAGAGCCCGGCAGTGAAATTGGAAACGTCCAGAGATTGCGCCCACAGGAAAGCTGCCAGCACTGAAAGCTGTAGCTGGTTTTCACTGTCCCTTGGAACTGCATTCGCTGCCACACAGACATTCGCGCTCTGCTAAAGCTTTGCTTCATAATGGGGCAACACTCCCTATCTCTCTCTGGCACAGCCCGGCAGTGAAATTGGAAACGTCCAGAGATTGCACCCACAGGAAAGCTGCCAGCACTGAAAGCTGTAGCTGGTTTTCACTGTCCCTTGGAACTGCCTTCGCTGCCACACAGATATTCGCGCTCTGCTAAAGCATTGCTTCGTAATGGGGCAACACTCTGTATGACTTTCTCCCAGTGCCTGGCAGTGAAATTGGAAACGTCCAGAGATTGCGCCCACAGAAAAGCTGCCAGCACTGAAAGCTGTAGCTGGTTTTCACTGTCCCTTGGAACTGCATTCACTGCCACACAGACATTCGCGCTCTGCTAAAGCTTTGCTTCCTAATGGGGCAACACTCTGTATCTCTCTCTGGCAGAGCCCGGCAGTGAAATTGGAAACGTGCAGAGATTGCGCCCACAGGAAAGCTGCCAGCACTGAAAGCTGTAGCTGGTTTTCACTGTCCCTTGGAACTGCATTCGCTGCCACACAGACATTCCCGCTCTGCTAAAGCATTGCTTCGTAATGGGGCAACACTCTGTATCTCTCTCTGGCAGAGCCCGGCAGTGAAATTGGAAACGTCCAGAGATTGCGCCCACAGGAAAGCTGCCAGCAGTGAAAGCTGTAGCTGGTTTTCACTGTCCCTTGGAACTGCCTTCGCTGCCACACAGACATTCGCGCTCTGCTAAAGCTTTGCTTCGTAATGGGGCAACACTCTGTATCTCTCTCTGGCAGAGCCCGGCAGTGAAATTGGAAACGTCCAGAGATTGCGCCCACAGGAAAGCTGCCAGCACTGAAAGCTGTAGCTGGTTTTCACTGTCCCTTGGAACTGCATTCGCTGCCACACAGACATTCGCGCTCTGCTAAAGCATTGCTTCGTAATGGGGCAACACTCTGTATATCTCTCTGGCAGAGCCCGGCAGTGAAATTGGAAACGTGCAGAGATTGCGCCCACAGGAAAGCTGCCAGCACTGAAAGCTGTAGCTGGTTTTCACTGTCCCTTGGAACTGCATTCGCTGCCACACAGACATTCGCGCTCTGCTAAAGCATTGCTTCGTAATGGGGCAACAATCTGTATCTCTCTCTGGCAGAGCCCGGCAGTGAAATTGGAAACGTCCAGAGATTGCGCCCACAGGAAAGCTGCCAGCACTGAAAGCTGTAGCTGGTTTTCACTGTCCCTTGGAACTGCATTCGCTGCCACACAGACATTCGCGCTCTGCTAAAGCTTTGCTTTCTAATGGGGCAACACTCTGTATCTCTCTCTGGCAGAGCCCGGCAGTGAAATTGGAAACGTCCAGAGATTGCGCCCACAGGAAAGCTGCCAGCACTGAAAGCTGTAGCTGGTTTTCACTGTCCCTTGGAACTGCATTCGCTGCCACACAGACATTCGCGCTCTGCTAAGGCTTTGCTTCATAATGGGGCAACACTCCCTATCTCTCTCTGGCACAGCCCGGCAGTGAAATTGGAAACGTCCAGAGATTGCACCCACAGGAAAGCTGCCAGCACTGAAAGCTGTAGCTGGTTTTCACTGTCCCTTGGAACTGCCTTCGCTGCCACACAGATATTCGCGCTCTGCTAAAGCATTGCTTCGTAATGGGGCAACACTCTGTATGACTTTCTCCCAGTGCCTGGCAGTGAAATTGGAAACGTCCAGAGATTGCGCCCACAGAAAAGCTGCCAGCACTGAAAGCTGTAGCTGGTTTTCACTGTCCCTTGGAACTGCATTCACTGCCACACAGACATTCGCGCTCTGCTAAAGCTTTGCTTCCTAATGGGGCAACACTCTGTATCTCTCTCTGACAGAGCCCGGCAGTGAAATTGGAAACGTGCAGAGATTGCGCCCACAGGAAAGCTGCCAGCACTGAAAGCTGTAGCTGGTTTTCACTGTCCCTTGGAACTGCATTCGCTGCCACACAGACATTCGCGCTCTGCTAAAGCATTGCTTCGTAATGGGGCAACACTCTGTATCTCTCTCTGGCAGAGCCCGGCAGTGAAATTGGAAACGTCCAGAGATTGCGCCCACAGGAAAGCTGCCAGCAGTGAAAGCTGTAGCTGGTTTTCACTGTCCCTTGGAACTGCCTTCGCTGCCACACAGACATTCGCGCTCTGCTAAAGCTTTGCTTCGTAATGGGGCAACACTCTGTATCTCTCTCTGGCAGAGCCCGGCAGTGAAATTGGAAACGTCCAGAGATTGCGCCCACAGGAAAGCTGCCAGCACTGAAAGCTGTAGCTGGTTTTCACTGTCCCTTGGAACTGCATTCGCTGCCACACAGACATTCGCGCTCTGCTAAAGCTTTGCTTCCTAATGGGGCAACACTCTGTATCTCTCTCTGGCAGAGCCCGGCAGTGAAATTGGAAACGTCCAGAGATTGCACCCACAGGAAAGCTGCCAGCACTGAAAGCTGTAGCTGGTTTTCACTGTCCCTTGGAACTGCACTCGCTGCTACACAGACATTCGCACTCTGCTAAAGCTTTGCTTCCTAATGGGGCAACACTCTCTGTGACTTTCTCCCAGTGCCTGCCAGTGAAATTGGAAACGTCCAGAGATTGCGCCCACAGGAAAGCTGCCAGCACTGAAAGCTCTAGCTGGTTTTCACTGTCCCTTGGAACTGCATTCGCTGCCACACAGACATTCGCGCTCTGCTAAAGCATTGCTTCGTAATGGGGCAACACTCTGTATATCTCTCTGGCAGAGCCCGGCAGTGAAATTGGAAACGTGCAGAGATTGCGCCCACAGGAAAGCTGCCAGCACTGAAAGCTGTAGCTGGTTTTCACTGTCCCTTGGAACTGCATTCGCTGCCACACAGACATTCGCGCTCTGCTAAAGCATTGCTTCGTAATGGGGCAACACTCTGTATCTCTCTCTGGCAGAGCCCGGCAGTGAAATTGGAAACGTCCAGAGATTGCGCCCACAGGAAAGCTGCCAGCACTGAAAGATGTAGCTGGTTTTCACTGTCCCTTGGAACTGCATTCGCTGCCACACAGACATTCGCGCTCTGCTAAAGCATTGCATCGTAATGGGGCAACAATCTGTATCTCTCTCTGGCAGAGCCCGGCAGTGAAATTGGAAACGTCCAGAGATTGCGCCCACAGGAAAGCTGCCAGCACTGAAAGCTGTAGCTGGTTTTCACTGTCCCTTGGAACTGCATTCGCTGCCACACAGACATTCCCGCTCTGCTAAAGCATTGCTTCGTAATGGGGCAACACTCTGTATCTCTCTCTGGCAGAGCCCGGCAGTGAAATTGGAAACGTCCAGAGATTGCGCCCACAGGAAAGCTGCCAGCAGTGAAAGCTGTAGCTGGTTTTCACTGTCCCTTGGAACTGCATTCGCTGCCACACAGACATTCGCGCTCTGCTAAAGCATTGCTTCGTAATGGGGAACAATCTGTATGACTTTCTCCCAGTGCCTGGCAGTGAAATTGGAAACGTCCAGAGATTGCGCCCACAGGAAAGCTGCCAGCACTGAAAGCTGTAGCTGGTTTTCACTGTCCCTTGGAACTGCATTCGCTGCCACACAGACATTCGCGCTCTGCTAAAGCTTTGCTTCCTAATGGGGCAACACTCTGTATCTCTCTCTGGCAGAGCCCGGCAGTGAAATTGGAAACGTCCAGAGATTGCACCCACAGGAAAGCTGCCAGCACTGAAAGCTGTAGCTGGTTTTCACTGTCCCTTGGAACTGCACTCGCTGCTACACAGACATTCGCGCTCTGCTAAAGCCTTGCTTCCTAATGGGCCAACACTCTCTGTGACTTTCTCCCAGTGCCTGCCAGTGAAATTGGAAACGTCCAGAGATTGCGCCCACAGGAAAGCTGCCAGCACTGAAAGCTCTAGCTGGTTTTCACTGTCCCTTGGAACTGCATTCGCTGCCACACAGACATTCGCGCTCTGCTAAAGCATTGCTTCGTAATGGGGCAACACTCTGTATATCTCTCTGGCAGAGCCCGGCTGCCAAATTGGAAACGTCCAGAGATTGCGCCCACAGGAAAGCTGCCAGCACTGAAAGCTGTAGCTGGTTTTCACTGTCCCTTGGAACTGCATTCGCTGCCACACAGACATTCGCGCTCTGCTAAAGCATTGCTTCGTAATGGGGCAACACTCTGTATCTCTCTCTGGCAGAGCCCGGCAGTGAAATTGGAAACGTCCAGAGATTGCGCCCACAGGAAAGCTGCCAGCACTGAAAGATGTAGCTGGTTTTCACTGTCCCTTGGAACTGCATTCGCTGCCACACAGACATTCGCGCTCTGCTAAAGCATTGCATCGTAATGGGGCAACAATCTGTATCTCTCTCTGGCAGAGCCCGGCAGTGAAATTGGAAACGTCCAGAGATTGCGCCCACAGGAAAGCTGCCAGCACTGAAAGCTGTAGCTGGTTTTCACTGTCCCTTGGAACTGCATTCGCTGCCACACAGACATTCGCGCTCTGCTAAAGCTTTGCTTCCTAATGGAGCAACATTCTGTATCTCTCTCTGGCAGAGCCCGGCAGTGAAATTAAAAACGTCCAGAGATTGCGCCCACAGGAAAGCTGCCAGCAATGAAAGCTGTAGCTGGTTTTCACTGTCCCTTGGAACTGCATTCGCTGCCACACAGACATTCGCGCTCTGCTAAAGCATTGCTTCGTAATGGGGAACAATCTGTATGACTTTCTCCCAGTGCCTGGCAGTGAAATTGGAAACGTCCAGAGATTGCGCCCACAGGAAAGCTGCCAGCACTGAAAGCTGTAGCTGGTTTTCACTGTCCCTTGGAACTGCATTCGCTGCCACACAGACATTCGCGCTCTGCTAAAGCTTTGCTTCCTAATGGGGCAACACTCTGTATCTCTCTCTGGCAGAGCCCGGCAGTGAAATTGGAAACGTCCAGAGATTGCACCCACAGGAAAGCTGCCAGCACTGAAAGCTGTAGCTGGTTTTCACTGTCCCTTGGAACTGCACTCGCTGCTACACAGACATTCGCGCTCTGCTAAAGCTTTGCTTCCTAATGGGGCAACACTCTCTGTGACTTTCTCCCAGTGCCTGCCAGTGAAATTGGAAACGTCCAGAGATTGCGCCCACAGGAAAGCTGCCAGCACTGAAAGCTCTAGCTGGTTTTCACTGTCCGTTGGAACTGCATTCGCTGCCACACAGACATTCGCGCTCTGCTAAAGCATTGCTTCGTAATGGGGCAACACTCTGTATCTCTCTCTGGCAGAGCCCGGCTGCCAAATTGGAAACGTCCAGAGATTGCGCCCACAGGAAAGCTGCCAGCACTGAAAGCTGTAGCTGGTTTTCACTGTCCCTTGGAACTGCATTCGCTGCCACACAGACATTCGCGCTCTGCTAAAGCATTGCTTCGTAATGGGGCAACACTCTGTATCTCTCTCTGGCAGAGCCCGGCAGTGAAATTGGAAACGTGCAGAGATTGCGCCCACAGGAAAGCTGCCAGCACTGAAAGCTGTAGCTGGTTTTCACTGTCCCTTGGAACTGCATTCGCTGCCACACAGACATTCGCGCTCTGCTAAAGCATTGCTTCGTAATGGGGCAACACTCTGTATCTCTCTCTGGCAGAGCCCGGCAGTGAAATTGGAAACGTCCAGAGATTGCGCCCACAGGAAAGCTGCCAGCACTGAAAGATGTAGCTGGTTTTCACTGTCCCTTGGAACTGCATTCGCTGCCACACAGACATTCGCGCTCTGCTAAAGCATTGCTTCGTAATGGGGCAACAATCTGTATCTCTCTCTGGCAGAGCCCGGCAGTGAAATTGGAAACGTCCAGAGATTGCGCCCACAGGAAAGCTGCCAGCACTGAAAGCTGTAGCTGGTTTTCACTGTCCCTTGGAACTGCATTCGCTGCCACACAGACATTCGCGCTCTGCTAAAGCTTTGCTTTCTAATGGGGCAACACTCTGTATCTCTCTCTGGCAGAGCCCGGCAGTGAAATTGGAAACGTCCAGAGATTGCGCCCACAGGAAAGCTGCCAGCACTGAAAGCTGTAGCTGGTTTTCACTGTCCCTTGGAACTGCATTCGCTGCCACACAGACATTCGCGCTCTGCTAAATATTTGCTTCATAATGGGGCAACACTCCCTATCTCACTCTGGCACAGCCCGGCAGTGAAATTGGAAACGTCCAGAGATTGCACCCACAGGAAAGCTGCCAGCACTGAAAGATGTAGCTGGTTTTCACTGTCCCTTGGAACTGCATTCGCTGCCACACAGACATTCGCGCTCTGCTAAAGCATTGCATCGTAATGGGGCAACAATCTGTATCTCTCTCTGGCAGAGCCCGGCAGTGAAATTGGAAACGTCCAGAGATTGCGCCCACAGGAAAGCTGCCAGCACTGAAAGCTGTAGCTGGTTTTCACTGTCCCTTGGAACTGCATTCGCTGCCACACAGACATTCGCGCTCTGCTAAAGCTTTGCTTCCTAATGGAGCAACATTCTGTATCTCTCTCTGGCAGAGCCCGGCAGTGAAATTAAAAACGTCCAGAGATTGCGCCCACAGGAAAGCTGCCAGCAATGAAAGCTGTAGCTGGTTTTCACTGTCCCTTGGAACTGCATTCGCTGCCACACAGACATTCGCGCTCTGCTAAAGCATTGCTTCGTAATGGGGAACAATCTGTATGACTTTCTCCCAGTGCCTGGCAGTGAAATTGGAAACGTCCAGAGATTGCGCCCACAGGAAAGCTGCCAGCACTGAAAGCTGTAGCTGGTTTTCACTGTCCCTTGGAACTGCATTCGCTGCCACACAGACATTCGCGCTCTGCTAAAGCTTTGCTTCCTAATGGGGCAACACTCTGTATCTCTCTCTGGCAGAGCCCGGCAGTGAAATTGGAAACGTCCAGAGATTGCACCCACAGGAAAGCTGCCAGCACTGAAAGCTGTAGCTGGTTTTCACTGTCCCTTGGAACTGCACTCGCTGCTACACAGACATTCGCGCTCTGCTAAAGCTTTGCTTCCTAATGGGGCAACACTCTCTGTGACTTTCTCCCAGTGCCTGCCAGTGAAATTGGAAACGTCCAGAGATTGCGCCCACAGGAAAGCTGCCAGCACTGAAAGCTCTAGCTGGTTTTCACTGTCCGTTGGAACTGCATTCGCTGCCACACAGACATTCGCGCTCTGCTAAAGCATTGCTTCGTAATGGGGCAACACTCTGTATCTCTCTCTGGCAGAGCCCGGCTGCCAAATTGGAAACGTCCAGAGATTGCGCCCACAGGAAAGCTGCCAGCACTGAAAGATGTAGCTGGTTTTCACTGTCCCTTGGAACTGCATTCGCTGCCACACAGACATTCGCGCTCTGCTAAAGCATTGCTTCGTAATGGGGCAACACTCTGTATCTCTCTCTGGCAGAGCCCGGCAGTGAAATTGGAAACGTGCAGAGATTGCGCCCACAGGAAAGCTGCCAGCACTGAAAGCTGTAGCTGGTTTTCACTGTCCCTTGGAACTGCATTCGCTGCCACACAGACATTCGCGCTCTGCTAAAGCATTGCTTCGTAATGGGGCAACACTCTGTATCTCTCTCTGGCAGAGCCCGGCAGTGAAATTGGAAACGTCCAGAGATTGCGCCCACAGGAAAGCTGCCAGCACTGAAAGATGTAGCTGGTTTTCACTGTCCCTTGGAACTGCATTCGCTGCCACACAGACATTCGCGCTCTGCTAAAGCATTGCTTCGTAATGGGGCAACAATCTGTATCTCTCTCTGGCAGAGCCCGGCAGTGAAATTGGAAACGTCCAGAGATTGCGCCCACAGGAAAGCTGCCAGCACTGAAAGCTGTAGCTGGTTTTCACTGTCCCTTGGAACTGCATTCGCTGCCACACAGACATTCGCGCTCTGCTAAAGCTTTGCTTTCTAATGGGGCAACACTCTGTATCTCTCTCTGGCAGAGCCCGGCAGTGAAATTGGAAACGTCCAGAGATTGCGCCCACAGGAAAGCTGCCAGCACTGAAAGCTGTAGCTGGTTTTCACTGTCCCTTGGAACTGCATTCGCTGCCACACAGACATTCGCGCTCTGCTAAAGCTTTGCTTCATAATGGGGCAACACTCCCTATCTCTCTCTGGCACAGCCCGGCAGTGAAATTGGAAACGTCCAGAGATTGCACCCACAGGAAAGCTGCCAGCACTGAAAGCTGTAGCTGGTTTTCACTGTCCCTTGGAACTGCCTTCGCTGCCACACAGATATTCGCGCTCTGCTAAAGCATTGCTTCGTAATGGGGCAACACTCTGTATGACTTTCTCCCAGTGCCTGGCAGTGAAATTGGAAACGTCCAGAGATTGCGCCCACAGAAAAGCTGCCAGCACTGAAAGCTGTAGCTGGTTTTCACTGTCCCTTGGAACTGCATTCACTGCCACACAGACATTCGCGCTCTGCTAAAGCTTTGCTTCGTAATGGGGCAACACTCTGTATCTCTCTCTGGCAGAGCCCGGCAGTGAAATTGGAAACGTGCAGAGATTGCGCCCACAGGAAAGCTGCCAGCACTGAAAGCTGTAGCTGGTTTTCACTGTCCCTTGGAACTGCATTCGCTGCCACACAGACATTCGCGCTCTGCTAAAGCTTTGCTTCCTAATGGGGCAACACTCTGTATCTCTCTCTGGCAGAGCCCGGCAGTGAAATTGGAAACGTCCAGAGATTGCACCCACAGGAAAGCTGCCAGCACTGAAAGCTGTAGCTGGTTTTCACTGTCCCTTGGAACTGCACTCGCTGCTACACAGACATTCGCGCTCTGCTAAAGCCTTGCTTCCTAATGGGGCAACACTCTCTGTGACTTTCTCCCAGTGCCTGCCAGTGAAATTGGAAACGTCCAGAGATTGCGCCCACAGGAAAGCTGCCAGCACTGAAAGCTCTAGCTGGTTTTCACTGTCCCTTGGAACTGCATTCGCTGCCACACAGACATTCGCGCTCTGCTAAAGCATTGCTTCGTAATGGGGCAACACTCTGTATCTCTCTCTGGCAGAGCCCGGCAGTGAAATTGGAAACGTCCAGAGATTGCGCCCACAGGAAAGCTGCCAGCACTGAAAGATGTAGCTGGTTTTCACTGTCCCTTGGAACTGCATTCGCTGCCACACAGACATTCGCGCTCTGCTAAAGCATTGCATCGTAATGGGGCAACAATCTGTATCTCTCTCTGGCAGAGCCCGGCAGTGAAATTGGAAACGTCCAGAGATTGCGCCCACAGGAAAGCTGCCAGCACTGAAAGCTGTAGCTGGTTTTCACTGTCCCTTGGAACTGCATTCGCTGCCACACAGACATTCGCGCTCTGCTAAAGCTTTGCTTCCTAATGGAGCAACATTCTGTATCTCTCTCTGGCAGAGCCCGGCAGTGAAATTAAAAACGTCCAGAGATTGCGCCCACAGGAAAGCTGCCAGCAATGAAAGCTGTAGCTGGTTTTCACTGTCCCTTGGAACTGCATTCGCTGCCACACAGACATTCGCGCTCTGCTAAAGCATTGCTTCGTAATGGGGAACAATCTGTATGACTTTCTCCCAGTGCCTGGCAGTGAAATTGGAAACGTCCAGAGATTGCGCCCACAGGAAAGCTGCCAGCACTGAAAGCTGTAGCTGGTTTTCACTGTCCCTTGGAACTGCATTCGCTGCCACACAGACATTCGCGCTCTGCTAAAGCTTTGCTTCCTAATGGGGCAACACTCTGTATCTCTCTCTGGCAGAGCCCGGCAGTGAAATTGGAAACGTCCAGAGATTGCACCCACAGGAAAGCTGCCAGCACTGAAAGCTGTAGCTGGTTTTCACTGTCCCTTGGAACTGCACTCGCTGCTACACAGACATTCGCGCTCTGCTAAAGCTTTGCTTCCTAATGGGGCAACACTCTCTGTGACTTTCTCCCAGTGCCTGCCAGTGAAATTGGAAACGTCCAGAGATTGCGCCCACAGGAAAGCTGCCAGCACTGAAAGCTCTAGCTGGTTTTCACTGTCCGTTGGAACTGCATTCGCTGCCACACAGACATTCGCGCTCTGCTAAAGCATTGCTTCGTAATGGGGCAACACTCTGTATCTCTCTCTGGCAGAGCCCGGCTGCCAAATTGGAAACGTCCAGAGATTGCGCCCACAGGAAAGCTGCCAGCACTGAAAGCTGTAGCTGGTTTTCACTGTCCCTTGGAACTGCATTCGCTGCCACACAGACATTCGCGCTCTGCTAAAGCATTGCTTCGTAATGGGGCAACACTCTGTATCTCTCTCTGGCAGAGCCCGGCAGTGAAATTGGAAACGTGCAGAGATTGCGCCCACAGGAAAGCTGCCAGCACTGAAAGCTGTAGCTGGTTTTCACTGTCCCTTGGAACTGCATTCGCTGCCACACAGACATTCGCGCTCTGCTAAAGCATTGCTTCGTAATGGGGCAACACTCTGTATCTCTCTCTGGCAGAGCCCGGCAGTGAAATTGGAAACGTCCAGAGATTGCGCCCACAGGAAAGCTGCCAGCACTGAAAGATGTAGCTGGTTTTCACTGTCCCTTGGAACTGCATTCGCTGCCACACAGACATTCGCGCTCTGCTAAAGCATTGCTTCGTAATGGGGCAACAATCTGTATCTCTCTCTGGCAGAGCCCGGCAGTGAAATTGGAAACGTCCAGAGATTGCGCCCACAGGAAAGCTGCCAGCACTGAAAGCTGTAGCTGGTTTTCACTGTCCCTTGGAACTGCATTCGCTGCCACACAGACATTCGCGCTCTGCTAAAGCTTTGCTTTCTAATGGGGCAACACTCTGTATCTCTCTCTGGCAGAGCCCGGCAGTGAAATTGGAAACGTCCAGAGATTGCGCCCACAGGAAAGCTGCCAGCACTGAAAGCTGTAGCTGGTTTTCACTGTCCCTTGGAACTGCATTCGCTGCCACACAGACATTCGCGCTCTGCTAAAGCTTTGCTTCATAATGGGGCAACACTCCCTATCTCTCTCTGGCACAGCCCGGCAGTGAAATTGGAAACGTCCAGAGATTGCACCCACAGGAAAGCTGCCAGCACTGAAAGCTGTAGCTGGTTTTCACTGTCCCTTGGAACTGCCTTCGCTGCCACACAGATATTCGCGCTCTGCTAAAGCATTGCTTCGTAATGGGGCAACACTCTGTATGACTTTCTCCCAGTGCCTGGCAGTGAAATTGGAAACGTCCAGAGATTGCGCCCACAGAAAAGCTGCCAGCACTGAAAGCTGTAGCTGGTTTTCACTGTCCCTTGGAACTGCATTCACTGCCACACAGACATTCGCGCTCTGCTAAAGCTTTGCTTCGTAATGGGGCAACACTCTGTATCTCTCTCTGGCAGAGCCCGGCAGTGAAATTGGAAACGTGCAGAGATTGCGCCCACAGGAAAGCTGCCAGCACTGAAAGCTGTAGCTGGTTTTCACTGTCCCTTGGAACTGCATTCGCTGCCACACAGACATTCCCGCTCTGCTAAAGCATTGCTTCGTAATGGGGCAACACTCTGTATCTCTCTCTGGCAGAGCCCGGCAGTGAAATTGGAAACGTCCAGAGATTGCGCCCACAGGAAAGCTGCCAGCACTGAAAGCTGTAGCTGGTTTTCACTGTCCCTTGGAACTGCCTTCGCTGCCACACAGACATTCGCGCTCTGCTAAAGCATTGCTTCGTAATGGGGCAACACTCTGTATCTCTCTCTGGCAGAGCCCGGCAGTGAAATTGGAAATGTCCAGAGATTGCGCCCACAGGAAAGCTGCCAGCACTGAAAGCTGTAGCTGGTTTTCACTGTCCCTTGGAACTGCATTCGCTGCCACACAGACATTCGCGCTCTGCTAAAGCTTTGCTTCCTAATGGGGCAACACTCTGTATCTCTCTCTGGCAGAGCCCGGCAGTGAAATTGGAAACGTCCAGAGATTGCACCCACAGGAAAGCTGCCAGCACTGAAAGCTGTAGCTGGTTTTCACTGTCCCTTGGAACTGCACTCGCTGCTACACAGACATTCGCGCTCTGCTAAAGCTTTGCTTCCTAATGGGGCAACACTCTCTGTGACTTTCTCCCAGTGCCTGCCAGTGAAATTGGAAACGTCCAGAGATTGCGCCCACAGGAAAGCTGCCAGCACTGAAAGCTCTAGCTGGTTTTCACTGTCCCTTGGAACTGCATTCGCTGCCACACAGACATTCGCGCTCTGCTAAAGCATTGCTTCGTAATGGGGCAACACTCTGTATATCTCTCTGGCAGAGCCCGGCAGTGAAATTGGAAACGTGCAGAGATTGCGCCCACAGGAAAGCTGCCAGCACTGAAAGCTGTAGCTGGTTTTCACTGTCCCTTGGAACTGCATTCGCTGCCACACAGACATTCGCGCTCTGCTAAAGCATTGCTTCGTAATGGGGCAACACTCTGTATCTCTCTCTGGCAGAGCCCGGCAGTGAAATTGGAAACGTCCAGAGATTGCGCCCACAGGAAAGCTGCCAGCACTGAAAGATGTAGCTGGTTTTCACTGTCCCTTGGAACTGCATTCGCTGCCACACAGACATTCGCGCTCTGCTAAAGCATTGCATCGTAATGGGGCAACAATCTGTATCTCTCTCTGGCAGAGCCCGGCAGTGAAATTGGAAACGTCCAGAGATTGCGCCCACAGGAAAGCTGCCAGCACTGAAAGCTGTAGCTGGTTTTCACTGTCCCTTGGAACTGCATTCGCTGCCACACAGACATTCCCGCTCTGCTAAAGCATTGCTTCGTAATGGGGCAACACTCTGTATCTCTCTCTGGCAGAGCCCGGCAGTGAAATTGGAAACGTCCAGAGATTGCGCCCACAGGAAAGCTGCCAGCAGTGAAAGCTGTAGCTGGTTTTCACTGTCCCTTGGAACTGCATTCGCTGCCAGACAGACATTCGCGCTCTGCTAAAGCATTGCTTCGTAATGGGGAACAATCTGTATGACTTTCTCCCAGTGCCTGGCAGTGAAATTGGAAACGTCCAGAGATTGCGCCCACAGGAAAGCTGCCAGCACTGAAAGCTGTAGCTGGTTTTCACTGTCCCTTGGAACTGCATTCGCTGCCACACAGACATTCGCGCTCTGCTAAAGCTTTGCTTCCTAATGGGGCAACACTCTGTATCTCTCTCTGGCAGAGCCCGGCAGTGAAATTGGAAACGTCCAGAGATTGCACCCACAGGAAAGCTGCCAGCACTGAAAGCTGTAGCTGGTTTTCACTGTCCCTTGGAACTGCACTCGCTGCTACACAGACATTCGCGCTCTGCTAAAGCTTTGCTTCCTAATGGGGCAACACTCTCTGTGACTTTCTCCCAGTGCCTGCCAGTGAAATTGGAAACGTCCAGAGATTGCGCCCACAGGAAAGCTGCCAGCACTGAAAGCTCTAGCTGGTTTTCACTGTCCCTTGGAACTGCATTCGCTGCCACACAGACATTCGCGCTCTGCTAAAGCATTGCTTCGTAATGGGGCAACACTCTGTATATCTCTCTGGCAGAGCCCGGCAGTGAAATTGGAAACGTGCAGAGATTGCGCCCACAGGAAAGCTGCCAGCACTGAAAGCTGTAGCTGGTTTTCACTGTCCCTTGGAACTGCATTCGCTGCCACACAGACATTCGCGCTCTGCTAAAGCATTGCTTCGTAATGGGGCAACACTCTGTATCTCTCTCTGGCAGAGCCCGGCAGTGAAATTGGAAACGTCCAGAGATTGCGCCCACAGGAAAGCTGCCAGCACTGAAAGATGTAGCTGGTTTTCACTGTCCCTTGGAACTGCATTCGCTGCCACACAGACATTCGCGCTCTGCTAAAGCATTGCATCGTAATGGGGCAACAATCTGTATCTCTCTCTGGCAGAGCCCGGCAGTGAAATTGGAAACGTCCAGAGATTGCGCCCACAGGAAAGCTGCCAGCACTGAAAGCTGTAGCTGGTTTTCACTGTCCCTTGGAACTGCATTCGCTGCCACACAGACATTCGCGCTCTGCTAAAGCTTTGCTTTCTAATGGGGCAACACTCTGTATCTCTCTCTGGCAGAGCCCGGCAGTGAAATTAAAAACGTCCAGAGATTGCGCCCACAGGAAAGCTGCCAGCACTGAAAGCTGTAGCTGGTTTTCACTGTCCCTTGGAACTGCCTTCGCTGCCACACAGATATTCGCGCTCTGCTAAAGCATTGCTTCGTAATGGGGCAACACGCTGTATGACTTTCTCCCAGTGCCTGGCAGTGAAATTGGAAACGTCCAGAGATTGCGCCCACAGGATAGCTGCCAGCACTGAAAGCTGTAGCTGGTTTTCACTGTCCCTTGGAACTGCATTCACTGCCACACAGACATTCGCGCTCTGCTAAAGCTTTGCTTCCTAATGGGGCAACACTCTGTATCTCTCTCTGGCAGAGCCCGGCAGTGAAATTGGAAACGTGCAGAGATTGCGCCCACAGGAAAGCTGCCAGCACTGAAAGCTGTAGCTGGTTTTCACTGTCCCTTGGAACTGCATTCGCTGCCACACAGACATTCCCGCTCTGCTAAAGCATTGCTTCGTAATGGGGCAACACTCTGTATCTCTCTCTGGCAGAGCCCGGCAGTGAAATTGGAAACGTCCAGAGATTGCGCCCACAGGAAAGCTGCCAGCAGTGAAAGCTGTAGCTGGTTTTCACTGTCCCTTGGAACTGCATTCGCTGCCACACAGACATTCGCGCTCTGCTCAAGCTTTGCTTCCTAATGGGGCAACACTCTGTATCTCTCTCTGGCAGAGCCCGGCAGTGAAATTGAAACGCCCAGAGATTGCGCCCACAGGAAAGCTGCCAGCACTGAAAGCTGTAGCTGCTTTTCACTGTCCCTTGGAACTGCATTCGCTGCCACACAGACATTCGCGCTCTGCTAAAGCATTGCTTCGTAATGGGGCAACACTCTGTATATCTCTCTGGCAGAGCCCGGCAGTGAAATTGGAAACGTGCAGAGATTGCGCCCACAGGAAAGCTGCCAGCACTGAAAGCTGTAGCTGGTTTTCACTGTCCCCTGGAACTGCATTCGCTGCCACACAGACATTCGCGCTCTGCTGAAGCATTGCTTCGTAATGGGGCAACACTCTGTATGACTTTCTCCCAGTGCCTGGCAGTGAAATTGGAAACGTCCAGAGATTGCACCCACAGGAAAGCTGCCAGCACTGAAAGCTGTAGCTGGTTTTCACTGTCCCTTGGAACTGCATTCGCTGCCACACAGACATTCGCGCTCTGCTAAAGCATTGCTTCGTAATGGGGCAACACTCTGTATCTCTCTCTGGCAGAGCCCGGCTGCCAAATTGGAAACGTCCAGAGATTGCGCCCACAGGAAAGCTGCCAGCACTGAAAGATGTAGCTGGTTTTCACTGTCCCTTGGAACTGCATTCGCTGCCACACAGACATTCGCGCTCTGCTAAAGCATTGCTTCGTAATGGGGCAACACTCTGTATCTCTCTCTGGCAGAGCCCGGCAGTGAAATTGGAAACGTGCAGAGATTGCGCCCACAGGAAAGCTGCCAGCACTGAAAGCTGTAGCTGGTTTTCACTGTCCCTTGGAACTGCATTCGCTGCCACACAGACATTCGCGCTCTGCTAAAGCATTGCTTCGTAATGGGGCAACACTCTGTATCTCTCTCTGGCAGAGCCCGGCAGTGAAATTGGAAACGTCCAGAGATTGCGCCCACAGGAAAGCTGCCAGCACTGAAAGCTGTAGCTGGTTTTCACTGTCCCTTGGACCTGAATTCGCTGCCACACAGACGTTCGCGCTCTGCTAAAGCATTGCTTCGTAATGGGGCAGCAATCTGTATCTCTCTCTGGCAGAGCCCGGCAGTGAAATTGGAAATGTCCAGAGATTGCGCCCACAGGAAAGCTGCCAGCACTGAAAGCTGTAGCTGGTTTTCACTATCCCTTGGAACTGCATTCGCTGCCACACAGACATTCGCGCTCTGCTAAAGCTTTGCTTCCTAATGGGGCAACACTCTGTATCTCTCTCTGGCAGAGCCCGGCAGTGAAATTGGAAACGTCCAGAGATTGCGCCCATAGGAAAGCTGCCAGCAGTGAAAGCTGTAGCTGGTTTTCACTGTCCCTTGGAACTGCCTTCGCTGCCACACAGACATTCGCGCTCTGCTAAAGCATTGCTTCGTAATGGGGCAACACTCTGTATGACTTTCTCCCAGTGCCTGGCAGTGAAATTGGAAACGTCCAGAGATTGCGCCCACAGGAAAGCTGCCAGCACTGAAAGCTGTAGCTGGTTTTCACTGTCCCTTGGAACTGCATTCGCTGCCACACAGACATTCGCGCTCTGCTAAAGCATTGCTTCGTAATGGGGCAACACTCTGTATATCTCTCTGGCAGAGCCCGGCAGTGAAATTGAAACGCCCAGAGATTGCGCCCACAGGAAAGCTGCCAGCACTGAAAGCTGTAGCTGGTTTTCACTGTCCCTTGGAACTGCATTCGCTGCCACACAGACATTCGCGCTCTGCTAAAGCATTGCTTCGTAATGGGGCAACACTCTGTATATCTCTCTGGCAGAGCCCGGCAGTGAAATTGGAAACGTGCAGAGATTGCGCCCACAGGAAAGCTGCCAGCACTGAAAGCTGTAGCTGGTTTTCACTGTCCCCTGGAACTGCATTCGCTGCCACACAGACATTCGCGCTCTGCTGAAGCATTGCTTCGTAATGGGGCAACACTCTGTATGACTTTCTCCCAGTGCCTGGCAGTGAAATTGGAAACGTCCAGAGATTGCGCCCACAGGAAAGCTGCCAGCACTGAAAGCTGTAGCTGGTTTTCACTGTCCCTTGGAACTGCATTCGCTGCCACACAGACATTCGCGCTCTGCTAAAGCATTGCTTCGTAATGGGGCAACACTCTGTATCTCTCTCTGGCAGAGCCCGGCAGTGAAATTGGAAACGTGCAGAGATTGCGCCCACAGGAAAGCTGCCAGCACTGAAAGATGTAGCTGGTTTTCACTGTCCCTTGGAACTGCATTCGCTGCCACACAGACATTCGCGCTCTGCTAAAGCATTGCTTCGTAATGGGGCAACACTCTGTATCTCTCTCTGGCAGAGCCCGGCAGTGAAATTGGAAACGTGCAGAGATTGCGCCCACAGGAAAGCTGCCAGCACTGAAAGCTGTAGCTGGTTTTCACTGTCCCTTGGAACTGCATTCGCTGCCACACAGACATTCGCGCTCTGCTAAAGCATTGCTTCGTAATGGGGCAACACTCTGTATCTCTCTCTGGCAGAGCCCGGCAGTGAAATTGGAAACGTCCAGAGATTGCGCCCACAGGAAAGCTGCCAGCACTGAAAGCTGTAGCTGGTTTTCACTGTCCCTTGGAACTGCATTCGCTGCCACACAGACATTCGCGCTCTGCTCAAGCTTTGCTTCCTAATGGGGCAACACTCTGTATCTCTCTCTGGCAGAGCCCGGCAGTGAAATTGGAAACGTCCAGAGATTGCGCCCATAGGAAAGCTGCCAGCAGTGAAAGCTGTAGCTGGTTTTCACTGTCCCTTGGAACTGCCTTCGCTGCCACACAGACATTCGCGCTCTGCTAAAGCATTGCTTCGTAATGGGGCAACACTCTGTATGACTTTCTCCCAGTGCCTGGCAGTGAAATTGGAAACGTCCAGAGATTGCGCCCACAGGAAAGCTGCCAGCACTGAAAGCTGTAGCTGGTTTTCACTGTCCCTTGGAACTGCATTCACTGCCACACAGACATTCGCGCTCTGCTAAAGCTTTGCTTCCTAATGGGGCAACACTCTGTATCTCTCTCTGGCAGAGCCCGGCAGTGAAATTGGAAACGTGCAGAGATTGCGCCCACAGGAAAGCTGCCAGCACTGAAAGCTGTAGCTGGTTTTCACTGTCCCTTGGAACTGCATTCGCTGCCACACAGACATTCGCGCTCTGCTCAAGCTTTGGTTCCTAATGGGGCAACACTCTGTATCTCTCTCTGGCAGAGCCCGGCAGTGAAATTGAAACGCCCAGAGATTGCGCCCACAGGAAAGCTGCCAGCACTGAAAGCTGTAGCTGGTTTTCACTGTCCCTTGGAACTGCATTCGCTGCCACACAGACATTCGCGCTCTGCTAAAGCATTGCTTCGTAATGGGGCAACACTCTGTATCTCTCTCTGGCAGAGCCCGGCAGTGAAATTGGAAACGTGCAGAGATTGCGCCCACAGGAAAGCTGCCAGCACTGAAAGCTGTAGCTGGTTTTCACTGTCCCCTGGAACTGCATTCGCTGCCACACAGACATTCGCGCTCTGCTGAAGCATTGCTTCGTAATGGGGCAACACTCTGTATGACTTTCTCCCAGTGCCTGGCAGTGAAATTGGAAACGTCCAGAGATTGCGCCCACAAGAAAGCTGCCAGCACTGAAAGCTGTAGCTGGTTTTCACTGTCCCTTGGAACTGCATTCGCTGCCACACCGACATTCCCGCTCTGCTAAAGCATTGCTTCGTAATGGGGCAACACTCTGTATCTCTCTCTGGCAGAGCCCGGCAGTGAAATTGGAAACGTGCAGAGATTGCGCCCACAGGAAAGCTGCCAGCACTGAAAGCTGTAGCTGGTTTTCACTGTCCCTTGGAACTGCATTCGCTGCCACACAGACATTCGCGCTCTGCTAAAGCATTGCTTCGTAATGGGGCAACACTCTGTATCTCTCTCTGGCAGAGCCCGGCAGTGAAATTGGAAACGTCCAGAGATTGCGCCCACAGGAAAGCTGCCAGCACTGAAAGCTGTAGCTGGTTTTCACTGTCCCTTGGAACTGCATTCGCTGCCACACAGACGTTCGCGCTCTGCTCAAGCTTTGCTTCCTAATGGGGCAACACTCTGTATCTCTCTCTGGCAGAGCCCGGCAGTGAAATTGGAAACGTCCAGAGATTGCGCCCATAGGAAAGCTGCCAGCAGTGAAAGCTGTAGCTGGTTTTCACTGTCCCTTGGAACTGCCTTCGCTGCCACACAGACATTCGCGCTCTGCTAAAGCATTGCTTCCTAATGGGGCAACACTCTGTATGACTTTCTCCCAGTGCCTGGCAGTGAAATTGGAAACGTCCAGAGATTGCGCCCACAGGAAAGCTGCCAGCACTGAAAGCTGTAGCTGGTTTTCACTGTCCCTTGGAACTGCATTCACTGCCACACAGACATTCGCGCTCTGCTAAAGCTTTGCTTCCTAATGGGGCAACACTCTGTATCTCTCTCTGGCAGAGCCCGGCAGTGAAATTGGAAACGTGCAGAGATTGCGCCCACAGGAAAGCTGCCAGCACTGAAAGCTGTAGCTGGTTTTCACTGTCCCTTGGAACTGCATTCGCTGCCACACAGACATTCGCGCTCTGCTCAAGCTTTGCTTCCTAATGGGGCAACACTCTGTATCTCTCTCTGGCAGAGCCCGGCAGTGAAATTGAAACGCCCAGAGATTGCGCCCACAGGAAAGCTGCCAGCACTGAAAGCTGTAGCTGGTTTTCACTGTCCCTTGGAACTGCATTCGCTGCCACACAGACATTCGCGCTCTGCTAAAGCATTGCTTCGTAATGGGGCAACACTCTGTATATCTCTCTGGCAGAGCCCGGCAGTGAAATTGGAAACGTGCAGAGATTGCGCCCACAGGAAAGCTGCCAGCACTGAAAGCTGTAGCTGGTTTTCACTGTCCCCTGGAACTGCATTCGCTGCCACACAGACATTCGCGCTCTGCTGAAGCATTGCTTCGTAATGGGGCAACACGCTGTATGACTTTCTCCCAGTGCCTGGCAGTGAAATTGGAAACGTCCAGAGATTGCGCCCACAAGAAAGCTGCCAGCACTGAAAGCTGTAGCTGGTTTTCACTGTCCCTTGGAACTGCATTCGCTGCCACACCGACATTCCCGCTCTGCTAAAGCATTGCTTCGTAATGGGGCAACACTCTGTATCTCTCTCTGGCAGAGCCCGGCAGTGAAATTGGAAACGTCCAGAGATTGCGCCCACAGGAAAGCTGCCAGCACTGAAAGCTGTAGCTGGTTTTCACTGTCCCTTGGAACTGCACTCGCTGCTACACAGACATTCGCGCTCTGCTAAAGCTTTGCTTCCTAATGGGGCAACACTCTCTGTGACTTTCTCCCAGTGCCTGCCAGTGAAATTGGAAACGTCCAGAGATTGCACCCACAGGAAAGCTGCCAGCACTGAAAGCTGTAGCTGGTTTTCACTGTCCCTTGGAACTGCATTCGCTGCCACACAGACATTCGCGCTCTGCTAAAGCATTGCTTCGTAATGGGGCAACACTCTGTATCTCTCTCTGGCAGAGCCCGGCTGCCAAATTGGAAACGTCCAGAGATTGCGCCCACAGGAAAGCTGCCAGCACTGAAAGCTGTAGCTGGTTTTCACTGTCCCTTGGAACTGCATTCGCTGCCACACAGACATTCGCGCTCTGCTAAAGCATTGCTTCGTAATGGGGCAACACTCTGTATCTCTCTCTGGCAGAGCCCGGCAGTGAAATTGGAAACGTGCAGAGATTGCGCCCACAGGAAAGCTGCCAGCACTGAAAGCTGTAGCTGGTTTTCACTGTCCCTTGGAACTGCATTCGCTGCCACACAGACATTCGCGCTGTGCTAAAGCATTGCTTCGTAATGGGGCAACACTCTGTATCTCTCTCTGGCAGAGCCCGGCAGTGAAATTGGAAACGTCCAGAGATTGCGCCCACAGGAAAGCTGCCAGCACTGAAAGATGTAGCTGGTTTTCACTGTCCCTTGGAACTGCATTCGCTGCCACACAGACGTTCGCGCTCTGCTAAAGCATTGCTTCGTAATGGGGCAGCAATCTGTATCTCTCTCTGGCAGAGCCCGGCAGTGAAATTGGAAACGTCCAGAGATTGCGCCCACAGGAAAGCTGCCAGCACTGAAAGCTGTAGCTGGTTTTCACTGTCCCTTGGAACTGCATTCGCTGCCACACAGACATTCGCGCTGTGCTAAAGCATTGCTTCCTAATGGGGCAACACTCTGTATCTCTCTCTGGCAGAGCCCGGCAGTGAAATTGGAAACGTCCAGAGATTGCGCCCATAGGAAAGCTGCCAGCAGTGAAAGCTGTAGCTGGTTTTCACTGTCCCTTGGAACTGCCTTCGCTGCCACACAGACATTCGCGCTCTGCTAAAGCATTGCTTCGTAATGGGGCAACACTCTGTATGACTTTCTCCCAGTGCCTGCCAGTGAAATTGGAAACGTCCAGAGATTGCGCCCACAGGAAAGCTGCCAGCACTGAAAGCTGTAGCTGGTTTTCACTGTCCCTTGGAACTGCATTCACTGCCACACAGACATTCGCGCTCTGCTAAAGCATTGCTTCGTAATGGGGCAGCAATCTGTATCTCTCTCTGGCAGAGCCCGGCTGCAAAATTGGAAACGTCCAGAGATTGCGCCCACAGGAAAGCTGCCAGCACTGAAAGCTGTAGCTGGTTTTCACTTTCCCTTGGAACTGCCTTCGCTGCCACCCAGACATTCGCGCTCTGCTAAAGCATTGCTTCGTAATGGGGCAACACTCTGTATCTCTCTCTGGCAGAGCCCGGCAGTGAAATTGGAAACGTCCAGAGATTGCGCCCACAGGAAAGCTGCCAGCACTGAAAGATGTAGCTGGTTTTCACTGTCCCTTGGAACTGCATTCGCTGCCACACAGACGTTCGCGCTCTGCTAAAGCATTGCTTCGTAATGGGGCAGCAATCTGTATCTCTCTCTGGCAGAGCCCGGCAGTGAAATTGGAAACGTCCAGAGATTGCGCCCACAGGAAAGCTGCCAGCACTGAAAGCTGTAGCTGGTTTTCACTGTCCCTTGGAACTGCATTCGCTGCCACACAGACATTCGCGCTCTGCTAAAGCTTTGCTTCCTAATGGGGCAACACTCTGTATCTCTCTCTGGCAGAGCCCGGCAGTGAAATTGGAAACGTCCAGAGATTGCGCCCATAGGAAAGCTGCCAGCAGTGAAAGCTGTAGCTGGTTTTCACTGTCCCTTGGAACTGCCTTCGCTGCCACACAGATATTCGCGCTCTGCTAAAGCATTGCTTCGTAATGGGGCAACACTCTGTATGACTTTCTCCCAGTGCCTGGCAGTGAAATTGGAAACGTCCAGAGATTGCGCCCACAGGAAAGCTGCCAGCACTGAAAGCTGTAGCTGGTTTTCACTGTCCCTTGGAACTGCATTCACTGCCACACAGACATTTGCGCTCTGCTAAAGCTTTGCTTCCTAATGGGGCAACACTCTGTATCTCTCTCTGGCAGAGCCCGGCAGTGAAATTGGAAACGTGCAGAGATTGCACCCACAGGAAAGCTGCCAGCACTGAAAGCTGTAGCTGGTTTTCACTGTCCCTTGGAACTGCATTCGCTGCCACACAGACATTCCCGCTCTGCTAAAGCTTTGCTTCGTAATGGGGCAACACTCTGTATCTCTCTCTGGCAGAGCCCGGCAGTGAAATTGGAAACGTCCAGAGATTGCGCCCACAGGAAAGCTGCCAGCAGTGAAAGCTGTAGCTGGTTTTCACTGTCCCTTGGAACTGCATTCGCTGCCACACAGACATTCGCGCTCTGCTCAAGCTTTGCTTCCTAATGGGGCAACACTCTGTATCTCTCTCTGGCAGAGCCCGGCAGTGAAATTGAAACGCCCAGAGATTGCGCCCACAGGAAAGCTGCCAGCACTGAAAGCTGTAGCTGGTTTTCACTGTCCCTTGGAACTGCATTCGCTGCCACACCGACATTCCCGCTCTGCTAAAGCATTGCTTCGTAATGGGGCAACACTCTGTATCTCTCTCTGGCAGAGCCCGGCAGTGAAATTGGAAACGTCCAGAGATTGCGCCCACAGGAAAGCTGCCAGCACTGAAAGCTGTAGCTGGTTTTCACTGTCCCTTGGAACTGCACTCGCTGCTAAACAGACATTCGCGCTCTGCTAAAGCTTTGCTTCCTAATGGGGCAACACTCTCTGTGACTTTCTCCCAGTGCCTGCCAGTGAAATTGGAAACGTCCAGAGATTGCACCCACAGGAAAGCTGCCAGCACTGAAAGCTGTAGCTGGTTTTCACTGTCCCTTGGAACTGCATTCGCTGCCACACAGACATTAGCGCTCTGCTAAAGCATTGCTTCGTAATGGGGCAACACTCTGTATCTCTCTCTGGCAGAGCCCGGCTGCCAAATTGGAAACGTCCAGAGATTGCGCCCACAGGAAAGCTGCCAGCACTGAAAGCTGTAGCTGGTTTTCACTGTCCCTTGGAACTGCATTCGCTGCCACACAGACATTCGCGCTCTGCTAAAGCATTGCTTCGTAATGGGGCAACACTCTGTATCTCTCTCTGGCAGAGCCCGGCAGTGAAATTGGAAACGTGCAGAGATTGCGCCCACAGGAAAGCTGCCAGCACTGAAAGCTGTAGCTGGTTTTCACTGTCCCTTGGAACTGCATTCGCTGCCACACAGACATTCGCGCTGTGCTAAAGCATTGCTTCGTAATGGGGCAACACTCTGTATCTCTCTCTGGCAGAGCCCGGCAGTGAAATTGGAAACGTCCAGAGATTGCGCCCACAGGAAAGCTGCCAGCACTGAAAGATGTAGCTGGTTTTCACTGTCCCTTGGAACTGCATTCGCTGCCACACAGACGTTCGCGCTCTGCTAAAGCATTGCTTCGTAATGGGGCAGCAATCTGTATCTCTCTCTGGCAGAGCCCGGCAGTGAAATTGGAAACGTCCAGAGATTGCGCCCACAGGAAAGCTGCCAGCACTGAAAGCTGTAGCTGGTTTTCACTGTCCCTTGGAACTGCATTCGCTGCCACACCGACATTCCCGCTCTGCTAAAGCATTGCTTCGTAATGGGGCAACACTCTGTATCTCTCTCTGGCAGAGCCCGGCAGTGAAATTGGAAACGTCCAGAGATTGCGCCCACAGGAAAGCTGCCAGCACTGAAAGCTCTAGCTGGTTTTCACTGTCCCTTGGAACTGCCTTCGCTGCCACACAGACATTCGCGCTCTGCTAAAGCATTGCTTCGTAATGGGGCAACACTCTGTATGACTTTCTCCCAGTGCCTGGCAGTGAAATTGGAAACGTCCAGAGATTGCGCCCACAGGAAAGCTGCCAGCACTGAAAGCTGTAGCTGGTTTTCACTGTCCCTTGGAAGTGCATTCACTGCCACACAGACATTCGCGCTCTGCTAAAGCATTGCTTCGTAATGGGGCAACACTCTGTATCTCTCTCTGGCAGAGCCCGGCTGCCAAATTGGAAACGTCCAGAGATTGCGCCCACAGGAAAGCTGCCAGCTCTGAAAGCTGTAGCTGGTTTTCACTTTCCCTTGGAACTGCCTTCGCTGCCACCCAGACATTCGCGCTCTGCTAAAGCATTGCTTCGTAATGGGGCAACACTCTGTATCTCTCTCTGGCAGAGCCCGGCAGTGAAATTGGAAACGTCCAGAGATTGCGCCCACAGGAAAGCTGCCAGCACTGAAAGATGTAGCTGGTTTTCACTGTCCCTTGGAACTGCATTCGCTGCCACACAGACGTTCGCGCTCTGCTAAAGCATTGCTTCGTAATGGGGCAGCAATCTGTATCTCTCTCTGGCAGAGCCCGGCAGTGAAATTGGAAACGTCCAGAGATTGCGCCCACAGGAAAGCTGCCAGCACTGAAAGCTGTAGCTGGTTTTCACTGTCCCTTGGAACTGCATTCGCTGCCACACAGACATTCGCGCTCTGCTAAAGCTTTGCTTCCTAATGGGGCAACACTCTGTATCTCTCTCTGGCAGAGCCCGGCAGTGAAATTGGAAACGTCCAGAGATTGCGCCCACAGGAAAGCTGCCAGCAGTGAAAGCTGTAGCTGGTTTTCACTGTCCCTTGGAACTGCCTTCGCTGCCACACAGACATTCGCGCTCTGCTAAAGCATTGCTTCGTAATGGGGCAACACTCTGTATGACTTTCTCCCAGTGCCTGGCAGTGAAATTGGAAACGTCCAGAGATTGCGCCCACAGGAAAGCTGCCAGCACTGAAAGCTGTAGCTGGTTTTCACTGTCCCTTGGAACTGCATTCACTGCCACACAGACATTCGCGCTCTGCTAAAGCTTTGCTTCCTAATGGGGCAACACTCTGTATCTCTCTCTGGCAGAGCCCGGCAGTGAAATTGGAAACGTGCAGAGATTGCGCCCACAGGAAAGCTGCCAGCACTGAAAGCTGTAGCTGGTTTTCACTGTCCCTTGGAACTGCATTCGCTGCCACACAGACATTCCCGCTCTGCTAAAGCATTGCTCCGTAATGGGGCAACACTCTGTATCTCTCTCTGGCAGAGCCCGGCAGTGAAATTGGAAACGTCCAGAGATTGCGCCCACAGGAAAGCTGCCAGCAGTGAAAGCTGTAGCTGGTTTTCACTGTCCCTTGGAACTGCATTCGCTGCCACACAGACATTCGCGCTCTGCTCAAGCATTGCTTCGTAATGGGGCAACACTCTGTATCTCTCTCTGGCAGAGCCCGGCAGTGAAATTGAAACGCCCAGAGATTGCGCCCACAGGAAAGCTGCCAGCACTGAAAGCTGTAGCTGGTTTTCACTGTCCCTTGGAACTGCATTCGCTGCCACACAGACATTCGCGCTCTGCTAAAGCATTGCTTCGTAATGGGGCAACACTCTGTATATCTCTCTGGCAGAGCCCGGCAGTGAAATTGGAAACGTGCAGAGATTGCGCCCACAGGAAAGCTGCCAGCACTGAAAGCTGTAGCTGGTTTTCACTGTCCCCTGGAACTGCATTCGCTGCCACACAGACATTCGCGCTCTGCTGAAGCATTGCTTCGTAATGGGGCAACACTCTGTATGACTTTCTCCCAGTGCCTGGCAGTGAAATTGGAAACGTCCAGAGATTGCGCCCACAGGAAAGCTGCCAGCACTGAAAGCTGTAGCTGGTTTTCACTGTCCCTTGGAACTGCATTCGCTGCCACACCGACATTCCCGCTCTGCTAAAGCATTGCTTCGTAATGGGGCAACACTCTGTATCTCTCTCTGGCAGAGCCCGGCAGTGAAATTGGAAACGTCCAGAGATTGCGCCCACAGGAAAGCTGCCAGCACTGAAAGCTGTAGCTGGTTTTCACTGTCCCTTGGAACTGCACTCGCTGCTACACAGACATTCGCGCTCTGCTAAAGCTTTGCTTCGTAATGGGGCAACACTCTCTGTGACTTTCTCCCAGTGCCTGCCAGTGAAATTGGAAACGTCCAGAGATTGCACCCACAGGAAAGCTGCCAGCACTGAAAGCTGTAGCTGGTTTTCACTGTCCCTTGGAACTGCATTCGCTGCCACACAGACATTCGCGCTCTGCTAAAGCATTGCTTCGTAATGGGGCAACACTCTGTATCTCTCTCTAGCAGAGCCCGGCTGCCAAATTGGAAACGTCCAGAGATTGCGCCCACAGGAAAGCTGCCAGCACTGAAAGATGTAGCTGGTTTTCACTGTCCCTTGGAACTGCATTCGCTGCCACACAGACATTCGCGCTCTGCTAAAGCATTGCTTCGTAATGGGGCAACACTCTGTATCTCTCTCTGGCAGAGCCCGGCAGTGAAATTGGAAACGTGCAGAGATTGCGCCCACAGGAAAGCTGCCAGCACTGAAAGATGTAGCTGGTTTTCACTGTCCCTTGGAACTGCATTCGCTGCCACACAGACGTTCGCGCTCTGCTAAAGCATTGCTTCGTAATGGGGCAGCAATCTGTATCTCTCTCTGGCAGAGCCCGGCAGTGAAATTGGAAACGTCCAGAGATTGCGCCCACAGGAAAGCTGCCAGCACTGAAAGCTGTAGCTGGTTTTCACTGTCCCTTGGAACTGCATTCGCTGCCACACAGACATTCGCGCTCTGCTAAAGCTTTGCTTCCTAATGGGGCAACACTCTGTATCTCTCTCTGGCAGAGCCCGGCAGTGAAATTGAAACGCCCAGAGATTGCGCCCACAGGAAAGCTGCCAGCACTGAAAGATGTAGCTGGTTTTCACTGTCCCTTGGAACTGCATTCACTGCCACACAGACGTTCGCGCTCTGCTAAAGCATTGCTTCGTAATGGGGCAGCAATCTGTATCTCTCTCTGGCAGAGCCCGGCAGTGAAATTGGAAACGTCCAGAGATTGCGCCCACAGGAAAGCTGCCAGCACTGAAAGCTGTAGCTGGTTTTCACTGTCCCTTGGAACTGCATTCGCTGCCACACCGACATTCCCGCTCTGCTAAAGCATTGCTTCGTAATGGGGCAACACTCTGTATCTCTCTCTGGCAGAGCCCGGCAGTGAAATTGGAAACGTCCAGAGATTGCGCCCACAGGAAAGCTGCCAGCACTGAAAGCTCTAGCTGGTTTTCACTGTCCCTTGGAACTGCCTTCGCTGCCACACAGACATTCGCGCTCTGCTAAAGCATTGCTTCGTAATGGGGCAACACTCTGTATGACTTTCTCCCAGTGCCTGGCAGTGAAATTGGAAACGTCCAGAGATTGCGCCCACAGGAAAGCTGCCAGCACTGAAAGCTGTAGCTGGTTTTCACTGTCCCTTGGAAGTGCATTCACTGCCACACAGACATTCGCGCTCTGCTAAAGCATTGCTTCGTAATGGGGCAACACTCTGTATCTCTCTCTGGCAGAGCCCGGCTGCCAAATTGGAAACGTCCAGAGATTGCGCCCACAGGAAAGCTGCCAGCTCTGAAAGCTGTAGCTGGTTTTCACTTTCCCTTGGAACTGCCTTCGCTGCCACCCAGACATTCGCGCTCTGCTAAAGCATTGCTTCGTAATGGGGCAACACTCTGTATCTCTCTCTGGCAGAGCCCGGCAGTGAAATTGGAAACGTCCAGAGATTGCGCCCACAGGAAAGCTGCCAGCACTGAAAGATGTAGCTGGTTTTCACTGTCCCTTGGAACTGCATTCGCTGCCACACAGACGTTCGCGCTCTGCTAAAGCATTGCTTCGTAATGGGGCAGCAATCTGTATCTCTCTCTGGCAGAGCCCGGCAGTGAAATTGGAAACGTCCAGAGACTGCGCCCACAGGAAAGCTGCCAGCACTGAAAGCTGTAGCTGGTTTTCACTGTCCCTTGGAACTGCATTCGCTGCCACACAGACATTCGCGCTCTGCTAAAGCTTTGCTTCCTAATGGGGCAACACTCTGTATCTCTCTCTGGCAGAGCCCGGCAGTGAAATTGGAAACGTCCAGAGATTGCGCCCACAGGAAAGCTGCCAGCAGTGAAAGCTGTAGCTGGTTTTCACTGTCCCTTGGAACTGCCTTCGCTGCCACACAGACATTCGCGCTCTGCTAAAGCATTGCTTCGTAATGGGGCAACACTCTGTATGACTTTCTCCCAGTGCCTGGCAGTGAAATTGGAAACGTCCAGAGATTGCGCCCACAGGAAAGCTGCCAGCACTGAAAGCTGTAGCTGGTTTTCACTGTCCCTTGGAACTGCATTCACTGCCACACAGACATTCGCGCTCTGCTAAAGCTTTGCTTCCTAATGGGGCAACACTCTGTATCTCTCTCTGGCAGAGCCCGGCAGTGAAATTGGAAACGTGCAGAGATTGCGCCCACAGGAAAGCTGCCAGCACTGAAAGCTGTAGCTGGTTTTCACTGTCCCTTGGAACTGCATTCGCTGCCACACAGACATTCCCGCTCTGCTAAAGCATTGCTCCGTAATGGGGCAACACTCTGTATCTCTCTCTGGCAGAGCCCGGCAGTGAAATTGGAAACGTCCAGAGATTGCGCCCACAGGAAAGCTGCCAGCAGTGAAAGCTGTAGCTGGTTTTCACTGTCCCTTGGAACTGCATTCGCTGCCACACAGACATTCGCGCTCTGCTCAAGCATTGCTTCGTAATGGGGCAACACTCTGTATCTCTCTCTGGCAGAGCCCGGCAGTGAAATTGAAACGCCCAGAGATTGCGCCCACAGGAAAGCTGCCAGCACTGAAAGCTGTAGCTGGTTTTCACTGTCCCTTGGAACTGCATTCGCTGCCACACAGACATTCGCGCTCTGCTAAAGCATTGCTTCGTAATGGGGCAACACTCTGTATATCTCTCTGGCAGAGCCCGGCAGTGAAATTGGAAACGTGCAGAGATTGCGCCCACAGGAAAGCTGCCAGCACTGAAAGCTGTAGCTGGTTTTCACTGTCCCCTGGAACTGCATTCGCTGCCACACAGACATTCGCGCTCTGCTGAAGCATTGCTTCGTAATGGGGCAACACTCTGTATGACTTTCTCCCAGTGCCTGGCAGTGAAATTGGAAACGTCCAGAGATTGCGCCCACAGGAAAGCTGCCAGCACTGAAAGCTGTAGCTGGTTTTCACTGTCCCTTGGAACTGCATTCGCTGCCACACCGACATTCCCGCTCTGCTAAAGCATTGCTTCGTAATGGGGCAACACTCTGTATCTCTCTCTGGCAGAGCCCGGCAGTGAAATTGGAAACGTCCAGAGATTGCGCCCACAGGAAAGCTGCCAGCACTGAAAGCTGTAGCTGGTTTTCACTGTCCCTTGGAACTGCACTCGCTGCTACACAGACATTCGCGCTCTGCTAAAGCTTTGCTTCCTAATGGGGCAACACTCTCTGTGACTTTCTCCCAGTGCCTGCCAGTGAAATTGGAAACGTCCAGAGATTGCACCCACAGGAAAGCTGCCAGCACTGAAAGCTGTAGCTGGTTTTCACTGTCCCTTGGAACTGCATTCGCTGCCACACAGACATTCGCGCTCTGCTAAAGCATTGCTTCGTAATGGGGCAACACTCTGTATCTCTCTCTGGCAGAGCCCGGCTGCCAAATTGGAAACGTCCAGAGATTGCGCCCACAGGAAAGCTGCCAGCACTGAAAGATGTAGCTGGTTTTCACTGTCCCTTGGAACTGCATTCGCTGCCACACAGACATTCGCGCTCTGCTAAAGCATTGCTTCGTAATGGGGCAACACTCTGTATCTCTCTCTGGCAGAGCCCGGCAGTGAAATTGGAAACGTGCAGAGATTGCGCCCACAGGAAAGCTGCCAGCACTGAAAGCTGTAGCTGGTTTTCACTGTCCCTTGGAACTGCATTCGCTGCCACACAGACGTTCGCGCTCTGCTAAAGCATTGCTTCGTAATGGGGCAGCAATCTGTATCTCTCTCTGGCAGAGCCCGGCAGTGAAATTGGAAACGTCCAGAGATTGCGCCCACAGGAAAGCTGCCAGCACTAAAAGCTGTAGCTGGTTTTCACTGTCCCTTGGAACTGCATTCGCTGCCACACAGACATTCGCGCTCTGCTAAAGCTTTGCTTCCTAATGGGGCAACACTCTGTATCTCTCTCTGGCAGAGCCCGGCAGTGAAATTGGAAACGTCCAGAGATTGCGCCCATAGGAAAGCTGCCAGCAGTGAAAGCTGTAGCTGGTTTTCACTGTCCCTTGGAACTGCCTTCGCTGCCACACAGACATTCGCGCTCTGCTAAAGCATTGCTTCGTAATGGGGCAACACTCTGTATGACTTTCTCCCAGTGCCTGGCAGTGAAATTGGAAACGTCCAGAGATTGCGCCCACAGGAAAGCTGCCAGCACTGAAAGCTGTAGCTGGTTTTCACTGTCCCTTGGAACTGCATTCACTGCCACACAGACATTCGCGCTCTGCTAAAGCATTGCTTCGTAATGGGGCAACACTCTGTATCTCTCTCTGGCAGAGCCCGGCTGCCAAATTGGAAACGTCCAGAGATTGCGCCCACAGGAAAGCTGCCAGCACTGAAAGCTGTAGCTGGTTTTCACTGTCCCTTGGAACTGCCTTCGCTGCCACCCAGACATTCGCGCTCTACTAAAGCATTGCTTCGTAATGGGGCAACACTCTCTATCTCTCTCTGGCAGCGCCCGGCAGTGAAATTGGAAACGCCCAGAGATTGCGCCCACAGGAAAGCTGCCAGCACTGAAAGCTGTAGCTGGTTTTCACTGTCCCTTGGAACTGCATTCGCTGCCACACAGACATTCGTGCTCTGCTAAAGCTTTGCTTCCTAATGGGGCAACACTCTGTATCTCTCTCTGGCAGAGCCCGGCTGCCAACTTGGAAACGTCCAGAGACTGCGCCCACAGGAAAGCTGCCAGCACTGAAAGCTGTAGCTGGTTTTCACTGTCCCTTGGAACTGCATTCGCTGCCACACAGACATTCGCGCTCTGCTAAAGCTTTGCTTCCTAATGGGGCAACACTCTGTATGACTTTCTCCCAGTGCCCGGCAGTGAAATTGGAAACGTTCAGAGATTGCGCCCACAGGAAAGCTGCCAGCACTGAAAGCTGGCTGGTTGTCACTGTCCCTTGGAACTGCATTCGCTGCCACACAGACATTCGCGCTCTACAAAAGCATTGCTTGGTAATGGGGCAAAACTCTGTATGACTCTCTCCCAGTGCCCAGCAGTGAAATTGGAAATGTCCAGAGATTGCGGCCACACGAAAGCTGCCAGCACTGAAAGCTGTAGCTGGTTTTCACTGTCCCTTGGACCTGCATTCGCTGCCACACAGACATTCGCGCTCTGCTAAAGCTTTGCTTCCTAATGGGGCAACACTCTCTGTGACTTTCTCCCAGTGCCTGCCAGTGAAATTGGAAACGTCCAGAGATTGCGCCCACAGGAAAGCTGCCAGCACTGAAAGATGTAGCTGGTTTTCACTGTCCCTTGGAACTGCCTTCGCTGCCACACAGACATTCGCGCTCTGCTAAAGCATTGCTTCGTAATGGGGCAACACTCTGTATGACTTTCTCCCAGTACCTGGCAGTGAAATTGGAAACGTCCAGAGATTGCGCCCACAGGAAATCTGCCAGCACTGAAAGCTGTAGCTGGTTTTCACTGTCCCTTGGAACTGCATTCACTGCCACACAGACATTCGCGCTCTGCTAAAGCTTTGCTTTCTAAAGGGGCAACACTCTGTATCTCTCTCTGGCAGCGCCCGGCAGTGAAATAGGAAACGCCCAGAGATTGCGCCCACAGGAAAGCTGCCAGCACTGAAAGCTGTAGCTGGTTTTCACTGTCCCTTGGAACTGCATTCGCTGCCACACAGACATTCACGCTCTACAAAAGCATTGCTTGGTAATGGGGCAAAACTCTGTATGACTCTCTCCCAGTGCCCGGCAGTGAAATTGGAAATGTCCAGAGATTGCAGCCACACGAAAGCTGCCAGCACTGAAAGCTGTAGCTGGTTTTCACTGTCCCTTGGAACTGCATTCGCTGCCACACAGACATTCGCGCTGTGCTAAAGCATTGCTTCGTAATGGGGCAACACTCTGTATCTCTCTCTGGCAGAGCCCGGCAGTGAAATTGGAAACGTCCAGAGATTGCGCCCACAGGAAAGCTGCCAGCACTGAAAGCTGTAGCTGGTTTTCACTGTCCCTTGGAACTGCATTCGCTGCCACACAGACATTCGCGCTGTGCTAAGGCTTTGCTTCCTAATGGGGCAACACTTTGCATCTCTCCTTGGCAGAGCCCGGCAGTGAAATTGGAAACGTCCAGAGATTGCGCCCACAGGAAAGCTGCCAGCACTGAAAGCTGTAGCTGGTTTTCACTGTCCCTTGGAACTGCATTCGCTGCCACACAGACATTCGCGCTCTGCTAAAGCATTGCTTCGTAATGGGGCAACACTATGTATCTCTCTCTGGCAGAGCCCGGTAGTGAAATTGGAAACGTCCAGAGATTGCGCGCACAGGAAAGCTGCCAGCACTGAAAGCTGTAGCTGGTTTTCACTGTCCCTTGGAACTGCATTCGCTGCCACACAGACATTCGCGCTCTACAAAAGCATTGCTTGGTAATGGGGCAAAACTCTGTATGACTCTCTCCCAGTGCCCGGCAGTGAAATTGGAAACGTCCAGAGATTGCGCCCACAGGAAAGCTGCCAGCACTGAAAGCTGTAGCTGGTTTTCACTGTCCCTTGGACCTGCATTCGCTGCCGCACAGACATTCGTGCTCTGCTAAAGCTTTGCTTCCTAATGGGGCAACATTCTGTATCTCTCTCCGGCAGAGCCCGGCAGTGAAATTGGAAACGTCCAGAGATTGCGCCCACAGGAAAGCTGCCAGCACTGAAAGCTGTAGCTGGTTTTCACTGTCCCTTGGAACTGCATTCGCTGCCACACAGACATTCGCGCTCTGCTAAAGCATTGCTTCGTAATGGGGCAACACTCTGTATCTCTCTCTGGCAGAGCCCGGCAGTGAAATTGGAAACGTCCAGAGATTGCGCCCACAGGAAAGCTGCCAGCACTGAAAGCTGTAGCTGGTTTTCACTGTCCCTTGGAACTGCATTCGCTGCCACACAGACATTCGCGCTCTGCTAAAGCATTGCTTCGTAATGGGGAACAATCTGTATGAATTTCTCCCAGTGCCTGGCAGTGAAATTGGAAACGTCCAGAGATTGCGCCCACAGGAAAGCTGCCAGCACTGAAAGCTGTAGCTGGTTTTCACTGTCCCTTGGAACTGCACTCGCTGCTACACAGACATTCGCGCTCTGCTAAAGCTTTGCTTCCTAATGGGGCAACACTCTCTGTGACTTTCTCCCAGTGCCTGCCAGTGAAATTGGAAACGTCCAGAGATTGCGCCCACAGGAAAGCTGCCAGCACTGAAAGCTGTAGCTGGTTTTCACTGTCCCTTGGAACTGCATTCGCTGCCACACAGACATTCCCGCTCTGCTCAAGCTTTGCTTCCTAATGGGGCAACACTCTGTATCTCTCTCTGGCAGAGCCCGGCAGTGAAATTGGAAACGTGCAGAGATTGCGCCCACAGGAAAGCTGCCAGCACTGAAAGCTGTAGCTGGTTTTCACTGTCCCCTGGAACTGCATTCGCTGCCACACAGACATTCGCGCTCTGCTAAAGCATTGCTTCGTAATGGGGCAACACTCTGTATGACTTTCTCCCAGTGCCTGGCAGTGAAATTGGAAACGTCCAGAGATTGCGCCCACAGGAAAGCTGCCAGCACTGAAAGCTGTAGCTGGTTTTCACTGTCCCTTGGAACTGCATTCGCTGCCACACAGACATTCCCGCTCTGCTAAAGCATTACTTCGTAATGGGGCAACACTCTGTATGACTCTCTCCCAGTGCCTGGCAGTGAAATTGGAAACGTCCAGAGATTGCGCCCACAGGAAAGCTGCCAGCACTGAAAGCTGTAGCTGGTTTTCACTGTCCCTTGGAACTGCACTCGCTGCTACACAGACATTCGCGCTCTGCTAAAGCTTTGCTTCCTAATGGGGCAACACTCTCTGTGACTTTCTCCCAGTGCCTGCCAGTGAAATTGGAAACGTCCAGAGATTGCGCCCACAGGAAAGCTGCCAGCACTGAAAGCTGTAGCTGGTTTTCACTGTCCCTTGGAACTGCATTCGCTGCCACACAGACATTCGCGCTCTGCTAAAGCATTGCTTCGTATGGGGCAACACTCTGTATCTCTCTCTGGCAGAGCCCGGCTGCCAAATTGGAAACGTCCAGAGATTGCGCCCACAGGAAAGCTGCCAGCACTGAAAGCTGTAGCTGGTTTTCACTGTCCCTTGGAACTGCATTCGCTGCCACACAGACATTCGCGCTCTGCTAAAGCAGTGCTTCATAATGGGGCAACACTCCGTATCTCTCTCTGGCACAGCCCGGCAGTGAAATTGGAAACGTCCAGAGATTGCGCCCACAGGACAGCTGCCAGCACTGAAAGCTGTAGCTGGTTTTCACTGTCCCTTGGAACTGCATTCGCTGCCACACAGACATTCGCGCTCTGCTAAAGCATTGCTTCGTAATGGGGCAACACTCTGTATGTCTCTCTGGCAGAGCCCGGTAGTGAAATTGGAAACGTCCAGAGATTGCGCCCACAGGAAAGCTGCCAGCACTGAAAGATGTAGCTGGTTTTCACTGTCCCTTGGAACTGCATTCGCTGCCACACAGACATTCGCGCTCTGCTAAAGGTTTGCTTCGTAATGGGGCAACACTCTGTATCTCTCTCTGGCAGAGCCCGGCAGTGAAATTGGAAACGTCCAGAGATTGCGCCCACAGGAAAGCTGCCAGCACTGAAAGCTGTAGCTGGTTTTCACTGTCCCTTGGAACTGCATTCGCTGCCACACAGACATTCGCGCTCTGCTAAAGCATTGCTTCGTAATGGGGAACAATCTGTATGACTTTCTCCCAGTGCCTGGCAGTGAAATTGGAAACGTCCAGAGATTGCGCCCACAGGAAAGCTGCCAGCACTGAAAGCTGTAGCTGGTTTTCACTGTCCCTTGGAACTGCATTCGCTGCCACACAGACATTCGCTCTCTGCTAAAGCTTTGCTTCCTAATAGGGCAACACTCTGTATCTCTCTCTGGCAGAGCCCGGCAGTGAAATTGGAAACGTGCAGAGATTGCGCCCACAGGAAAGCTGCCAGCACTGAAAGCTGTAGCTGGTTTTCACTGTCCCTTGGAACTGCATTCGCTGCCACACAGACATTCGCGCTCTACTAAAGCATTGCTTCATAATGGGGCAACACTCCGTATCTCTCTCTGGCACAGCCCGGCAGTGAAATTGGAAACGTCCAGAGATTGCGCCCACAGGACAGCTGCCAGCACTGAAAGCTGTAGCTGGTTTTCACTGTCCCTTGGAACTGCATTCGCTGCCACACAGACATTCGCGCTCTGCTAAAGCTTTGCTTCCTAAAGGGGCAACACTCTGTATCTCTCTCTGGCAGAGCCCGGCAGTGAAATTGGAAACGTCCAGAGATTGCGCCCACAGGAAAGCTGCCAGCACTGAAAGCTGTAGCTGGTTTTCACTGTCCCTTGGAACTGCATTCGCTGCCGCACAGACATTCGTGCTCTGCTAAAGCTTTGCTTCCTAATGGGGCAACACTCTGTATGACTTTCTCCCAGTGCCCGGCAGTGAAATTGGAAACGTCCAGAGATTGCGCCCACAGGAAAGCTGCCAGCACTGAAAGCCGTAGCTGCTTTTCACTGTCCCTTGGAACTGCATTCGCTGCCACACAGACATTCGCGCTCTGCTAAAGCATTGCTTCGTAATGGGGCAAGACTCTGTATCTCTCTCTGGCAGAGCCCGGCTGCCAAATTGGAAACGTCCAGAGATTGCGCCCACAGGAAAGCTGCCAGCACTGAAAGCTGTAGCTGGTTTTCACTGTCCCTTGGAACTGCATTCGCTGCCACACAGACATTCGCGCTCTGCTAAAGCATTGCTTCGTAATGGGGCAACACTCTGTATCTCTCTCTGGCAGAGCCCGGCAGTGAAATTGGAAACGTCCAGAGATTGCGCCCACAGGAAAGCTGCCAGCACTGAAAGCTGTAGCTGGTTTTCACTGTCCCTTGGAACTGCATTCGCTGCCACACAGACATTCGCGCTCTGCTCAAGCTTTGCTTCCTAATGGGGCAACACTCTGTATCTCTCTCTGGCAGAGCCCGGCAGTGAAATTGGAAACGTCCAGAGATTGCACCCACAGGAAAGCTGCCAGCACTGAAAGCTGTAGCTGGTTTTCACTGTCCCTTGGAACTGCCTTCGCTGCCACACAGACATTCGCGCTCTGCTAAAGCATTGCTTCGTAATGGGGCAACACTCTGTATGACTTTCTCCCAGTACCTGGCAGTGAAATTGGAAACGTCCAGAGATTGCGCCCACAGGAAAGCTGCCAGCACTGAAAGCTGTAGCTGGTTTTCACTGTCCCTTGGAACTGCATTCACTGCCACACAGACATTCGCGCTCTGCTAAAGCTTTGCTTCCTAAAGGGGCAACACTTTGTATCTCTCTCTGGCAGAGCCCGGCTGCCAAATTGGAAATGTCCAGAGATTGCGCCCACAGGAAAGCTGCCAGCACTGAAAGCTGTAGCTGGTTTTCACTGTCCCTTGGAACTGCATTCGCTGCCACCCAGACATTCGCGCTCTACTAAAGCATTGCTTCGTAATGGGGCAACACTCTGTATCTCTCTCTGGCAGCGCCCGGCAGTGAAATTGGAAACGCCCAGAGATTGCGCCCACAGGAAAGCTGCCAGCACTGAAAGCTGTAGCTGGTTTTCACTGTCCCTTGGAACTGCATTCACTGCCGCACAGACATTCGTGCTCTTCTAAAGCTTTGCTTCCTAATGGGGCAACACTCTGTATGACTTTCTCCCAGTGCCCGGCAGTGAAATTGGAAACGTTCAGAGATTGCGCCCACAGGAAAGCTGCCAGCACTGAAAGCTGTAGCTGGTTTTCACTGTCCCTTGGAACTGCATTCGCTGCCACACAGACATTCGCGCTCTACAAAAGCATTGCTTGGTAATGGGGCAAAACTCTGTATGACTCTCTCCCAGTGCCCGGCAGTGAAATTGGAAACGTTCAGAGATTGCGCCCACAGGAAAGCTGCCAGCACTGAAAGCTGTAGCTGGTTTTCACTGTCCCTTGGAACTGCATTCGCTGCCACACAGACATTCGCGCTCTGCTAAAGCATTGCTTCGTAATGGGGAACAATCTGTATGAATTTCTCCCAGTGCCTGGCAGTGAAATTGGAAACGTCCAGAGATTGCGCCCACAGGAAAGCTGCCAGCACTGAAAGCTGTAGCTGGTTTTCACTGTCCCTTGGAACTGCACTCGCTGCTACACAGACATTCGCGCTCTGCTAAAGCTTTGCTTCCTAATGGGGCAACACTCTCTGTGACTTTCTCCCAGTGCCTGCCAGTGAAATTGGAAACGTCCAGAGATTGCGCCCACAGGAAAGCTGCCAGCACTGAAAGCTGTAGCTGGTTTTCACTGTCCCTTGGAACTGCATTCGCTGCCACACAGACATTCCCGCTCTGCTCAAGCTTTGCTTCCTAATGGGGCAACACTCTGTATCTCTCTCTGGCAGAGCCCGGCAGTGAAATTGGAAACGTGCAGAGATTGCGCCCACAGGAAAGCTGCCAGCACTGAAAGCTGTAGCTGGTTTTCACTGTCCCCTGGAACTGCATTCGCTGCCACACAGACATTCGCGCTCTGCTAAAGCATTGCTTCGTAATGGGGCAACACTCTGTATGACTTTCTCCCAGTGCCTGGCAGTGAAATTGGAAACGTCCAGAGATTGCGCCCACAGGAAAGCTGCCAGCACTGAAAGCTGTAGCTGGTTTTCACTGTCCCTTGGAACTGCATTCGCTGCCACACAGACATTCCCGCTCTGCTAAAGCATTACTTCGTAATGGGGCAACACTCTGTATGACTCTCTCCCAGTGCCTGGCAGTGAAATTGGAAACGTCCAGAGATTGCGCCCACAGGAAAGCTGCCAGCACTGAAAGCTGTAGCTGGTTTTCACTGTCCCTTGGAACTGCACTCGCTGCTACACAGACATTCGCGCTCTGCTAAAGCTTTGCTTCCTAATGGGGCAACACTCTCTGTGACTTTCTCCCAGTGCCTGCCAGTGAAATTGGAAACGTCCAGAGATTGCGCCCACAGGAAAGCTGCCAGCACTGAAAGCTGTAGCTGGTTTTCACTGTCCCTTGGAACTGCATTCGCTGCCACACAGACATTCGCGCTCTGCTAAAGCATTGCTTCGTATGGGGCAACACTCTGTATCTCTCTCTGGCAGAGCCCGGCTGCCAAATTGGAAACGTCCAGAGATTGCGCCCACAGGAAAGCTGCCAGCACTGAAAGCTGTAGCTGGTTTTCACTGTCCCTTGGAACTGCATTCGCTGCCACACAGACATTCGCGCTCTGCTAAAGCAGTGCTTCATAATGGGGCAACACTCCGTATCTCTCTCTGGCACAGCCCGGCAGTGAAATTGGAAACGTCCAGAGATTGCGCCCACAGGACAGCTGCCAGCACTGAAAGCTGTAGCTGGTTTTCACTGTCCCTTGGAACTGCATTCGCTGCCACACAGACATTCGCGCTCTGCTAAAGCATTGCTTCGTAATGGGGCAACACTCTGTATGTCTCTCTGGCAGAGCCCGGTAGTGAAATTGGAAACGTCCAGAGATTGCGCCCACAGGAAAGCTGCCAGCACTGAAAGATGTAGCTGGTTTTCACTGTCCCTTGGAACTGCATTCGCTGCCACACAGACATTCGCGCTCTGCTAAAGGTTTGCTTCGTAATGGGGCAACACTCTGTATCTCTCTCTGGCAGAGCCCGGCAGTGAAATTGGAAACGTCCAGAGATTGCGCCCACAGGAAAGCTGCCAGCACTGAAAGCTGTAGCTGGTTTTCACTGTCCCTTGGAACTGCATTCGCTGCCACACAGACATTCGCGCTCTGCTAAAGCATTGCTTCGTAATGGGGAACAATCTGTATGACTTTCTCCCAGTGCCTGGCAGTGAAATTGGAAACGTCCAGAGATTGCGCCCACAGGAAAGCTGCCAGCACTGAAAGCTGTAGCTGGTTTTCACTGTCCCTTGGAACTGCATTCGCTGCCACACAGACATTCGCTCTCTGCTAAAGCTTTGCTTCCTAATAGGGCAACACTCTGTATCTCTCTCTGGCAGAGCCCGGCAGTGAAATTGGAAACGTGCAGAGATTGCGCCCACAGGAAAGCTGCCAGCACTGAAAGCTGTAGCTGGTTTTCACTGTCCCTTGGAACTGCATTCGCTGCCACACAGACATTCGCGCTCTACTAAAGCATTGCTTCATAATGGGGCAACACTCCGTATCTCTCTCTGGCACAGCCCGGCAGTGAAATTGGAAACGTCCAGAGATTGCGCCCACAGGACAGCTGCCAGCACTGAAAGCTGTAGCTGGTTTTCACTGTCCCTTGGAACTGCATTCGCTGCCACACAGACATTCGCGCTCTGCTAAAGCTTTGCTTCCTAAAGGGGCAACACTCTGTATCTCTCTCTGGCAGAGCCCGGCAGTGAAATTGGAAACGTCCAGAGATTGCGCCCACAGGAAAGCTGCCAGCACTGAAAGCTGTAGCTGGTTTTCACTGTCCCTTGGAACTGCATTCGCTGCCGCACAGACATTCGTGCTCTGCTAAAGCTTTGCTTCCTAATGGGGCAACACTCTGTATGACTTTCTCCCAGTGCCCGGCAGTGAAATTGGAAACGTCCAGAGATTGCGCCCACAGGAAAGCTGCCAGCACTGAAAGCCGTAGCTGCTTTTCACTGTCCCTTGGAACTGCATTCGCTGCCACACAGACATTCGCGCTCTGCTAAAGCATTGCTTCGTAATGGGGCAAGACTCTGTATCTCTCTCTGGCAGAGCCCGGCTGCCAAATTGGAAACGTCCAGAGATTGCGCCCACAGGAAAGCTGCCAGCACTGAAAGCTGTAGCTGGTTTTCACTGTCCCTTGGAACTGCATTCGCTGCCACACAGACATTCGCGCTCTGCTAAAGCATTGCTTCGTAATGGGGCAACACTCTGTATCTCTCTCTGGCAGAGCCCGGCAGTGAAATTGGAAACGTCCAGAGATTGCGCCCACAGGAAAGCTGCCAGCACTGAAAGCTGTAGCTGGTTTTCACTGTCCCTTGGAACTGCATTCGCTGCCACACAGACATTCGCGCTCTGCTCAAGCTTTGCTTCCTAATGGGGCAACACTCTGTATCTCTCTCTGGCAGAGCCCGGCAGTGAAATTGGAAACGTCCAGAGATTGCACCCACAGGAAAGCTGCCAGCACTGAAAGCTGTAGCTGGTTTTCACTGTCCCTTGGAACTGCCTTCGCTGCCACACAGACATTCGCGCTCTGCTAAAGCATTGCTTCGTAATGGGGCAACACTCTGTATGACTTTCTCCCAGTACCTGGCAGTGAAATTGGAAACGTCCAGAGATTGCGCCCACAGGAAAGCTGCCAGCACTGAAAGCTGTAGCTGGTTTTCACTGTCCCTTGGAACTGCATTCACTGCCACACAGACATTCGCGCTCTGCTAAAGCTTTGCTTCCTAAAGGGGCAACACTTTGTATCTCTCTCTGGCAGAGCCCGGCTGCCAAATTGGAAATGTCCAGAGATTGCGCCCACAGGAAAGCTGCCAGCACTGAAAGCTGTAGCTGGTTTTCACTGTCCCTTGGAACTGCATTCGCTGCCACCCAGACATTCGCGCTCTACTAAAGCATTGCTTCGTAATGGGGCAACACTCTGTATCTCTCTCTGGCAGCGCCCGGCAGTGAAATTGGAAACGCCCAGAGATTGCGCCCACAGGAAAGCTGCCAGCACTGAAAGCTGTAGCTGGTTTTCACTGTCCCTTGGAACTGCATTCACTGCCGCACAGACATTCGTGCTCTTCTAAAGCTTTGCTTCCTAATGGGGCAACACTCTGTATGACTTTCTCCCAGTGCCCGGCAGTGAAATTGGAAACGTTCAGAGATTGCGCCCACAGGAAAGCTGCCAGCACTGAAAGCTGTAGCTGGTTTTCACTGTCCCTTGGAACTGCATTCGCTGCCACACAGACATTCGCGCTCTACAAAAGCATTGCTTGGTAATGGGGCAAAACTCTGTATGACTCTCTCCCAGTGCCCGGCAGTGAAATTGGAAACGTTCAGAGATTGCGCCCACAGGAAAGCTGCCAGCACTGAAAGCTGTAGCTGGTTTTCACTGTCCCTTGGAACTGCATTCGCTGCCACACAGACATTCGCGCTGTGCTAAAGCATTGCTTCGTAATGGGGCAACACTCTGTATCTCTCTCTGGCACAGCCCGGCAGTGAAATTGGAAACGTCCAGAGATTGCGCTCATAGGAAAGCTGCCAGCACTGAAAGCTGTAGCTGGTTTTCACTGTCCCTTGGAACTGCATTCGCTGCCACACAGACATTCGCGCTCTGCTAAAGCAGTGCTTCATAATGGGGCAACACTCTGTATGTCTCTCTGGCAGAGCCCGGTAGTGAAATTGGAAACGTCCAGAGATTGCGCCCACAGGAAAGCTGCCAGCACTGAAAGCTGTAGCTGGTTTTCACTGTCCCTTGGAACTGATTTCGCTGCCACATAGACATTCGCGCTCTGCTAAAGGTTTGCTTCCTAATGGGGCAACACTCTGTATCTCTCTCTGGCAGAGCCCGGCAGTGAAATTGGAAACGTCCAGAGATTGCGCCCACAGGAAAGCTGCCAGCACTGAAAGATGTAGCTGGTTTTCACTGTCCCTTGGAACTGCATTCGCTGCCACACAGACATTCCCGCTCTGCTAAAGCATTGCTTCGTAATGGGGCAACACTCTGTATCTCTCTCTGGCAGAGCCCGGCAGTGAAATTGGAAACGTCCAGAGATTGCGCCCACAGGAAAGCTGCCAGCAGTGAAAGCTGTAGCTGGTTTTCACTGTCCCTTGGAACTGCATTCGCTGCCACACAGACATTCGCGCTCTGCTCAAGCTTTGCTTCCTAATGGGGCAACACTCTGTATCTCTCTCTGGCAGAGCCCGGCAGTGAAATTGGAAACGTGCAGAGATTGCGCCCACAGGAAAGCTGCCAGCACTGAAAGCTGTAGCTGGTTTTCACTGTCCCTTGGAACTGCATTCGCTGCCACACAGACATTCGCGCTCTGCTCAAGCTTTGCTTCCTAATGGGGCAACACTCTGTATCTCTCTCTGGCAGAGCCCGGCAGTGAAATTGGAAACGTCCAGAGATTGCGCCCACAGGAAAGCTGCCAGCACTGAAAGCTGTAGCTGGTTTTCACTGTCCCTTGGAACTGCATTCGCTGCCACACAGACATTCGCGCTCTGCTAAAGGTTTGCTTCCTAATGGGGCAACACTCTGTATCTCTCTCTGGCAGAGCCCGGCAGTGAAATTGGAAACGTCCAGAGATTGCGCCCACAGGAAAGCTGCCAGCACTGAAAGCTGTAGCTGGTTTTCACTGTCCCTTGGAACTGCATTCGCTGCCACACAGACATTCGCGCTCTGCTAAAGCAGTGCTTCATAATGGGGTAACACTCCGTATCTCTCTCTAGCACAGCCCGGCAGTGAAATTGGAAACGTCCAGAGATTGCGCCCACAGGAAAGCTGCCAGCACTGAAAGCTGTAGCTGGTTTTCACTGTCCCTTGGAACTGCATTCGCTGCCACACAGACATTCGCGCTCTGCTAAAGCTTTGCTTCCTAATGGGGCAACATTCTGTATCTCTCTCTGGCAGAGCCCGGCAGTGAAATTAAAAACGTCCAGAGATTGCGCCCACAGGAAAGCTGCCAGCACTGAAAGCTGTAGCTGGTTTTCACTGTCCCCTGGAACTGCACTCGCTGCCACACAGACATTCGCGCTCTGCTAAAGCTTTGCTTCGTAATGGGGCAACACTCTGTATCTCTCTCTGGCAGAGCCCGGCAGTGAAATTGGAAACGTGCAGAGATTGCGCCCACAGGAAAGCTGCCAGCACTGAAAGATGTAGCTGGTTTTCACTGTCCCTTGGAACTGCATTCGCTGCCACACAGACATTCGCGCTCTGCTAAAGCATTGCTTCGTAATGGGGCAACACTCTGTATCTCTCTCTGGCAGAGCCCGGCTGCCAAATTGGAAACGTCCAGAGATTGCGCCCACAGGAAAGCTGCCAGCACTGAAAGCTGTAGCTGCTTTTCACTGTCCCTTGGAACTGCATTCGCTGCCACACAGACATTCGCGCTCTGCTCAAGCTTTGCTTCCTAATGGGGCAACACTCTGTATCTCTCTCTGGCAGAGCCCGGCAGTGAAATTGGAAACGTCCAGAGATTGCGCCCACAGGAAAGCTGCCAGCACTGAAAGCTGTAGCTGGTTTTCACTGTCCCTTGGAACTGCATTCGCTGCCACACAGACATTCGCGCTCTGCTAAAGGTTTGCTTCGTAATGGGGCAACATTCTGTATCTCTCTCTGGCAGAGCCCGGCAGTGAAATTAAAAACGTCCAGAGATTGCGCCCACAGGAAAGCTGCCAGCACTGAAAGCTGTAGCTGGTTTTCACTGTCCCTTGGAACTGCCTTCGCTGCCACACAGACATTCGCGCTCTGCTAAAGCATTGCTTCGTAATGGGGCAACACTCTGTATGACTTTCTCCCAGTGCCTGGCAGTGAAATTGGAAACGTCCAGAGATTGCGCCCACAGGAAAGCTGCCAGCACTGAAAGCTGTAGGTGGTTTTCACTGTCCCTTGGAACTGCATTCGCTGCCACACAGACATTCGCGCTCTGCTCAAGCTTTGCTTCGTAATGGGGCAACACTCTGTATCTCTCTCTGGCAGAGCCCGGCAGTGAAATTGGAAACGTCCAGAGATTGCGCCCACAGGAAAGCTGCCAGCACTGAAAGCTGTAGCTGGTTTTCACTGTCCCTTGGAATTGCATTCGCTGCCACACAGACATTCGCGCTCTGCTAAAGCTTTGCTTCCTAATGGGGCAACACTTTGCATCTCTCTCTTGCAGAGCCCGGCAGTGAAATTGGAAACGTCCAGAGATTGCGCCCACAGGAAAGCTGCCAGCACTGAAAGCTGTAGCTGGTTTTCACTGTCCCTTGGAACTGCATTCGCTGCCACACAGACATTCGCGCTCTGCTAAAGCAGTGCTTCATAATGGGGTAACACTCCATATCTCTCTCTGGCAGAGCCCGGCAGTGAAATTGGAAACGTCCAGAGATTTCGCCCAGAGGAAAGCTGTCAGCACTGAAAGCTGTAGCTGGTTTTCACTGTCCCTTGGACCTGCATTCGCTGCCACACAGACATTCGCGCTCTGCTAAAGCTTTGCTTCCTAATGGGGCAACATTCTGTATCTCTCTCTGGCAGAGCCCGGCAGTGAAATTAAAAACGTCCAGAGATTGCGCCCACAGGAAAGCTGCCAGCACTGAAAGCTGTAGCTGGTTTTCACTGTCCCCTGGAACTGCACTCGCTGCCACACAGACATTCGCGCTCTGCTAAAGCTTTGCTTCGTAATGGGGCAACACTCTGTATCTCTCTCTGGCAGAGCCCGGCAGTGAAATTGGAAACGTGCAGAGATTGCGCCCACAGGAAAGCTGCCAGCACTGAAAGATGTAGCTGGTTTTCACTGTCCCTTGGAACTGCATTCGCTGCCACACAGACATTCGCGCTCTGCTAAAGCATTGCTTCGTAATGGGGCAACACTCTGTATCTCTCTCTGGCAGAGCCCGGCTGCCAAATTCGAAACGTCCAGAGATTGCGCCCACAGGAAAGCTGCCAGCACTGAAAGCTGTAGCTGCTTTTCACTGTCCCTTGGAACTGCATTCGCTGCCACACAGACATTCGCGCTCTGCTCAAGCTTTGCTTCCTAATGGGGCAACACTCTGTATCTCTCTCTGGCAGAGCCCGGCAGTGAAATTGGAAACGTCCAGAGATTGCGCCCACAGGAAAGCTGCCAGCACTGAAAGCTGTAGCTGGTTTTCACTGTCCCTTGGAACTGCATTCGCTGCCACACAGACATTCGCGCTCTGCTAAAGCTTTGCTTCCTAATGGGGCAACACTTTGCATCTCTCTCTGGCAGAGCCCGGCAGTGAAATTGGAAACGTCCAGAGATTGCGCCCACAGGAAAGCTGCCAGCACTGAAAGCTGTAGCTGGTTTTCACTGTCCCTTGGAACTGCATTCGCTGCCACACAGACATTCGCGCTCTGCTAAAGCAGTGCTTCATAATGGGGTAACACTCCGTATCTCTCTCTAGCACAGCCCGGCAGTGAAATTGGAAACGTCCAGAGATTTCGCCCACAGGAAAGCTGTCAGCACTGAAAGCTGTAGCTGGTTTTCACTGTCCCTTGGAACTGCATTCGCTGCCACACAGACATTCGCGCTCTGCTAAAGCTTTGCTTCCTAATGGGGCAACATTCTGTATCTCTCTCTGGCAGAGCCCGGCAGTGAAATTAAAAACGTCCAGAGATTGCGCCCACAGGAAAGCTGCCAGCACTGAAAGCTGTAGCTGGTTTTCACTGTCCCCTGGAACTGCACTCGCTGCCACACAGACATTCGCGCTCTGCTAAAGCTTTGCTTCGTAATGGGGCAACACTCTGTATCTCTCTCTGGCAGAGCCCGGCAGTGAAATTGGAAACGTGCAGAGATTGCGCCCACAGGAAAGCTGCCAGCACTGAAAGCTCTAGCTGGTTTTCACTGTCCCTTGGAACTGCATTCGCTGCCACACAGACATTCGCGCTCTGCTCAAGCTTTGCTTCCTAATGGGGCAACACTCTGTATCTCTCTCTGGCAGAGCCCGGCAGTGAAATTGGAAACGTCCAGAGATTGCGCCCACAGGAAAGCTGCCAGCACTGAAAGCTGTAGCTGGTTTTCACTGTCCCTTGGAACTGCATTCGCTGCCACACAGACATTCGCGCTCTACAAAAGCATTGCTTGGTAATGGGGCAAAACTCTGTATGACTCTCTCCCAGTGCCCGGCAGTGAAATTGGAAACGTTCAGAGATTGCGCCCACAGGAAAGCTGCCAGCACTGAAAGCTGTAGCTGGTTTTCACTGTCCCTTGGAACTGCATTCGCTGCCACACAGACATTCGCGCTGTGCTAAAGCATTGCTTCGTAATGGGGCAACACTCTGTATCTCTCTCTGGCAGAGCCCGGCAGTGAAATTGGAAACGTCCAGAGATTGCGCTCATAGGAAAGCTGCCAGCACTGAAAGCTGTAGCTGGTTTTCACTGTCCCTTGGAACTGCATTCGCTGCCACACAGACATTCGCGCTCTGCTAAAGCAGTGCTTCATAATGGGGCAACACTCCGTATCTCTCTCTGGCACAGCCCGGCAGTGAAATTGGAAACGTCCAGAGATTGCGCCCACAGGACAGCTGCCAGCACTGAAAGCTGTAGCTGGTTTTCACTGTCCCTTGGAACTGCCTTCGCTGCCACACAGACATTCGCGCTCTGCTAAAGCATTGCTTCGTAATGGGGCAACACTCTGTATGTCTCTCTGGCAGAGCCCGGTAGTGAAATTGGAAACGTCCAGAGATTGCGCCCACAGGAAAGCTGCCAGCACTGAAAGCTGTAGCTGGTTTTCACTGTCCCTTGGAACTGATTTCGCTGCCACATAGACATTCGCGCTCTGCTAAAGGTTTGCTTCCTAATGGGGCAACACTCTGTATCTCTCTCTGGCAGAGCCCGGCAGTGAAATTGGAAACGTCCAGAGATTGCGCCCACAGGAAAGCTGCCAGCACTGAAAGATGTAGCTGGTTTTCACTGTCCCTTGGAACTGCATTCGCTGCCACACAGACATTCCCGCTCTGCTAAAGCATTGCTTCGTAATGGGGCAACACTCTGTATCTCTCTCTGGCAGAGCCCGGCAGTGAAATTGGAAACCTCCAGAGATTGCGCCCACAGGAAAGCTGCCAGCAGTGAAAGCTGTAGCTGGTTTTCACTGTCCCTTGGAACTGCATTCGCTGCCACACAGACATTCGCGCTCTGCTCAAGCTTTGCTTCCTAATGGGGCAACACTCTGTATCTCTCTCTGGCAGAGCCCGGCAGTGAAATTGGAAACGTGCAGAGATTGCGCCCACAGGAAAGCTGCCAGCACTGAAAGCTGTAGCTGGTTTTCACTGTCCCCTGGAACTGCACTCGCTGCCACACAGACATTCGCGCTCTGCTAAAGCTTTGCTTCGTAATGGGGCAACACTCTGTATCTCTCTCTGGCAGAGCCCGGCAGTGAAATTGGAAACGTGCAGAGATTGCGCCCACAGGAAAGCTGCCAGCACTGAAAGATGTAGCTGGTTTTCACTGTCCCTTGGAACTGCCTTCGCTGCCACACAGACATTCGCGCTCTGCTAAAGCATTGCTTCGTAATGGGGCAACACTCTGTATGACTTTCTCCCAGTACCTGGCAGTGAAATTGGAAACGTCCAGAGATTGCGCCCACAGGAAAGCTGCCAGCACTGAAAGCTGTAGCTGGTTTTCACTGTCCCTTGGAACTGCATTCACTGCCACACAGACATTCGCGCTCTGCTAAAGCTTTGCTTCCTAAAGGGGCAACACTTTGTATCTCTCTCTGGCAGAGCCCGGCTGCCAAATTGGAAATGTCCAGAGATTGCGCCCACAGGAAAGCTGCCAGCACTGAAAGCTGTAGCTGGTTTTCACTGTCCCTTGGAACTGCATTCGCTGCCACCCAGACATTCGCGCTCTACTAAAGCATTGCTTCGTAATGGGGCAACACTCTGTATCTCTCTCTGGCAGCGCCCGGCAGTGAAATTGGAAACGCCCAGAGATTGCGCCCACAGGAAAGCTGCCAGCACTGAAAGCTGTAGCTGGTTTTCACTGTCCCTTGGAACTGCATTCACTGCCGCACAGACATTCGTGCTCTTCTAAAGCTTTGCTTCCTAATGGGGCAACACTCTGTATGACTTTCTCCCAGTGCCCGGCAGTGAAATTGGAAACGTTCAGAGATTGCGCCCACAGGAAAGCTGCCAGCACTGAAAGCTGTAGCTGGTTGTCACTGTCCCTTGTAACTGCATTCGCTGCCACACAGACATTCGCGCTCTACAAAAGCATTGCTTGGTAATGGGGCAAAACTCTGTATGACTCTCTCCCAGTGCCCGGCAGTGAAATTGGAAACGTTCAGAGATTGCGCCCACAGGAAAGCTGCCAGCACTGAAAGCTGTAGCTGGTTTTCACTGTCCCTTGGAACTGCATTCGCTGCCACACAGACATTCGCGCTGTGCTAAAGCATTGCTTCGTAATGGGGCAACACTCTGTATCTCTCTCTGGCAGAGCCCGGCAGTGAAATTGGAAACGTCCAGAGATTGCGCTCATAGGAAAGCTGCCAGCACTGAAAGCTGTAGCTGGTTTTCACTGTCCCTTGGAACTGCATTCGCTGCCACACAGACATTCGCGCTCTGCTAAAGCAGTGCTTCATAATGGGGCAACACTCCGTATCTCTCTCTGGCACAGCCCGGCAGTGAAATTGGAAACGTCCAGAGATTTCGCCCACAGGACAGCTGCCAGCACTGAAAGCTGTAGCTGGTTTTCACTGTCCCTTGGAACTGCCTTCGCTGCCACACAGACATTCGCGCTCTGCTAAAGCATTGCTTCGTAATGGGGCAACACTCTGTATGTCTCTCTGGCAGAGCCCGGTAGTGAAATTGGAAACGTCCAGAGATTGCGCCCACAGGAAAGCTGCCAGCACTGAAAGCTGTAGCTGGTTTTCACTGTCCCTTGGAACTGATTTCGCTGCCACATAGACATTCGCGCTCTGCTAAAGGTTTGCTTCCTAATGGGGCAACACTCTGTATCTCTCTCTGGCAGAGCCCGGCAGTGAAATTGGAAACGTCCAGAGATTGCGCCCACAGGAAAGCTGCCAGCACTGAAAGATGTAGCTGGTTTTCACTGTCCCTTGGAACTGCATTCGCTGCCACACAGACATTCCCGCTCTGCTAAAGCATTGCTTCGTAATGGGGCAACACTCTGTATCTCTCTCTGGCAGAGCCCGGCAGTGAAATTGGAAACGTCCAGAGATTGCGCCCACAGGAAAGCTGCCAGCAGTGAAAGCTGTAGCTGGTTTTCACTGTCCCTTGGAACTGCATTCGCTGCCACACAGACATTCGCGCTCTGCTCAAGCTTTGCTTCCTAATGGGGCAACACTCTGTATCTCTCTCTGGCAGAGCCCGGCAGTGAAATTGGAAACGTGCAGAGATTGCGCCCACAGGAAAGCTGCCAGCACTGAAAGCTGTAGCTGGTTTTCACTGTCCCCTGGAACTGCACTCGCTGCCACACAGACATTCGCGCTCTGCTAAAGCTTTGCTTCGTAATGGGGCAACACTCTGTATCTCTCTCTGGCAGAGCCCGGCAGTGAAATTGGAAACGTGCAGAGATTGCGCCCACAGGAAAGCTGCCAGCACTGAAAGATGTAGCTGGTTTTCACTGTCCCTTGGAACTGCATTCGCTGCCACACAGACATTCGCGCTCTGCTAAAGCATTGCTTCGTAATGGGGCAACACTCTGTATCTCTCTCTGGCAGAGCCCGGCTGCCAAATTCGAAACGTCCAGAGATTGCGCCCACAGGAAAGCTGCCAGCACTGAAAGCTGTAGCTGCTTTTCACTGTCCCTTGGAACTGCATTCGCTGCCACACAGACATTCGCGCTCTGCTCAAGCTTTGCTTCCTAATGGGGCAACACTCTGTATCTCTCTCTGGCAGAGCCCGGCAGTGAAATTGGAAACGTCCAGAGATTGCGCCCACAGGAAAGCTGCCAGCACTGAAAGCTGTAGCTGGTTTTCACTGTCCCTTGGAACTGCATTCGCTGCCACACAGACATTCGCGCTCTGCTAAAGGTTTGCTTCCTAATGGGGCAACACTCTGTATCTCTCTCTGGCAGAGCCCGGCAGTGAAATTGGAAACGTCCAGAGATTGCGCCCACAGGAAAGCTGCCAGCACTGAAAGCTGTAGCTGGTTTTCACTGTCCCTTGGAACTGCATTCGCTGCCACACAGACATTCGCGCTCTGCTAAAGCAGTGCTTCATAATGGGGTAACACTCCGTATCTCTCTCTAGCACAGCCCGGCAGTGAAATTGGAAACGTCCAGAGATTGCGCCCACAGGAAAGCTGCCAGCACTGAAAGCTGTAGCTGGTTTTCACTGTCCCTTGGAACTGCATTCGCTGCCACACAGACATTCGCGCTCTGCTAAAGCTTTGCTTCCTAATGGGGCAACATTCTGTATCTCTCTCTGGCAGAGCCCGGCAGTGAAATTAAAAACGTCCAGAGATTGCGCCCACAGGAAAGCTGCCAGCACTGAAAGCTGTAGCTGGTTTTCACTGTCCCCTGGAACTGCACTCGCTGCCACACAGACATTCGCGCTCTGCTAAAGCTTTGCTTCGTAATGGGGCAACACTCTGTATCTCTCTCTGGCAGAGCCCGGCAGTGAAATTGGAAACGTGCAGAGATTGCGCCCACAGGAAAGCTGCCAGCACTGAAAGATGTAGCTGGTTTTCACTGTCCCTTGGAACTGCATTCGCTGCCACACAGACATTCGCGCTCTGCTAAAGCATTGCTTCGTAATGGGGCAACACTCTGTATCTCTCTCTGGCAGAGCCCGGCTGCCAAATTGGAAACGTCCAGAGATTGCGCCCACAGGAAAGCTGCCAGCACTGAAAGCTGTAGCTGCTTTTCACTGTCCCTTGGAACTGCATTCGCTGCCACACAGACATTCGCGCTCTGCTCAAGCTTTGCTTCCTAATGGGGCAACACTCTGTATCTCTCTCTGGCAGAGCCCGGCAGTGAAATTGGAAACGTCCAGAGATTGCGCCCACAGGAAAGCTGCCAGCACTGAAAGCTGTAGCTGGTTTTCACTGTCCCTTGGAACTGCATTCGCTGCCACACAGACATTCGCGCTCTGCTAAAGGTTTGCTTCGTAATGGGGCAACATTCTGTATCTCTCTCTGGCAGAGCCCGGCAGTGAAATTAAAAACGTCCAGAGATTGCGCCCACAGGAAAGCTGCCAGCACTGAAAGCTGTAGCTGGTTTTCACTGTCCCTTGGAACTGCCTTCGCTGCCACACAGACATTCGCGCTCTGCTAAAGCATTGCTTCGTAATGGGGCAACACTCTGTATGACTTTCTCCCAGTGCCTGGCAGTGAAATTGGAAACGTCCAGAGATTGCGCCCACAGGAAAGCTGCCAGCACTGAAAGCTGTAGGTGGTTTTCACTGTCCCTTGGAACTGCATTCGCTGCCACACAGACATTCGCGCTCTGCTCAAGCTTTGCTTCGTAATGGGGCAACACTCTGTATCTCTCTCTGGCAGAGCCCGGCAGTGAAATTGGAAACGTCCAGAGATTGCGCCCACAGGAAAGCTGCCAGCACTGAAAGCTGTAGCTGGTTTTCACTGTCCCTTGGAATTGCATTCGCTGCCACACAGACATTCGCGCTCTGCTAAAGCTTTGCTTCCTAATGGGGCAACACTTTGCATCTCTCTCTTGCAGAGCCCGGCAGTGAAATTGGAAACGTGCAGAGATTGCGCCCACAGGAAAGCTGCCAGCACTGAAAGCTGTAGCTGGTTTTCACTGTCCCTTGGAACTGCATTCGCTGCCACACAGACATTCGCGCTCTGCTAAAGCAGTGCTTCATAATGGGGTAACACTCCATATCTCTCTCTGGCAGAGCCCGGCAGTGAAATTGGAAACGTCCAGAGATTTCGCCCAGAGGAAAGCTGTCAGCACTGAAAGCTGTAGCTGGTTTTCACTGTCCCTTGGACCTGCATTCGCTGCCACACAGACATTCGCGCTCTGCTAAAGCTTTGCTTCCTAATGGGGCAACATTCTGTATCTCTCTCTGGCAGAGCCCGGCAGTGAAATTAAAAACGTCCAGAGATTGCGCCCACAGGAAAGCTGCCAGCACTGAAAGCTGTAGCTGGTTTTCACTGTCCCCTGGAACTGCACTCGCTGCCACACAGACATTCGCGCTCTGCTAAAGCTTTGCTTCGTAATGGGGCAACACTCTGTATCTCTCTCTGGCAGAGCCCGGCAGTGAAATTGGAAACGTGCAGAGATTGCGCCCACAGGAAAGCTGCCAGCACTGAAAGATGTAGCTGGTTTTCACTGTCCCTTGGAACTGCATTCGCTGCCACACAGACATTCGCGCTCTGCTAAAGCATTGCTTCGTAATGGGGCAACACTCTGTATCTCTCTCTGGCAGAGCCCGGCTGCCAAATTCGAAACGTCCAGAGATTGCGCCCACAGGAAAGCTGCCAGCACTGAAAGCTGTAGCTGCTTTTCACTGTCCCTTGGAACTGCATTCGCTGCCACACAGACATTCGCGCTCTGCTCAAGCTTTGCTTCCTAATGGGGCAACACTCTGTATCTCTCTCTGGCAGAGCCCGGCAGTGAAATTGGAAACGTCCAGAGATTGCGCCCACAGGAAAGCTGCCAGCACTGAAAGCTGTAGCTGGTTTTCACTGTCCCTTGGAACTGCATTCGCTGCCACACAGACATTCGCGCTCTGCTAAAGCTTTGCTTCCTAATGGGGCAACACTTTGCATCTCTCTCTGGCAGAGCCCGGCAGTGAAATTGGAAACGTCCAGAGATTGCGCCCACAGGAAAGCTGCCAGCACTGAAAGCTGTAGCTGGTTTTCACTGTCCCTTGGAACTGCATTCGCTGCCACACAGACATTCGCGCTCTGCTAAAGCAGTGCTTCATAATGGGGTAACACTCCGTATCTCTCTCTAGCACAGCCCGGCAGTGAAATTGGAAACGTCCAGAGATTTCGCCCACAGGAAAGCTGTCAGCACTGAAAGCTGTAGCTGGTTTTCACTGTCCCTTGGAACTGCATTCGCTGCCACACAGACATTCGCGCTCTGCTAAAGCTTTGCTTCCTAATGGGGCAACATTCTGTATCTCTCTCTGGCAGAGCCCGGCAGTGAAATTAAAAACGTCCAGAGATTGCGCCCACAGGAAAGCTGCCAGCACTGAAAGCTGTAGCTGGTTTTCACTGTCCCCTGGAACTGCACTCGCTGCCACACAGACATTCGCGCTCTGCTAAAGCTTTGCTTCGTAATGGGGCAACACTCTGTATCTCTCTCTGGCAGAGCCCGGCAGTGAAATTGGAAACGTGCAGAGATTGCGCCCACAGGAAAGCTGCCAGCACTGAAAGCTCTAGCTGGTTTTCACTGTCCCTTGGAACTGCATTCGCTGCCACACAGACATTCGCGCTCTGCTCAAGCTTTGCTTCCTAATGGGGCAACACTCTGTATCTCTCTCTGGCAGAGCCCGGCAGTGAAATTGGAAACGTCCAGAGATTGCGCCCACAGGAAAGCCGCCAGCACTGAAAGCTGTAGCTGGTTTTCACTGTCCCTTGGAACTGCATTCGCTGCCACACAGACATTCGCGCTCTACAAAAGCATTGCTTGGTAATGGGGCAAAACTCTGTATGACTCTCTCCCAGTGCCCGGCAGTGAAATTGGAAACGTTCAGAGATTGCGCCCACAGGAAAGCTGCCAGCACTGAAAGCTGTAGCTGGTTTTCACTGTCCCTTGGAACTGCATTCGCTGCCACACAGACATTCGCGCTCTGCTAAAGCATTGCTTCGTAATGGGGCAACACTCTGTATCTCTCTCTGGCAGAGCCCGGCAGTGAAATTGGAAACGTCCAGAGATTGCGCTCATAGGAAAGCTGCCAGCACTGAAAGCTGTAGCTGGTTTTCACTGTCCCTTGGAACTGCATTCGCTGCCACACAGACATTCGCGCTCTGCTAAAGCAGTGCTTCATAATGGGGCAACACTCCGTATCTCTCTCTGGCACAGCCCGGCAGTGAAATTGGAAACGTCCAGAGATTGCGCCCACAGGACAGCTGCCAGCACTGAAAGCTGTAGCTGGTTTTCACTGTCCCTTGGAACTGCCTTCGCTGCCACACAGACATTCGCGCTCTGCTAAAGCATTGCTTCGTAATGGGGCAACACTCTGTATGTCTCTCTGGCAGAGCCCGGTAGTGAAATTGGAAACGTCCAGAGATTGCGCCCACAGGAAAGCTGCCAGCACTGAAAGCTGTAGCTGGTTTTCACTGTCCCTTGGAACTGATTTCGCTGCCACATAGACATTCGCGCTCTGCTAAAGGTTTGCTTCCTAATGGGGCAACACTCTGTATCTCTCTCTGGCAGAGCCCGGCAGTGAAATTGGAAACGTCCAGAGATTGCGCCCACAGGAAAGCTGCCAGCACTGAAAGATGTAGCTGGTTTTCACTGTCCCTTGGAACTGCATTCGCTGCCACACAGACATTCCCGCTCTGCTAAAGCATTGCTTCGTAATGGGGCAACACTCTGTATCTCTCTCTGGCAGAGCCCGGCAGTGAAATTGGAAACGTCCAGAGATTGCGCCCACAGGAAAGCTGCCAGCAGTGAAAGCTGTAGCTGGTTTTCACTGTCCCTTGGAACTGCATTCGCTGCCACACAGACATTCGCGCTCTGCTCAAGCTTTGCTTCCTAATGGGGCAACACTCTGTATCTCTCTCTGGCAGAGCCCGGCAGTGAAATTGGAAACGTGCAGAGATTGCGCCCACAGGAAAGCTGCCAGCACTGAAAGCTGTAGCTGGTTTTCACTGTCCCCTGGAACTGCACTCGCTGCCACACAGACATTCGCGCTCTGCTAAAGCTTTGCTTCGTAATGGGGCAACACTCTGTATCTCTCTCTGGCAGAGCCCGGCAGTGAAATTGGAAACGTGCAGAGATTGCGCCCACAGGAAAGCTGCCAGCACTGAAAGATGTAGCTGGTTTTCACTGTCCCTTGGAACTGCATTCGCTGCCACACAGACATTCGCGCTCTGCTAAAGCATTGCTTCGTAATGGGGCAACACTCTGTATCTCTCTCTGGCAGAGCCCGGCTGCCATATTCGAAACGTCCAGAGATTGCGCCCACAGGAAAGCTGCCAGCACTGAAAGCTGTAGCTGCTTTTCACTGTCCCTTGGAACTGCATTCGCTGCCACACAGACATTCGCGCTCTGCTCAAGCTTTGCTTCCTAATGGGGCAACACTCTGTATCTCTCTCTGGCAGAGCCCGGCAGTGAAATTGGAAACGTCCAGAGATTGCGCCCACAGGAAAGCTGCCAGCACTGAAAGCTGTAGCTGGTTTTCACTGTCCCTTGGAACTGCATTCGCTGCCACACAGACATTCGCGCTCTGCTAAAGGTTTGCTTCCTAATGGGGCAACACTCTGTATCTCTCTCTGGCAGAGCCCGGCAGTGAAATTGGAAACGTCCAGAGATTGCGCCCACAGGAAAGCTGCCAGCACTGAAAGCTGTAGCTGGTTTTCACTGTCCCTTGGAACTGCATTCGCTGCCACACAGACATTCGCGCTCTGCTAAAGCAGTGCTTCATAATGGGGTAACACTCCGTATCTCTCTCTAGCACAGCCCGGCAGTGAAATTGGAAACGTCCAGAGATTGCGCCCACAGGAAAGCTGCCAGCACTGAAAGCTGTAGCTGGTTTTCACTGTCCCTTGGAACTGCATTCGCTGCCACACAGACATTCGCGCTCTGCTAAAGCTTTGCTTCCTAATGGGGCAACATTCTGTATCTCTCTCTGGCAGAGCCCGGCAGTGAAATTAAAAACGTCCAGAGATTGCGCCCACAGGAAAGCTGCCAGCACTGAAAGCTGTAGCTGGTTTTCACTGTCCCCTGGAACTGCACTCGCTGCCACACAGACATTCGCGCTCTGCTAAAGCTTTGCTTCGTAATGGGGCAACACTCTGTATCTCTCTCTGGCAGAGCCCGGCAGTGAAATTGGAAACGTGCAGAGATTGCGCCCACAGGAAAGCTGCCAGCACTGAAAGATGTAGCTGGTTTTCACTGTCCCTTGGAACTGCATTCGCTGCCACACAGACATTCGCGCTCTGCTAAAGCATTGCTTCGTAATGGGGCAACACTCTGTATCTCTCTCTGGCAGAGCCCGGCTGCCAAATTGGAAACGTCCAGAGATTGCGCCCACAGGAAAGCTGCCAGCACTGAAAGCTGTAGCTGCTTTTCACTGTCCCTTGGAACTGCATTCGCTGCCACACAGACATTCGCGCTCTGCTCAAGCTTTGCTTCCTAATGGGGCAACACTCTGTATCTCTCTCTGGCAGAGCCCGGCAGTGAAATTGGAAACGTCCAGAGATTGCGCCCACAGGAAAGCTGCCAGCACTGAAAGCTGTAGCTGGTTTTCACTGTCCCTTGGAACTGCATTCGCTGCCACACAGACATTCGCGCTCTGCTAAAGGTTTGCTTCGTAATGGGGCAACATTCTGTATCTCTCTCTGGCAGAGCCCGGCAGTGAAATTAAAAACGTCCAGAGATTGCGCCCACAGGAAAGCTGCCAGCACTGAAAGCTGTAGCTGGTTTTCACTGTCCCTTGGAACTGCCTTCGCTGCCACACAGACATTCGCGCTCTGCTAAAGCATTGCTTCGTAATGGGGCAACACTCTGTATGACTTTCTCCCAGTGCCTGGCAGTGAAATTGGAAACGTCCAGAGATTGCGCCCACAGGAAAGCTGCCAGCACTGAAAGCTGTAGGTGGTTTTCACTGTCCCTTGGAACTGCATTCGCTGCCACACAGACATTCGCGCTCTGCTCAAGCTTTGCTTCGTAATGGGGCAACACTCTGTATCTCTCTCTGGCAGAGCCCGGCAGTGAAATTGGAAACGTCCAGAGATTGCGCCCACAGGAAAGCTGCCAGCACTGAAAGCTGTAGCTGGTTTTCACTGTCCCTTGGAATTGCATTCGCTGCCACACAGACATTCGCGCTCTGCTAAAGCTTTGCTTCCTAATGGGGCAACACTTTGCATCTCTCTCTTGCAGAGCCCGGCAGTGAAATTGGAAACGTCCAGAGATTGCGCCCACAGGAAAGCTGCCAGCACTGAAAGCTGTAGCTGGTTTTCACTGTCCCTTGGAACTGCATTCGCTGCCACACAGACATTCGCGCTCTGCTAAAGCAGTGCTTCATAATGGGGTAACACTCCATATCTCTCTCTGGCAGAGCCCGGCAGTGAAATTGGAAACGTCCAGAGATTTCGCCCACAGGAAAGCTGTCAGCACTGAAAGCTGTAGCTGGTTTTCACTGTCCCTTGGACCTGCATTCGCTGCCACACAGACATTCGCGCTCTGCTAAAGCTTTGCTTCCTAATGGGGCAACATTCTGTATCTCTCTCTGGCAGAGCCCGGCAGTGAAATTAAAAACGTCCAGAGATTGCGCCCACAGGAAAGCTGCCAGCACTGAAAGCTGTAGCTGGTTTTCACTGTCCCCTGGAACTGCACTCGCTGCCACACAGACATTCGCGCTCTGCTAAAGCTTTGCTTCGTAATGGGGCAACACTCTGTATCTCTCTCTGGCAGAGCCCGGCAGTGAAATTGGAAACGTGCAGAGATTGCGCCCACAGGAAAGCTGCCAGCACTGAAAGATGTAGCTGGTTTTCACTGTCCCTTGGAACTGCATTCGCTGCCACACAGACATTCGCGCTCTGCTAAAGCATTGCTTCGTAATGGGGCAACACTCTGTATCTCTCTCTGGCAGAGCCCGGCTGCCAAATTCGAAACGTCCAGAGATTGCGCCCACAGGAAAGCTGCCAGCACTGAAAGCTGTAGCTGCTTTTCACTGTCCCTTGGAACTGCATTCGCTGCCACACAGACATTCGCGCTCTGCTCAAGCTTTGCTTCCTAATGGGGCAACACTCTGTATCTCTCTCTGGCAGAGCCCGGCAGTGAAATTGGAAACGTCCAGAGATTGCGCCCACAGGAAAGCTGCCAGCACTGAAAGCTGTAGCTGGTTTTCACTGTCCCTTGGAACTGCATTCGCTGCCACACAGACATTCGCGCTCTGCTAAAGCTTTGCTTCCTAATGGGGCAACACTTTGCATCTCTCTCTGGCAGAGCCCGGCAGTGAAATTGGAAACGTCCAGAGATTGCGCCCACAGGAAAGCTGCCAGCACTGAAAGCTGTAGCTGGTTTTCACTGTCCCTTGGAACTGCATTCGCTGCCACACAGACATTCGCGCTCTGCTAAAGCAGTGCTTCATAATGGGGTAACACTCCGTATCTCTCTCTAGCACAGCCCGGCAGTGAAATTGGAAACGTCCAGAGATTTCGCCCACAGGAAAGCTGTCAGCACTGAAAGCTGTAGCTGGTTTTCACTGTCCCTTGGAACTGCATTCGCTGCCACACAGACATTCGCGCTCTGCTAAAGCTTTGCTTCCTAATGGGGCAACATTCTGTATCTCTCTCTGGCAGAGCCCGGCAGTGAAATTAAAAACGTCCAGAGATTGCGCCCACAGGAAAGCTGCCAGCACTGAAAGCTGTAGCTGGTTTTCACTGTCCCCTGGAACTGCACTCGCTGCCACACAGACATTCGCGCTCTGCTAAAGCTTTGCTTCGTAATGGGGCAACACTCTGTATCTCTCTCTGGCAGAGCCCGGCAGTGAAATTGGAAACGTGCAGAGATTGCGCCCACAGGAAAGCTGCCAGCACTGAAAGCTCTAGCTGGTTTTCACTGTCCCTTGGAACTGCATTCGCTGCCACACAGACATTCGCGCTCTGCTCAAGCTTTGCTTCCTAATGGGGCAACACTCTGTATCTCTCTCTGGCAGAGCCCGGCAGTGAAATTGGAAACGTCCAGAGATTGCGCCCACAGGAAAGCTGCCAGCACTGAAAGCTGTAGCTGGTTTTCACTGTCCCTTGGAACTGCATTCGCTGCCACACAGACATTCGCGTTCTACAAAAGCATTGCTTGGTAATGGGGCAAAACTCTGTATGACTCTCTCCCAGTGCCCGGCAGTGAAATTGGAAACGTTCAGAGATTGCGCCCACAGGAAAGCTGCCAGCACTGAAAGCTGTAGCTGGTTTTCACTGTCCCTTGGAACTGCATTCGCTGCCACACAGACATTCGCGCTGTGCTAAAGCATTGCTTCGTAATGGGGCAACACTCTGTATCTCTCTCTGGCAGAGCCCGGCAGTGAAATTGGAAACGTCCAGAGATTGCGCTCATAGGAAAGCTGCCAGCACTGAAAGCTGTAGCTGGTTTTCACTGTCCCTTGGAACTGCATTCGCTGCCACACAGACATTCGCGCTCTGCTAAAGCAGTGCTTCATAATGGGGCAACACTCCGTATCTCTCTCTGGCACAGCCCGGCAGTGAAATTGGAAACGTCCAGAGATTGCGCCCACAGGACAGCTGCCAGCACTGAAAGCTGTAGCTGGTTTTCACTGTCCCTTGGAACTGCCTTCGCTGCCACACAGACATTCGCGCTCTGCTAAAGCATTGCTTCGTAATGGGGCAACACTCTGTATGTCTCTCTGGCAGAGCCCGGTAGTGAAATTGGAAACGTCCAGAGATTGCGCCCACAGGAAAGCTGCCAGCACTGAAAGCTGTAGCTGGTTTTCACTGTCCCTTGGAACTGATTTCGCTGCCACATAGACATTCGCGCTCTGCTAAAGGTTTGCTTCCTAATGGGGCAACACTCTGTATCTCTCTCTGGCAGAGCCCGGCAGTGAAATTGGAAACGTCCAGAGATTGCGCCCACAGGAAAGCTGCCAGCACTGAAAGATGTAGCTGGTTTTCACTGTCCCTTGGAACTGCATTCGCTGCCACACAGACATTCCCGCTCTGCTAAAGCATTGCTTCGTAATGGGGCAACACTCTGTATCTCTCTCTGGCAGAGCCCGGCAGTGAAATTGGAAACGTCCAGAGATTGCGCCCACAGGAAAGCTGCCAGCAGTGAAAGCTGTAGCTGGTTTTCACTGTCCCTTGGAACTGCATTCGCTGCCACACAGACATTCGCGCTCTGCTCAAGCTTTGCTTCCTAATGGGGCAACACTCTGTATATCTCTCTGGCAGAGCCCGGCAGTGAAATTGGAAACGTGCAGAGATTGCGCCCACAGGAAAGCTGCCAGCACTGAAAGCTGTAGCTGGTTTTCACTGTCCCCTGGAACTGCACTCGCTGCCACACAGACATTCGCGCTCTGCTAAAGCTTTGCTTCGTAATGGGGCAACACTCTGTATCTCTCTCTGGCAGAGCCCGGCAGTGAAATTGGAAACGTGCAGAGATTGCGCCCACAGGAAAGCTGCCAGCACTGAAAGATGTAGCTGGTTTTCACTGTCCCTTGGAACTGCATTCGCTGCCACACAGACATTCGCGCTCTGCTAAAGCATTGCTTCGTAATGGGGCAACACTCTGTATCTCTCTCTGGCAGAGCCCGGCTGCCATATTCGAAACGTCCAGAGATTGCGCCCACAGGAAAGCTGCCAGCACTGAAAGCTGTAGCTGCTTTTCACTGTCCCTTGAAACTGCATTCGCTGCCACACAGACATTCGCGCTCTGCTCAAGCTTTGCTTCCTAATGGGGCAACACTCTGTATCTCTCTCTGGCAGAGCCCGGCAGTGAAATTGGAAACGTCCAGAGATTGCGCCCACAGGAAAGCTGCCAGCACTGAAAGCTGTAGCTGGTTTTCACTGTCCCTTGGAACTGCATTCGCTGCCACACAGACATTCGCGCTCTGCTAAAGGTTTGCTTCCTAATGGGGCAACACTCTGTATCTCTCTCTGGCAGAGCCCGGCAGTGAAATTGGAAACGTCCAGAGATTGCGCCCACAGGAAAGCTGCCAGCACTGAAAGCTGTAGCTGGTTTTCACTGTCCCTTGGAACTGCATTCGCTGCCACACAGACATTCGCGCTCTGCTAAAGCAGTGCTTCATAATGGGGTAACACTCCGTATCTCTCTCTAGCACAGCCCGGCAGTGAAATTGGAAACGTCCAGAGATTGCGCCCACAGGAAAGCTGCCAGCACTGAAAGCTGTAGCTGGTTTTCACTGTCCCTTGGAACTGCATTCGCTGCCACACAGACATTCGCGCTCTGCTAAAGCATTGCTTCGTAATGGGGCAACACTCTGTATCTCTCTCTGGCAGAGCCCGGCTGCCAAATTGGAAACGTCCAGAGATTGCGCCCACAGGAAAGCTGCCAGCACTGAAAGCTGTAGCTGCTTTTCACTGTCCCTTGGAACTGCATTCGCTGCCACACAGACATTCGCGCTCTGCTCAAGCTTTGCTTCCTAATGGGGCAACACTCTGTATCTCTCTCTGGCAGAGCCCGGCAGTGAAATTGGAAACGTCCAGAGATTGCGCCCACAGGAAAGCTGCCAGCACTGAAAGCTGTAGCTGGTTTTCACTGTCCCTTGGAACTGCATTCGCTGCCACACAGACATTCGCGCTCTGCTAAAGGTTTGCTTCGTAATGGGGCAACATTCTGTATCTCTCTCTGGCAGAGCCCGGCAGTGAAATTAAAAACGTCCAGAGATTGCGCCCACAGGAAAGCTGCCAGCACTGAAAGCTGTAGCTGGTTTTCACTGTCCCTTGGAACTGCCTTCGCTGCCACACAGACATTCGCGCTCTGCTAAAGCATTGCTTCGTAATGGGGCAACACTCTGTATGACTTTCTCCCAGTGCCTGGCAGTGAAATTGGAAACGTCCAGAGATTGCGCCCACAGGAAAGCTGCCAGCACTGAAAGCTGTAGGTGGTTTTCACTGTCCCTTGGAACTGCATTCGCTGCCACACAGACATTCGCGCTCTGCTCAAGCTTTGCTTCGTAATGGCGCAACACTCTGTATCTCTCTCTGGCAGAGCCCGGCAGTGAAATTGGAAACGTCCAGAGATTGCGCCCACAGGAAAGCTGCCAGCACTGAAAGCTGTAGCTGGTTTTCACTGTCCCTTGGAATTGCATTCGCTGCCACACAGACATTCGCGCTCTGCTAAAGCTTTGCTTCCTAATGGGGCAACACTTTGCATCTCTCTCTTGCAGAGCCCGGCAGTGAAATTGGAAACGTCCAGAGATTGCGCCCACAGGAAAGCTGCCAGCACTGAAAGCTGTAGCTGGTTTTCACTGTCCCTTGGAACTGCATTCGCTGCCACACAGACATTCGCGCTCTGCTAAAGCAGTGCTTCATAATGGGGTAACACTCCATATCTCTCTCTGGCAGAGCCCGGCAGTGAAATTGGAAACGTCCAGAGATTTCGCTCAGAGGAAAGCTGTCAGCACTGAAAGCTGTAGCTGGTTTTCACTGTCCCTTGGACCTGCATTCGCTGCCACACAGACATTCGCGCTCTGCTAAAGCTTTGCTTCCTAATGGGGCAACATTCTGTATCTCTCTCTGGCAGAGCCCGGCAGTGAAATTAAAAACGTCCAGAGATTGCGCCCACAGGAAAGCTGCCAGCACTGAAAGCTGTAGCTGGTTTTCACTGTCCCCTGGAACTGCACTCGCTGCCACACAGACATTCGCGCTCTGCTAAAGCTTTGCTTCGTAATGGGGCAACACTCTGTATCTCTCTCTGGCAGAGCCCGGCAGTGAAATTGGAAACGTGCAGAGATTGCGCCAACAGGAAAGCTGCCAGCACTGAAAGATGTAGCTGGTTTTCACTGTCCCTTGGAACTGCATTCGCTGCCACACAGACATTCGCGCTCTGCTAAAGCATTGCTTCGTAATGGGGCAACACTCTGTATCTCTCTCTGGCAGAGCCCGGCTGCCAAATTCGAAACGTCCAGAGATTGCGCCCACAGGAAAGCTGCCAGCACTGAAAGCTGTAGCTGCTTTTCACTGTCCCTTGGAACTGCATTCGCTGCCACACAGACATTCGCGCTCTGCTCAAGCTTTCCTTCCTAATGGGGCAACACTCTGTATCTCTCTCTGGCAGAGCCCGGCAGTGAAATTGGAAACGTCCAGAGATTGCGCCCACAGGAAAGCTGCCAGCACTGAAAGCTGTAGCTGGTTTTCACTGTCCCTTGGAACTGCATTCGCTGCCACACAGACATTCGCGCTCTGCTAAAGCTTTGCTTCCTAATGGGGCAACACTTTGCATCTCTCTCTGGCAGAGCCCGGCAGTGAAATTGGAAACGTCCAGAGATTGCGCCCACAGGAAAGCTGCCAGCACTGAAAGCTGTAGCTGGTTTTCACTGTCCCTTGGAACTGCATTCGCTGCCACACAGACATTCGCGCTCTGCTAAAGCAGTGCTTCATAATGGGGTAACACTCCGTATCTCTCTCTAGCACAGCCCGGCAGTGAAATTGGAAACGTCCAGAGATTTCGCCCACAGGAAAGCTGTCAGCACTGAAAGCTGTAGCTGGTTTTCACTGTCCCTTGGAACTGCATTCGCTGCCACACAGACATTCGCGCTCTGCTAAAGCTTTGCTTCCTAATGGGGCAACATTCTGTATCTCTCTCTGGCAGAGCCCGGCAGTGAAATTAAAAACGTCCAGAGATTGCGCCCACAGGAAAGCTGCCAGCACTGAAAGCTGTAGCTGGTTTTCACTGTCCCCTGGAACTGCACTCGCTGCCACACAGACATTCGCGCTCTGCTAAAGCTTTGCTTCGTAATGGGGCAACACTCTGTATCTCTCTCTGGCAGAGCCCGGCAGTGAAATTGGAAACGTGCAGAGATTGCGCCCACAGGAAAGCTGCCAGCACTGAAAGCTCTAGCTGGTTTTCACTGTCCCTTGGAACTGCATTCGCTGCCACACAGACATTCGCGCTCTGCTCAAGCTTTGCTTCCTAATGGGGCAACACTCTGTATCTCTCTCTGGCAGAGCCCGGCAGTGAAATTGGAAACGTCCAGAGATTGCGCCCACAGGAAAGCTGCCAGCACTGAAAGCTGTAGCTGGTTTTCACTGTCCCTTGGAACTGCATTCGCTGCCACACAGATATTCGCGCTCTGCTAAAGCATTGCTTCGTTATGGGGCAACACTCTGTATCTCTCTCTGGCAGAGCCCGGCAGTGAAATTGGAAACGTCCAGAGATTGCGCCCACAGGAAAGCTGCCAGCACTGAAAGCTGTAGCTGGTTTTCACTGTCCCTTGGAACTGCATTCGCTGCCACACAGACATTCTCGCTCTGCTAAAGCTTTGCTTCCTAATGGGGCAACACTTTGCATCTCTCTCTGGCAGAGCCCGGCAGTGAAATTGGAAACGTCCAGAGATTGCGCCCACAGGAAAGCTGCCAGCACTGAAAGCTGTAGCTGGTTTTCACTGTCCCTTGGAACTGCATTCGCTGCCACACAGACATTCGCGCTCTGCTAAAGCAGTGCTTCATAATGGGGTAACACTCCGTATCTCTCTCTAGCACAGCCCGGCAGTGAAATTGGAAACGTCCAGAGATTTCGCCCACAGGAAAGCTGTCAGCACTGAAAGCTGTAGCTGGTTTTCACTGTCCCTTGGAACTGCATTCGCTGCCACACAGACATTCGCGCTCTGCTAAAGCTTTGCTTCCTAATGGGGCAACATTCTGTATCTCTCTCTGGCAGAGCCCGGCAGTGAAATTAAAAACGTCCAGAGATTGCGCCCACAGGAAAGCTGCCAGCACTGAAAGCTGTAGCTGGTTTTCACTGTCCCCTGGAACTGCACTCGCTGCCACACAGACATTCGCGCTCTGCTAAAGCTTTGCTTCGTAATGGGGCAACACTCTGTATCTCTCTCTGGCAGAGCCCGGCAGTGAAATTGGAAACGTGCAGAGATTGCGCCCACAGGAAAGCTGCCAGCACTGAAAGCTCTAGCTGGTTTTCACTGTCCCCTGGAACTGCATTCGCTGCCACACAGACATTCGCGCTCTGCTAAAGCATTGCTTCGTAATGGGGCAACACTCTGTATCTCTCTCTGGCAGAGCCCGGCTGCCAAATTGGAAACGTCCAGAGATTGCGCCCACAGGAAAGCTGCCAGCACTGAAAGCTGTAGCTGCTTTTCACTGTCCCTTGGAACTGCATTCGCTGCCACACAGACATTCGCGCTCTGCTCAAGCTTTGCTTCCTAATGGGGCAACACTCTGTATCTCTCTCTGGCAGAGCCCGGCAGTGAAATTGGAAACGTCCAGAGATTGCGCCCACAGGAAAGCTGCCAGCACTGAAAGCTGTAGCTGGTTTTCACTGTCCCTTGGAACTGCATTCGCTGCCACACAGATATTCGCGCTCTGCTAAAGCATTGCTTCGTTATGGGGCAACAATCTGTATCTCTCTCTGGCAGAGCCCGGCAGTGAAATTGGAAACGTCCAGAGATTGCGCCCACAGGAAAGCTGCCAGCACTGAAAGCTGTAGCTGGTTTTCACTGTCCCTTGGAACTGCATTCGCTGCCACACAGACATTCGCGCTCTGCTAAAGGTTTGCTTCCTAATGGGGCAACACTCTGTATCTCTCTCTGGCAGAGCCCGGCAGTGAAATTGGAAACGTCCAGAGATTGCGCCCACAGGAAAGCTGCCAGCACTGAAAGCTGTAGCTGGTTTTCACTGTCCCTTGGACCTGCATTCGCTGCCACACAGACATTCGCGCTCTGCTAAAGCTTTGCTTCCTAATGGGGCAACACTTTGCATCTCTCTCTGGCAGAGCCCGGCAGTGAAATTGGAAACGTCCAGAGATTGCGCCCACAGGAAAGCTGCCAGCACTGAAAGCTGTAGCTGGTTTTCACTGTCCCTTGGAACTGCATTCGCTGCCACACAGACATTCGCGCTCTGCTAAAGCAGTGCTTCATAATGGGGTAACACTCCGTATCTCTCTCTAGCACAGCCCGGCAGTGAAATTGGAAACGTCCAGAGATTTCGCCCACAGGAAAGCTGTCAGCACTGAAAGCTGTAGCTGGTTTTCACTGTCCCTTGGAACTGCATTCGCTGCCACACAGACATTCGCGCTCTGCTAAAGCTTTGCTTCCTAATGGGGCAACATTCTGTATCTCTCTCTGGCAGAGCCCGGCAGTGAAATTAAAAACGTCCAGAGATTGCGCCCACAGGAAAGCTGCCAGCACTGAAAGATGTAGCTGGTTTTCACTGTCCCCTGGAACTGCACTCGCTGCCACACAGACATTCGCGCTCTGCTAAAGCTTTGCTTCGTAATGGGGCAACACTCTGTATCTCTCTCTGGCAGAGCCCGGCAGTGAAATTGGAAACGTCCAGAGATTGCGCCCACAGGAAAGCTGCCAGCACTGAAAGCTGTAGCTGGTTTTCACTGTCCCTTGGAACTGCATTCGCTGCCACACAGACATTCGCGCTCTGCTAAAGCTTTGCTTCCTAATGGGGCAACATTCTGTATCTCTCTCTGGCAGAGCCCGGCAGTGAAATTAAAAACGTCCAGAGATTGCGCCCACAGGAAAGATGCCAGCACTGAAAGCTGTAGCTGGTTTTCACTGTCCCTTGGAACTGCCTTCGCTGCCACACAGACATTCGCGCTCTGCTAAAGCTTTGCTTCCTAATGGGGCAACATTCTGTATCTCTCTCTGGCAGAGCCCGGCAGTGAAATTGGAAACGTCCAGAGATTGCGCCCACAGGAAAGCTGCCAGCACTGAAAGCTGTAGCTGGTTTTCACTGTCCCTTGGAACTGCATTCACTGCCACACAGACATTCGCGCTCTGCTAAAGCATTGCTTCGTAATGGGGCAACACTCTGTATCTCTCTCTGGCAGAGCCCGGCTGCCAAATTCGAAACGTCCAGAGATTGCGCCCACAGGAAAGCTGCCAGCACTGAAAGCTGTAGCTGCTTTTCACTGTCCCTTGGAACTGCATTCGCTGCCACACAGACATTCGCGCTCTGCTCAAGCTTTGCTTCCTAATGGGGCAACACTCTGTATCTCTCTCTGGCAGAGCCCGGCAGTGAAATTGGAAACGTCCAGAGATTGCGCCCACAGGAAAGCTGCCAGCACTGAAAGCTGTAGCTGGTTTTCACTGTCCCTTGGACCTGCATTCGCTGCCACACAGATATTCGTGCTCTGCTAAAGCATTTCTTCGTTATGGGGCAACACTCTGTATCTCTCTCTGGCAGAGCCCGGCAGTGAAATTGGAAACGTCCAGAGATTGCGCCCACAGGAAAGCTGCCAGCACTGAAAGCTGTAGCTGGTTTTCACTGTCCCTTGGAACTGCATTCACTGCCACACAGACATTCGCGCTCTGCTAAAGCATTGCTTCGTAATGGGGCAACACTCTGTATCTCTCTCTGGCAGAGCCCGGCTGCCAAATTCGAAACGTCCAGAGATTGCGCCCACAGGAAAGCTGCCAGCACTGAAAGCTGTAGCTGCTTTTCACTGTCCCTTGGAACTGCATTCGCTGCCACACAGACATTCGCGCTCTGCTCAAGCTTTGCTTCCTAATGGGGCAACACTCTGTATCTCTCTCTGGCAGAGCCCGGCAGTGAAATTGGAAACGTCCAGAGATTGCGCCCACAGGAAAGCTGCCAGCACTGAAAGCTGTAGCTGGTTTTCACTGTCCCTTGGACCTGCATTCGCTGCCACACAGATATTCGTGCTCTGCTAAAGCATTTCTTCGTTATGGGGCAACACTCTGTATCTCTCTCTGGCAGAGCCCGGCAGTGAAATTGGAAACGTCCAGAGATTGCGCCCACAGGAAAGCTGCCAGCACTGAAAGCTGTAGCTGGTTTTCACTGTCCCTTGGAACTGCATTCGCTGCCACACAGACATTCGCGCTCTGCTAAAGCAGTGCTTCATAATGGGGTAACACTCCGTATCTCTCTCTAGCACAGCCCGGCAGTGAAATTGGAAACGTCCAGAGATTTCGCCCAGGGAAAGCTGTCAGCACTGAAAGCTGTAGCTGGTTTTCACTGTCCCTTGGAACTGCATTCGCTGCCACACAGACATTCGCGCTCTGCTAAAGCATTGCTTCGTAATGGGGCAACACTCTGTATCTCTCTCTGGCAGAGCCCGGCTGCCAAATTCGAAACGTCCAGAGATTGCGCCCACAGGAAAGCTGCCAGCACTGAAAGCTGTAGCTGCTTTTCACTGTCCCTTGGAACTGCATTCGCTGCCACACAGACATTCGCGCTCTGCTCAAGCTTTGCTTCCTAATGGGGCAACACTCTGTATCTCTCTCTGGCAGAGCCCGGCAGTGAAATTGGAAACGTCCAGAGATTGCGCCCACAGGAAAGCTGCCAGCACTGAAAGCTGTAGCTGGTTTTCACTGTCCCTTGGAACTGCATTCGCTGCCACACAGATATTCGCGCTCTGCTAAAGCATTGCTTCGTTATGGGGCAACAATCTGTATCTCTCTCTGGCAGAGCCCGGCAGTGAAATTGGAAACGTCCAGAGATTGCGCCCACAGGAAAGCTGCCAGCACTGAAAGCTGTAGCTGGTTTTCACTGTCCCTTGGAACTGCATTCGCTGCCACACAGACATTCGCGCTCTGCTAAAGGTTTGCTTCCTAATGGGGCAACACTCTGTATCTCTCTCTGGCAGAGCCCGGCAGTGAAATTGGAAACGTCCAGAGATTGCGCCCACAGGAAAGCTGCCAGCACTGAAAGCTGTAGCTGGTTTTCACTGTCCCTTGGACCTGCATTCGCTGCCACACAGACATTCGCGCTCTGCTAAAGCTTTGCTTCCTAATGGGGCAACACTCTGTATCTCTCTCTGGCAGAGCCCGGCAGTGAAATTGGAAACGTCCAGAGATTGCGCCCACAGGAAAGCTGCCAGCACTGAAAGCTGTAGCTGGTTTTCACTGTCCCTTGGAACTGCATTCGCTGCCACACAGATATTCGCGCTCTGCTAAAGCATTGCTTCGTTATGGGGCAACAATCTGTATCTCTCTCTGGCAGAGCCCGGCAGTGAAATTGGAAACGTCCAGAGATTGCGCCCACAGGAAAGCTGCCAGCACTGAAAGCTGTAGCTGGTTTTCACTGTCCCTTGGAACTGCATTCGCTGCCACACAGACATTCGCGCTCTGCTAAAGGTTTGCTTCCTAATGGGGCAACACTCTGTATCTCTCTCTGGCAGAGCCCGGCAGTGAAATTGGAAACGTCCAGAGATTGCGCCCACAGGAAAGCTGCCAGCACTGAAAGCTGTAGCTGGTTTTCACTGTCCCTTGGACCTGCATTCGCTGCCACACAGACATTCGCGCTCTGCTAAAGCTTTGCTTCCTAATGGGGCAACACTTTGCATCTCTCTCTGGCAGAGCCCGGCAGTGAAATTGGAAACGTCCAGAGATTGCGCCCACAGGAAAGCTGCCAGCACTGAAAGCTGTAGCTGGTTTTCACTGTCCCTTGGAACTGCATTCGCTGCCACACAGACATTCGCGCTCTGCTAAAGCAGTGCTTCATAATGGGGTAACACTCCGTATCTCTCTCTAGCACAGCCCGGCAGTGAAATTGGAAACGTCCAGAGATTTCGCCCACAGGAAAGCTGTCAGCACTGAAAGCTGTAGCTGGTTTTCACTGTCCCTTGGAACTGCATTCGCTGCCACACAGACATTCGCGCTCTGCTAAAGCTTTGCTTCCTAATGGGGCAACATTCTGTATCTCTCTCTGGCAGAGCCCGGCAGTGAAATTAAAAACGTCCAGAGATTGCGCCCACAGGAAAGCTGCCAGCACTGAAAGATGTAGCTGGTTTTCACTGTCCCCTGGAACTGCACTCGCTGCCACACAGACATTCGCGCTCTGCTAAAGCTTTGCTTCGTAATGGGGCAACACTCTGTATCTCTCTCTGGCAGAGCCCGGCAGTGAAATTGGAAACGTCCAGAGATTGCGCCCACAGGAAAGCTGCCAGCACTGAAAGCTGTAGCTGGTTTTCACTGTCCCTTGGAACTGCATTCGCTGCCACACAGACATTCGCGCTCTGCTAAAGCTTTGCTTCCTAATGGGGCAACATTCTGTATCTCTCTCTGGCAGAGCCCGGCAGTGAAATTAAAAACGTCCAGAGATTGCGCCCACAGGAAAGATGCCAGCACTGAAAGCTGTAGCTGGTTTTCACTGTCCCTTGGAACTGCCTTCGCTGCCACACAGACATTCGCGCTCTGCTAAAGCTTTGCTTCCTAATGGGGCAACATTCTGTATCTCTCTCTGGCAGAGCCCGGCAGTGAAATTGGAAACGTCCAGAGATTGCGCCCACAGGAAAGCTGCCAGCACTGAAAGCTGTAGCTGGTTTTCACTGTCCCTTGGAACTGCATTCACTGCCACACAGACATTCGCGCTCTGCTAAAGCATTGCTTCGTAATGGGGCAACACTCTGTATCTCTCTCTGGCAGAGCCCGGCTGCCAAATTCGAAACGTCCAGAGATTGCGCCCACAGGAAAGCTGCCAGCACTGAAAGCTGTAGCTGCTTTTCACTGTCCCTTGGAACTGCATTCGCTGCCACACAGACATTCGCGCTCTGCTCAAGCTTTGCTTCCTAATGGGGCAACACTCTGTATCTCTCTCTGGCAGAGCCCGGCAGTGAAATTGGAAACGTCCAGAGATTGCGCCCACAGGAAAGCTGCCAGCACTGAAAGCTGTAGCTGGTTTTCACTGTCCCTTGGACCTGCATTCGCTGCCACACAGATATTCGTGCTCTGCTAAAGCATTTCTTCGTTATGGGGCAACACTCTGTATCTCTCTCTGGCAGAGCCCGGCAGTGAAATTGGAAACGTCCAGAGATTGCGCCCACAGGAAAGCTGCCAGCACTGAAAGCTGTAGCTGGTTTTCACTGTCCCTTGGAACTGCATTCACTGCCACACAGACATTCGCGCTCTGCTAAAGCATTGCTTCGTAATGGGGCAACACTCTGTATCTCTCTCTGGCAGAGCCCGGCTGCCAAATTCGAAACGTCCAGAGATTGCGCCCACAGGAAAGCTGCCAGCACTGAAAGCTGTAGCTGCTTTTCACTGTCCCTTGGAACTGCATTCGCTGCCACACAGACATTCGCGCTCTGCTCAAGCTTTGCTTCCTAATGGGGCAACACTCTGTATCTCTCTCTGGCAGAGCCCGGCAGTGAAATTGGAAACGTCCAGAGATTGCGCCCACAGGAAAGCTGCCAGCACTGAAAGCTGTAGCTGGTTTTCACTGTCCCTTGGACCTGCATTCGCTGCCACACAGATATTCGTGCTCTGCTAAAGCATTTCTTCGTTATGGGGCAACACTCTGTATCTCTCTCTGGCAGAGCCCGGCAGTGAAATTGGAAACGTCCAGAGATTGCGCCCACAGGAAAGCTGCCAGCACTGAAAGCTGTAGCTGGTTTTCACTGTCCCTTGGAACTGCATTCGCTGCCACACAGACATTCGCGCTCTGCTAAAGCAGTGCTTCATAATGGGGTAACACTCCGTATCTCTCTCTAGCACAGCCCGGCAGTGAAATTGGAAACGTCCAGAGATTTCGCCCAGGGAAAGCTGTCAGCACTGAAAGCTGTAGCTGGTTTTCACTGTCCCTTGGAACTGCATTCGCTGCCACACAGACATTCGCGCTCTGCTAAAGCATTGCTTCGTAATGGGGCAACACTCTGTATCTCTCTCTGGCAGAGCCCGGCTGCCAAATTCGAAACGTCCAGAGATTGCGCCCACAGGAAAGCTGCCAGCACTGAAAGCTGTAGCTGCTTTTCACTGTCCCTTGGAACTGCATTCGCTGCCACACAGACATTCGCGCTCTGCTCAAGCTTTGCTTCCTAATGGGGCAACACTCTGTATCTCTCTCTGGCAGAGCCCGGCAGTGAAATTGGAAACGTCCAGAGATTGCGCCCACAGGAAAGCTGCCAGCACTGAAAGCTGTAGCTGGTTTTCACTGTCCCTTGGAACTGCATTCGCTGCCACACAGATATTCGCGCTCTGCTAAAGCATTGCTTCGTTATGGGGCAACAATCTGTATCTCTCTCTGGCAGAGCCCGGCAGTGAAATTGGAAACGTCCAGAGATTGCGCCCACAGGAAAGCTGCCAGCACTGAAAGCTGTAGCTGGTTTTCACTGTCCCTTGGAACTGCATTCGCTGCCACACAGACATTCGCGCTCTGCTAAAGGTTTGCTTCCTAATGGGGCAACACTCTGTATCTCTCTCTGGCAGAGCCCGGCAGTGAAATTGGAAACGTCCAGAGATTGCGCCCACAGGAAAGCTGCCAGCACTGAAAGCTGTAGCTGGTTTTCACTGTCCCTTGGACCTGCATTCGCTGCCACACAGACATTCGCGCTCTGCTAAAGCTTTGCTTCCTAATGGGGCAACACTTTGCATCTCTCTCTGGCAGAGCCCGGCAGTGAAATTGGAAACGTCCAGAGATTGCGCCCACAGGAAAGCTGCCAGCACTGAAAGCTGTAGCTGGTTTTCACTGTCCCTTGGAACTGCATTCGCTGCCACACAGACATTCGCGCTCTGCTAAAGCAGTGCTTCATAATGGGGTAACACTCCGTATCTCTCTCTAGCACAGCCCGGCAGTGAAATTGGAAACGTCCAGAGATTTCGCCCACAGGAAAGCTGTCAGCACTGAAAGCTGTAGCTGGTTTTCACTGTCCCTTGGAACTGCATTCGCTGCCACACAGACATTCGCGCTCTGCTAAAGCATTGCTTCGTAATGGGGCAACACTCTGTATCTCTCTCTGGCAGAGCCCGGCTGCCAAATTCGAAACGTCCAGAGATTGCGCCCACAGGAAAGCTGCCAGCACTGAAAGCTGTAGCTGCTTTTCACTGTCCCTTGGAACTGCATTCGCTGCCACACAGACATTCGCGCTCTGCTCAAGCTTTGCTTCCTAATGGGGCAACACTCTGTATCTCTCTCTGGCAGAGCCCGGCAGTGAAATTGGAAACGTCCAGAGATTGCGCCCACAGGAAAGCTGCCAGCACTGAAAGCTGTAGCTGGTTTTCACTGTCCCTTGGACCTGCATTCGCTGCCACACAGATATTCGTGCTCTGCTAAAGCATTTCTTCGTTATGGGGCAACACTCTGTATCTCTCTCTGGCAGAGCCCGGCAGTGAAATTGGAAACGTCCAGAGATTGCGCCCACAGGAAAGCTGCCAGCACTGAAAGCTGTAGCTGGTTTTCACTGTCCCTTGGAACTGCATTCACTGCCACACAGACATTCGCGCTCTGCTAAAGCATTGCTTCGTAATGGGGCAACACTCTGTATCTCTCTCTGGCAGAGCCCGGCTGCCAAATTCGAAACGTCCAGAGATTGCGCCCACAGGAAAGCTGCCAGCACTGAAAGCTGTAGCTGCTTTTCACTGTCCCTTGGAACTGCATTCGCTGCCACACAGACATTCGCGCTCTGCTCAAGCTTTGCTTCCTAATGGGGCAACACTCTGTATCTCTCTCTGGCAGAGCCCGGCAGTGAAATTGGAAACGTCCAGAGATTGCGCCCACAGGAAAGCTGCCAGCACTGAAAGCTGTAGCTGGTTTTCACTGTCCCTTGGACCTGCATTCGCTGCCACACAGATATTCGTGCTCTGCTAAAGCATTTCTTCGTTATGGGGCAACACTCTGTATCTCTCTCTGGCAGAGCCCGGCAGTGAAATTGGAAACGTCCAGAGATTGCGCCCACAGGAAAGCTGCCAGCACTGAAAGCTGTAGCTGGTTTTCACTGTCCCTTGGAACTGCATTCGCTGCCACACAGACATTCGCGCTCTGCTAAAGCAGTGCTTCATAATGGGGTAACACTCCGTATCTCTCTCTAGCACAGCCCGGCAGTGAAATTGGAAACGTCCAGAGATTTCGCCCAGAGGAAAGCTGTCAGCACTGAAAGCTGTAGCTGGTTTTCACTGTCCCTTGGAACTGCATTCGCTGCCACACAGACATTCGCGCTCTGCTAAAGCATTGCTTCGTAATGGGGCAACACTCTGTATCTCTCTCTGGCAGAGCCCGGCTGCCAAATTGGAAACGTCCAGAGATTGCGCCCACAGGACAGCTGCCAGCACTGAAAGCTGTAGCTGCTTTTCACTGTCCCTTGGAACTGCATTCGCTGCCACACAGACATTCGCGCTCTGCTCAAGCTTTGCTTCCTAATGGGGCAACACTCTGTATCTCTCTCTGGCAGAGCCCGGCAGTGAAATTGGAAACGTCCAGAGATTGCGTCCACAGGAAAGCTGCCAGCACTGAAAGCTGTAGCTGGTTTTCACTGTCCCCTGGAACTGCACTCGCTGCCACACAGACATTCGCGCTCTGCTAAAGCTTTGCTTCGTAATGGGGCAACACTCTGTATCTCTCTCTGGCAGAGCCCGGCAGTGAAATTGGAAACGTGCAGAGATTGCGCCCACAGGAAAGCTGCCAGCACTGAAAGATGTAGCTGGTTTTCACTGTCCCTTGGAACTGCATTCGCTGCCACACAGACATTCGCGCTCTGCTAAAGCATTGCTTCGTAATGGGGCAACACTCTGTATCTCTCTCTGGCAGAGCCCGGCTGCCAAATTCGAAACGTCCAGAGATTGCGCCCACAGGAAAGCTGCCAGCACTGAAAGCTGTAGCTGCTTTTCACTGTCCCTTGGAACTGCATTCGCTGCCACACAGACATTCGCGCTGTGCTCAAGCTTTGCTTCCTAATGGGGCAACACTCTGTATCTCTCTCTGGCAGAGCCCGGCAGTGAAATTGGAAACGTCCAGAGATTGCGCCCACAGGAAAGCTGCCAGCACTGAAAGCTGTAGCTGGTTTTCACTGTCCCTTGGAACTGCATTCGCTGCCACACAGATATTCGCGCTCTGCTAAAGCAGTGCTTCATAATGGGGTAACACTCCGTATCTCTCTCTAGCACAGCCCGGCAGTGAAATTGGAAACGTCCAGAGATTTCGCCCAGAGGAAAGCTGTCAGCACTGAAAGCTGTAGCTGGTTTTCACTGTCCCTTGGAACTGCATTCGCTGCCACACAGACATTCGCGCTCTGCTAAAGCTTTGCTTCCTAATGGGGCAACATTCTGTATCTCTCTCTGGCAGAGCCCGGCAGTGAAATTAAAAACGTCCAGAGATTGCGCCCACAGGAAAGCTGCCAGCACTGAAAGCTGTAGCTGGTTTTCACTGTCCCCTGGAACTGCACTCGCTGCCACACAGACATTCGCGCTCTGCTAAAGCTTTGCTTCGTAATGGGGCAACACTCTGTATCTCTCTCTGGCAGAGCCCGGCAGTGAAATTGGAAACGTCCAGAGATTGCGCCCACAGGAAAGCTGCCAGCACTGAAAGATGTAGCTGGTTTTCACTGTCCCTTGGAACTGCATTCGCTGCCACACAGACATTCGCGCTCTGCTAAAGCATTGCTTCGTAATGGGGCAACACTCTGTATCTCTCTCTGGCAGAGCCCGGCTGCCAAATTGGAAACGTCCACAGATTGCGCCCACAGGAAAGCTGCCAGCACTGAAAGCTGTAGCTGCTTTTCACTGTCCCTTGGAACTGCATTCGCTGCCACACAGACATTCGCGCTCTGCTCAAGCTTTGCTTCCTAATGGGGCAACACTCTGTATCTCTCTCTGGCAGAGCCCGGCAGTGAAATTGGAAACGTCCAGAGATTGCGCCCACAGGAAAGCTGCCAGCACTGAAAGCTGTAGCTGGTTTTCACTGTCCCTTGGAACTGCATTCGCTGCCACACAGACATTCGCGCTCTGCTAAAGGTTTGCTTCGTAATGGGGCAACATTCTGTATCTCTCTCTGGCAGAGCCCGGCAGTGAAATTAAAAACGTCCAGAGATTGCGCCCACAGGAAAGCTGCCAGCACTGAAAGCTGTAGCTGGTTTTCACTGTCCCTTGGAACTGCATTCACTGCCACACAGACATTCGCGCTCTGCTAAAGCTTTGCTTCCTAATGGGGCAACACTCTGTATGACTTTCTCCCAGAGCCCGGCAGTGAAATTGGAAACGTCCAGAGATTGCGCCCACAGGAAAGCTGCCAGCACTGAAAGATGTAGCTGGTTTTCACTGTCCCCTGGAACTGCACTCGCTGCCACACAGACATTCGCGCTCCACAAAAGCATTGCTTGGTAATGGGGCAAAACTCTGTATGACTTTCTCCCAGTGCCCGGCAGTGAAATTGGAAATGTCCAGAGATTGCGGCCACACGAAAGCTGCAGCACTGAAAGCTGTAGCTGGTTTTCACTGTCCCTTGGACCTGCATTCGCTGCCACACAGACATTCGCGCTCTGCTCAAGCATTGCTTCGTAATGGGGCAACACTCTGTATCTCTCTCTGGCAGAGCTCGGCTGCCAAATTGGAAACGTCCAGAGATTGCGCCCACAGGAAAGCTGCCAGCACTGAAAGCTGTAGCTGGTTTTCACTGTCCCCTGGAACTGCACTCGCTGCCACACAGACATTCGCACTCTGCTAAAGCATTGCTTCGTAATGGGGCAACACTCTGTATCTCTCTCTGGCAGAGCCCGGCAGTGAAATTGGAAACGTGCAGAGATTGCGCCCACAGGAAAGCTGCCAGCACTGAAAGCTGTAGCTGGTTTTCACTGTCCCTTGGAACTGCATTCGCTGCCACACAGACATTCGCGCTCTGCTAAAGCTTTGCTTCCTAATGGGGCAACATTCTGTATCTCTCTCTGGCAGAGCCCGGCAGTGAAATTAAAAACGTCCAGAGATTGCGCCCACAGGAAAGCTGCCAGCACTGAAAGCTGTAGCTGGTTTTCACTGTCCCCTGGAACTGCACTCGCTGCCACACAGACATTCGCGCTCTGCTAAAGCTTTGCTTCGTAATGGGGCAACACTCTGTATCTCTCTCTGGCAGAGCCCGGCAGTGAAATTGGAAACGTGCAGAGATTGCGCCCACAGGAAAGCTGCCAGCACTGAAAGCTCTAGCTGGTTTTCACTGTCCCTTGGAACTGCATTCGCTGCCACACAGACATTCGCGCTCTGCTCAAGCTTTGCTTCCTAATGGGGCAACACTCTGTATCTCTCTCTGGCAGAGCCCGGCAGTGAAATTGGAAACGTCCAGAGATTGCGCCCACAGGAAAGCTGCCAGCACTGAAAGCTGTAGCTGGTTTTCACTGTCCCTTGGAACTGCATTCGCTGCCACACAGATATTCGCGCTCTGCTAAAGCATTGCTTCGTTATGGGGCAACACTCTGTATCTCTCTCTGGCAGAGCCCGGCAGTGAAATTGGAAACGTCCAGAGATTGCGCCCACAGGAAAGCTGCCAGCACTGAAAGCTGTAGCTGGTTTTCACTGTCCCTTGGAACTGCATTCGCTGCCACACAGACATTCTCGCTCTGCTAAAGCTTTGCTTCCTAATGGGGCAACACTTTGCATCTCTCTCTGGCAGAGCCCGGCAGTGAAATTGGAAACGTCCAGAGATTGCGCCCACAGGAAAGCTGCCAGCACTGAAAGCTGTAGCTGGTTTTCACTGTCCCTTGGAACTGCATTCGCTGCCACACAGACATTCGCGCTCTGCTAAAGCAGTGCTTCATAATGGGGTAACACTCCGTATCTCTCTCTAGCACAGCCCGGCAGTGAAATTGGAAACGTCCAGAGATTTCGCCCACAGGAAAGCTGTCAGCACTGAAAGCTGTAGCTGGTTTTCACTGTCCCTTGGAACTGCATTCGCTGCCACACAGACATTCGCGCTCTGCTAAAGCTTTGCTTCCTAATGGGGCAACATTCTGTATCTCTCTCTGGCAGAGCCCGGCAGTGAAATTAAAAACGTCCAGAGATTGCGCCCACAGGAAAGCTGCCAGCACTGAAAGCTGTAGCTGGTTTTCACTGTCCCCTGGAACTGCACTCGCTGCCACACAGACATTCGCGCTCTGCTAAAGCTTTGCTTCGTAATGGGGCAACACTCTGTATCTCTCTCTGGCAGAGCCCGGCAGTGAAATTGGAAACGTGCAGAGATTGCGCCCACAGGAAAGCTGCCAGCACTGAAAGCTGTAGCTGGTTTTCACTGTCCCCTGGAACTGCATTCGCTGCCACACAGACATTCGCGCTCTGCTAAAGCATTGCTTCGTAATGGGGCAACACTCTGTATCTCTCTCTGGCAGAGCCCGGCTGCCAAATTGGAAACGTCCAGAGATTGCGCCCACAGGAAAGCTGCCAGCACTGAAAGCTGTAGCTGCTTTTCACTGTCCCTTGGAACTGCATTCGCTGCCACACAGACATTCGCGCTCTGCTCAAGCTTTGCTTCCTAATGGGGCAACACTCTGTATCTCTCTCTGGCAGAGCCCGGCAGTGAAATTGGAAACGTCCAGAGATTGCGCCCACAGGAAAGCTGCCAGCACTGAAAGCTGTAGCTGGTTTTCACTGTCCCTTGGAACTGCATTCGCTGCCACACAGATATTCGCGCTCTGCTAAAGCATTGCTTCGTTATGGGGCAACAATCTGTATCTCTCTCTGGCAGAGCCCGGCAGTGAAATTGGAAACGTCCAGAGATTGCGCCCACAGGAAAGCTGCCAGCACTGAAAGCTGTAGCTGGTTTTCACTGTCCCTTGGAACTGCATTCGCTGCCACACAGACATTCGCGCTCTGCTAAAGGTTTGCTTCCTAATGGGGCAACACTCTGTATCTCTCTCTGGCAGAGCCCGGCAGTGAAATTGGAAACGTCCAGAGATTGCGCCCACAGGAAAGCTGCCAGCACTGAAAGCTGTAGCTGGTTTTCACTGTCCCTTGGACCTGCATTCGCTGCCACACAGACATTCGCGCTCTGCTAAAGCTTTGCTTCCTAATGGGGCAACACTTTGCATCTCTCTCTGGCAGAGCCCGGCAGTGAAATTGGAAACGTCCAGAGATTGCGCCCACAGGAAAGCTGCCAGCACTGAAAGCTGTAGCTGGTTTTCACTGTCCCTTGGAACTGCATTCGCTGCCACACAGACATTCGCGCTCTGCTAAAGCAGTGCTTCATAATGGGGTAACACTCCGTATCTCTCTCTAGCACAGCCCGGCAGTGAAATTGGAAACGTCCAGAGATTTCGCCCACAGGAAAGCTGTCAGCACTGAAAGCTGTAGCTGGTTTTCACTGTCCCTTGGAACTGCATTCGCTGCCACACAGACATTCGCGCTCTGCTAAAGCTTTGCTTCCTAATGGGGCAACATTCTGTATCTCTCTCTGGCAGAGCCCGGCAGTGAAATTAAAAACGTCCAGAGATTGCGCCCACAGGAAAGCTGCCAGCACTGAAAGATGTAGCTGGTTTTCACTGTCCCCTGGAACTGCACTCGCTGCCACACAGACATTCGCGCTCTGCTAAAGCTTTGCTTCGTAATGGGGCAACACTCTGTATCTCTCTCTGGCAGAGCCCGGCAGTGAAATTGGAAACGTCCAGAGATTGCGCCCACAGGAAAGCTGCCAGCACTGAAAGCTGTAGCTGGTTTTCACTGTCCCTTGGAACTGCATTCGCTGCCACACAGACATTCGCGCTCTGCTAAAGCTTTGCTTCCTAATGGGGCAACATTCTGTATCTCTCTCTGGCAGAGCCCGGCAGTGAAATTAAAAACGTCCAGAGATTGCGCCCACAGGAAAGATGCCAGCACTGAAAGCTGTAGCTGGTTTTCACTGTCCCTTGGAACTGCCTTCGCTGCCACACAGACATTCGCGCTCTGCTAAAGCTTTGCTTCCTAATGGGGCAACATTCTGTATCTCTCTCTGGCAGAGCCCGGCAGTGAAATTGGAAACGTCCAGAGATTGCGCCCACAGGAAAGCTGCCAGCACTGAAAGCTGTAGCTGGTTTTCACTGTCCCTTGGAACTGCATTCACTGCCACACAGACATTCGCGCTCTGCTAAAGCATTGCTTCGTAATGGGGCAACACTCTGTATCTCTCTCTGGCAGAGCCCGGCTGCCAAATTCGAAACGTCCAGAGATTGCGCCCACAGGAAAGCTGCCAGCACTGAAAGCTGTAGCTGCTTTTCACTGTCCCTTGGAACTGCATTCGCTTCCACACAGACATTCGCGCTCTGCTCAAGCTTTGCTTCCTAATGGGGCAACACTCTGTATCTCTCTCTGGCAGAGCCCGGCAGTGAAATTGGAAACGTCCAGAGATTGCGCCCACAGGAAAGCTGCCAGCACTGAAAGCTGTAGCTGGTTTTCACTGTCCCTTGGACCTGCATTCGCTGCCACACAGATATTCGTGCTCTGCTAAAGCATTTCTTCGTTATGGGGCAACACTCTGTATCTCTCTCTGGCAGAGCCCGGCAGTGAAATTGGAAACGTCCAGAGATTGCGCCCACAGGAAAGCTGCCAGCACTGAAAGCTGTAGCTGGTTTTCACTGTCCCTTGGAACTGCATTCGCTGCCACACAGACATTCGCGCTCTGCTAAAGCAGTGCTTCATAATGGGGTAACACTCCGTATCTCTCTCTAGCACAGCCCGGCAGTGAAATTGGAAACGTCCAGAGATTTCGCCCAGAGGAAAGCTGTCAGCACTGAAAGCTGTAGCTGGTTTTCACTGTCCCTTGGAACTGCATTCGCTGCCACACAGACATTCGCGCTCTGCTAAAGCATTGCTTCGTAATGGGGCAACACTCTGTATCTCTCTCTGGCAGAGCCCGGCTGCCAAATTCGAAACGTCCAGAGATTGCGCCCACAGGAAAGCTGCCAGCACTGAAAGCTGTAGCTGCTTTTCACTGTCCCTTGGAACTGCATTCGCTGCCACACAGACATTCGCGCTCTGCTCAAGCTTTGCTTCCTAATGGGGCAACACTCTGTATCTCTCTCTGGCAGAGCCCGGCAGTGAAATTGGAAACGTCCAGAGATTGCGCCCACAGGAAAGCTGCCAGCACTGAAAGCTGTAGCTGGTTTTCACTGTCCCTTGGAACTGCATTCGCTGCCACACAGATATTCGCGCTCTGCTAAAGCATTGCTTCGTTATGGGGCAACAATCTGTATCTCTCTCTGGCAGAGCCCGGCAGTGAAATTGGAAACGTCCAGAGATTGCGCCCACAGGAAAGCTGCCAGCACTGAAAGCTGTAGCTGGTTTTCACTGTCCCTTGGAACTGCATTCGCTGCCACACAGACATTCGCGCTCTGCTAAAGGTTTGCTTCCTAATGGGGCAACACTCTGTATCTCTCTCTGGCAGAGCCCGGCAGTGAAATTGGAAACGTCCAGAGATTGCGCCCACAGGAAAGCTGCCAGCACTGAAAGCTGTAGCTGGTTTTCACTGTCCCTTGGACCTGCATTCGCTGCCACACAGACATTCGCGCTCTGCTAAAGCTTTGCTTCCTAATGGGGCAACACTTTGCATCTCTCTCTGGCAGAGCCCGGCAGTGAAATTGGAAACGTCCAGAGATTGCGCCCACAGGAAAGCTGCCAGCACTGAAAGCTGTAGCTGGTTTTCACTGTCCCTTGGAACTGCATTCGCTGCCACACAGACATTCGCGCTCTGCTAAAGCAGTGCTTCATAATGGGGTAACACTCCGTATCTCTCTCTAGCACAGCCCGGCAGTGAAATTGGAAACGTCCAGAGATTTCGCCCACAGGAAAGCTGTCAGCACTGAAAGCTGTAGCTGGTTTTCACTGTCCCTTGGAACTGCATTCGCTGCCACACAGACATTCGCGCTCTGCTAAAGCATTGCTTCGTAATGGGGCAACACTCTGTATCTCTCTCTGGCAGAGCCCGGCTGCCAAATTCGAAACGTCCAGAGATTGCGCCCACAGGAAAGCTGCCAGCACTGAAAGCTGTAGCTGGTTTTCACTGTCCCTTGGAACTGCATTCGCTGCCACACAGACATTCGCGCTCTGCTCAAGCTTTGCTTCCTAATGGGGCAACACTCTGTATCTCTCTCTGGCAGAGCCCGGCAGTGAAATTGGAAACGTCCAGAGATTGCGTCCACAGGAAAGCTGCCAGCACTGAAAGCTGTAGCTGGTTTTCACTGTCCCTTGGACCTGCATTCGCTGCCACACAGATATTCGTGCTCTGCTAAAGCATTTCTTCGTTATGGGGCAACACTCTGTATCTCTCTCTGGCAGAGCCCGGCAGTGAAATTGGAAACGTCCAGAGATTGCGCCCACAGGAAAGCTGCCAGCACTGAAAGCTGTAGCTGGTTTTCACTGTCCCTTGGAACTGCATTCACTGCCACACAGACATTCGCGCTCTGCTAAAGCATTGCTTCGTAATGGGGCAACACTCTGTATCTCTCTCTGGCAGAGCCCGGCTGCCAAATTCGAAACGTCCAGAGATTGCGCCCACAGGAAAGCTGCCAGCACTGAAAGCTGTAGCTGCTTTTCACTGTCCCTTGGAACTGCATTCGCTGCCACACAGACATTCGCGCTCTGCTCAAGCTTTGCTTCCTAATGGGGCAACACTCTGTATCTCTCTCTGGCAGAGCCCGGCAGTGAAATTGGAAACGTCCAGAGATTGCGCCCACAGGAAAGCTGCCAGCACTGAAAGCTGTAGCTGGTTTTCACTGTCCCTTGGACCTGCATTCGCTGCCACACAGATATTCGTGCTCTGCTAAAGCATTTCTTCGTTATGGGGCAACACTCTGTATCTCTCTCTGGCAGAGCCCGGCAGTGAAATTGGAAACGTCCAGAGATTGCGCCCACAGGAAAGCTGCCAGCACTGAAAGCTGTAGCTGGTTTTCACTGTCCCTTGGAACTGCATTCGCTGCCACACAGACATTCGCGCTCTGCTAAAGCAGTGCTTCATAATGGGGTAACACTCCGTATCTCTCTCTAGCACAGCCCGGCAGTGAAATTGGAAACGTCCAGAGATTTCGCCCAGAGGAAAGCTGTCAGCACTGAAAGCTGTAGCTGGTTTTCACTGTCCCTTGGAACTGCATTCGCTGCCACACAGACATTCGCGCTCTGCTAAAGCATTGCTTCGTAATGGGGCAACACTCTGTATCTCTCTCTGGCAGAGCCCGGCTGCCAAATTGGAAACGTCCAGAGATTGCGCCCACAGGAAAGCTGCCAGCACTGAAAGCTGTAGCTGGTTTTCACTGTCCCTTGGAACTGCATTCGCTGCCACACAGACATTCGCGCTCTGCTCAAGCTTTGCTTCCTAATGGGGCAACACTCTGTATCTCTCTCTGGCAGAGCCCGGCAGTGAAATTGGAAACGTCCAGAGATTGCGTCCACAGGAAAGCTGCCAGCACTGAAAGCTGTAGCTGGTTTTCACTGTCCCCTGGAACTGCACTCGCTGCCACACAGACATTCGCGCTCTGCTAAAGCTTTGCTTCGTAATGGGGCAACACTCTGTATCTCTCTCTGGCAGAGCCCGGCAGTGAAATTGGAAACGTGCAGAGATTGCGCCCACAGGAAAGCTGCCAGCACTGAAAGATGTAGCTGGTTTTCACTGTCCCTTGGAACTGCATTCGCTGCCACACAGACATTCGCGCTCTGCTAAAGCATTGCTTCGTAATGGGGCAACACTCTGTATCTCTCTCTGGCAGAGCCCGGCTGCCAAATTCGAAACGTCCAGAGATTGCGCCCACAGGAAAGCTGCCAGCACTGAAAGCTGTAGCTGCTTTTCACTGTCCCTTGGAACTGCATTCGCTGCCACACAGACATTCGCGCTGTGCTCAAGCTTTGCTTCCTAATGGGGCAACACTCTGTATCTCTCTCTGGCAGAGCCCGGCAGTGAAATTGGAAACGTCCAGAGATTGCGCCCACAGGAAAGCTGCCAGCACTGAAAGCTGTAGCTGGTTTTCACTGTCCCTTGGAACTGCATTCGCTGCCACACAGATATTCGCGCTCTGCTAAAGCAGTGCTTCATAATGGGGTAACACTCCGTATCTCTCTCTAGCACAGCCCGGCAGTGAAATTGGAAACGTCCAGAGATTTCGCCCAGAGGAAAGCTGTCAGCACTGAAAGCTGTAGCTGGTTTTCACTGTCCCTTGGAACTGCATTCGCTGCCACACAGACATTCGCGCTCTGCTAAAGCTTTGCTTCCTAATGGGGCAACATTCTGTATCTCTCTCTGGCAGAGCCCGGCAGTGAAATTAAAAACGTCCAGAGATTGCGCCCACAGGAAAGCTGCCAGCACTGAAAGCTGTAGCTGGTTTTCACTGTCCCCTGGAACTGCACTCGCTGCCACACAGACATTCGCGCTCTGCTAAAGCTTTGCTTCGTAATGGGGCAACACTCTGTATCTCTCTCTGGCAGAGCCCGGCAGTGAAATTGGAAACGTCCAGAGATTGCGCCCACAGGAAAGCTGCCAGCACTGAAAGATGTAGCTGGTTTTCACTGTCCCTTGGAACTGCATTCGCTGCCACACAGACATTCGCGCTCTGCTAAAGCATTGCTTCGTAATGGGGCAACACTCTGTATCTCTCTCTGGCAGAGCCCGGCTGCCAAATTGGAAACGTCCACAGATTGCGCCCACAGGAAAGCTGCCAGCACTGAAAGCTGTAGCTGCTTTTCACTGTCCCTTGGAACTGCATTCGCTGCCACACAGACATTCGCGCTCTGCTCAAGCTTTGCTTCCTAATGGGGCAACACTCTGTATCTCTCTCTGGCAGAGCCCGGCAGTGAAATTGGAAACGTCCAGAGATTGCGCCCACAGGAAAGCTGCCAGCACTGAAAGCTGTAGCTGGTTTTCACTGTCCCTTGGAACTGCATTCGCTGCCACACAGACATTCGCGCTCTGCTAAAGGTTTGCTTCGTAATGGGGCAACATTCTGTATCTCTCTCTGGCAGAGCCCGGCAGTGAAATTAAAAACGTCCAGAGATTGCGCCCACAGGAAAGCTGCCAGCACTGAAAGCTGTAGCTGGTTTTCACTGTCCCTTGGAACTGCATTCACTGCCACACAGACATTCGCGCTCTGCTAAAGCTTTGCTTCCTAATGGGGCAACACTCTGTATGACTTTCTCCCAGAGCCCGGCAGTGAAATTGGAAACGTCCAGAGATTGCGCCCACAGGAAAGCTGCCAGCACTGAAAGATGTAGCTGGTTTTCACTGTCCCCTGGAACTGCACTCGCTGCCACACAGACATTCGCGTTCTGCTAAAGCATTGCTTCGTAATGGGGCAACACTCTGTATCTCTCTCTGGCAGAGCCCGGCAGTGAAATTGGAAACGTGCAGAGATTGCGCCCACAGGAAAGCTGCCAGCACTGAAAGATGTAGCTGGTTTTCACTGTCCCTTGGAACTGCATTCGCTGCCACACAGACATTCGCGCTCCACAAAAGCATTGCTTGGTAATGGGGCAAAACTCTGTATGACTTTCTCCCAGTGCCCGGCAGTGAAATTGGAAATGTCCAGAGATTGCGGCCACACGAAAGCTGCAGCACTGAAAGCTGTAGCTGGTTTTCACTGTCCCTTGGACCTGCATTCGCTGCCACACAGACATTCGCGCTCTGCTCAAGCATTGCTTCGTAATGGGGCAACACTCTGTATCTCTCTCTGGCAGAGCTCGGCTGCCAAATTGGAAACGTCCAGAGATTGCGCCCACAGGAAAGCTGCCAGCACTGAAAGCTGTAGCTGGTTTTCACTGTCCCCTGGAACTGCACTCGCTGCCACACAGACATTCGCGCTCTGCTAAAGCATTGCTTCGTAATGGGGCAACACTCTGTATCTCTCTCTGGCAGAGCCCGGCAGTGAAATTGGAAACGTGCAGAGATTGCGCCCACAGGAAAGCTGCCAGCACTGAAAGATGTAGCTGGTTTTCACTGTCCCTTGGAACTGCATTCGCTGCCACACAGACATTCGCGCTCTGCTAAAGCATTGCTTCGTAATGGGGCAACACTCTGTATCTCTCTCTGGCAGAGCCCGGCTGCCAAATTGGAAACGTCCAGAGATTGCGCCCACAGGAAAGCTGCCAGCACTGAAAGCTGTAGCTGCTTTTCACTGTCCCTTGGAACTGCATTCGCTGCCACACAGACATTCGCGCTCTGCTCAAGCTTTGCTTCCTAATGGGGCAACATTCTGTATCTCTCTCTGGCAGAGCCCGGCAGTGAAATTGGAAACGTCCAGAGATTGCGCCCACAGGAAAGCTGTCAGCACTGAAAGCTGTAGCTGGTTTTCACTGTCCCTTGGAATTGCATTCGCTGCCACACAGACATTCGCGCTCTGCTAAAGGTTTGCTTCCTAATGGGGCAACACTCTGTATCTCTCTCTGGCAGAGCCCGGCAGTGAAATTGGAAACGTCCAGAGATTGCGCCCACAGGAAAGCTGCCAGCACTGAAAGCTGTAGCTGGTTTTCACTGTCCCTTGGAACTGCATTCGCTGCCACACAGACATTCGCGCTCTGCTAAAGCTTTGCTTCCTAATGGGGCAACATTCTGTATCTCTCTCTGGCAGAGCCCGGCAGTGAAATTAAAAACGTCCAGAGATTGCGCCCACAGGAAAGCTGCCAGCACTGAAAGCTGTAGCTGGTTTTCACTGTCCCTTGGAACTGCCTTCGCTGCCACACAGACATTCGCGCTCTGCTAAAGCATTGCTTCGGAATGGGGCAACACTCTGTATGACTTTCTCCCAGTGCCCGGCAGTGAAATGGGAAACATCCAGAGATTGCGCCCACAGGAAAGCTGCCAGCACTGAAAGATGTAGCTGGTTTTCACTGTCCCTTGGAACTGCATTCACTGCCACACAGACATTCGCGCTCTGCTAAAGCATTGCTTCCTAATGGGGCAACACTCTGTATCTCTCTCTGGCAGAGCCCGGCTGCCAAATTGGAAACGTCCAGAGATTGCGCCCACAGGAAAGCTGCCAGCACTGAAAGCTGTAGCTGGTTTTCACTGTCCCTTGGAACTGCATTCGCTGCCACACAGACATTCGCGCTCTGCTAAAGCATTGCTTCGTAATGGGGCAACACTCTGTATCTCTCTCTGGCAGAGCCCGGCTGCCAAATTGGAAACGTCCAGAGATTGCGCCCACAGGAAAGCTGCCAGCACTGAAAGCTGTAGCTGGTTTTCACTGTCCCTTGGAACTGCATTCGCTGCCACACAAACATTCGCGCTCTACAAAAGCATTGCGTCGTAATGGGGCAACACTCTGTATGACTTTCTCCCAGTGCCTGGCAGTGAAATTGGAAACGTCCAGAGATTGCGCCCACAGGAAAGCTGCCAGCACTGAAAGCTGTAGCTGGTTTTCACTGTCCCTTGGAACTGCATTCGCTGCCACACAGATATTCGCGCTCTGCTAAAGCATTGCTTCGTTATGGGGCAACAATCTGTATCTCTCTCTGGCAGAGCCCGGCAGTGAAATTGGAAACGTCCAGAGATTGCGCCCACAGGAAAGCTGCCAGCACTGAAAGCTGTAGCTGGTTTTCACTGTCCCTTGGAACTGCATTCGCTGCCACACAGACATTCCCGCTCTGCTAAAGCATTGCTTCGTAATGGGGCAACACTCTGTATCTCTCTCTGGCAGAGCCCGGCTGCCAAATTCGAAACGTCCAGAGACTGCGCTCACAGGAAAGCTGCCAGCACTGAAAGCTGTAGCTGGTTTTCACTGTCCCCTGGAAGTGCACTCGCTGCCACACAGACATTCGCGCTCTGCTAAAGCTTTGCTTCGTAATGGGGCAACACTCTGTATCTCTCTCTGGCAGAGCCCGGCAGTGAAATTGGAAACGTGCAGAGATTGCGCCCACAGGAAAGCTGCCAGCACTGAAAGCTGTAGCTGGTTTTCACTGTCCCTTGGAACTGCATTCACTGCCACACAGACATTCGCGCTCTGCTAAAGCTTTGCTTCCTAATGGGGCAACACTCTGTATGACTTTCTCCCAGTGCCCGGCAGTGAAATTGGAAACGTTCAGAGATTGCGCCCACAGGAAAGCTGCCAGCACTGAAAGCTGTAGCTGGTTTTCACTGTCCCTTGGAACTGCATTCGCTGCCACACAGACATTCGCGCTCCACAAAAGCATTGCTTGGTAATGGGGCAAAACTCTGTATGACTTTCTCCCAGTGCCCGGCAGTGAAATTGGAAATGTCCAGAGATTGCGGCCACACGAAAGCTGCCAGCACTGAAAGCTGTAGCTGGTTTTCACTGTCCCTTGGAACTGCATTCGCTGCCACACAGACATTCGCGCTCTGCTAAAGCTTTGCTTCCTAATGGGGCAACATTCTGTATCTCTCTCTGGCAGAGCCCGGCAGTGAAATTAAAAACGTCCAGAGATTGCGCCCACAGGAAAGCTGCCAGCACTGAAAGCTGTAGCTGGTTTTCACTGTCCCCTGGAACTGCACTCGCTGCCACACAGACATTCGCGCTCTGCTAAAGCATTGCTTCGTAATGGGGCAACACTCTGTATCTCTCTCTGGCAGAGCCCGGCAGTGAAATTGGAAACGTGCAGAGATTGCGCCCACAGGAAAGCTGCCAGCACTGAAAGATGTAGCTGGTTTTCACTGTCCCTTGGAACTGCATTCGCTGCCACACAGACATTCGCGCTCTGCTAAAGCATTGCTTCGTAATGGGGCAACACTCTGTATCTCTCTCTGGCAGAGCCCGGCTGCCAAATTGGAAACGTCCAGAGATTGCGCCCACAGGAAAGCTGCCAGCACTGAATGCTGTAGCTGCTTTTCACTGTCCCTTGGAACTGCATTCGCTGCCACACAGACATTCGCGCTCTGCTCAAGCTTTGCTTCCTAATGGGGCAACACTCTGTATCTCTCTCTGGCAGAGCCCGGCAGTGAAATTGGAAACGTCCAGAGATTGCGCCCACAGGAAAGCTGCCAGCACTGAAAGCTGTAGCTGGTTTTCACTGTCCCTTGGAACTGCATTCGCTGCCACACAGATATTCGCGCTCTGCTAAAGCAGTGCTTCATAATGGGGTAACACTCCGTATCTCTCTCTAGCACAGCCCGGCAGTGAAATTGGAAACGTCCAGAGATTTCGCCCAGAGGAAAGCTGTCAGCACTGAAAGCTGTAGCTGGTTTTCACTGTCCCTTGGAACTGCATTCGCTGCCACACAGACATTCGCGCTCTGCTAAAGCTTTGCTTCCTAATGGGGCAACATTCTGTATCTCTCTCTGGCAGAGCCCGGCAGTGAAATTAAAAACGTCCAGAGATTGCGCCCACAGGAAAGCTGCCAGCACTGAAAGCTGTAGCTGGTTTTCACTGTCCCCTGGAACTGCACTCGCTGCCACACAGACATTCGCGCTCTGCTAAAGCTTTGCTTCGTAATGGGGCAACACTCTGTATCTCTCTCTGGCAGAGCCCGGCAGTGAAATTGGAAACGTCCAGAGATTGCGCCCACAGGAAAGCTGCCAGCACTGAAAGATGTAGCTGGTTTTCACTGTCCCTTGGAACTGCATTCGCTGCCACACAGACATTCGCGCTCTGCTAAAGCATTGCTTCGTAATGGGGCAACACTCTGTATCTCTCTCTGGCAGAGCCCGGCTGCCAAATTGGAAACGTCCACAGATTGCGCCCACAGGAAAGCTGCCAGCACTGAAAGCTGTAGCTGCTTTTCACTGTCCCTTGGAACTGCATTCGCTGCCACACAGACATTCGCGCTCTGCTCAAGCTTTGCTTCCTAATGGGGCAACACTCTGTATCTCTCTCTGGCAGAGCCCGGCAGTGAAATTGGAAACGTCCAGAGATTGCGCCCACAGGAAAGCTGCCAGCACTGAAAGCTGTAGCTGGTTTTCACTGTCCCTTGGAACTGCATTCGCTGCCACACAGACATTCGCGCTCTGCTAAAGGTTTGCTTCGTAATGGGGCAACATTCTGTATCTCTCTCTGGCAGAGCCCGGCAGTGAAATTGGAAACGTCCAGAGATTGCGCCCACAGGAAAGCTGCCAGCACTGAAAGCTGTAGCTGGTTTTCACTGTCCCTTGGAACTGCATTCACTGCCACACAGACATTCGCGCTCTGCTAAAGCTTTGCTTCCTAATGGGGCAACACTCTGTATGACTTTCTCCCAGTGCCTGGCAGTGAAATTGGAAACGTCCAGAGATTGCGCCCACAGGAAAGCTGCCAGCACTGAAAGCTGTAGCTGGTTTTCACTGTCCCTTGGAACTGCATTCGCTGCCACACAGACATTCGCGCTCCACAAAAGCATTGCTTGGTAATGGGGCAAAACTCTGTATGACTTTCTCCCAGTGCCCGGCAGTGAAATTGGAAATGTCCAGAGATTGCGGCCACACGAAAGCTGCAGCACTGAAAGCTGTAGCTGGTTTTCACTGTCCCTTGGACCTGCATTCGCTGCCACACAGACATTCGCGCTCTGCTCAAGCATTGCTTCGTAATGGGGCAACACTCTGTATCTCTCTCTGGCAGAGCTCGGCTGCCAAATTGGAAACGTCCTGAGATTGCGCCCACAGGAAAGCTGCCAGCACTGAAAGCTGTAGCTGGTTTTCACTGTCCCCTGGAACTGCACTCGCTGCCACACAGACATTCGCGCTCTGCTAAAGCATTGCTTCGTAATGGGGCAACACTCTGTATCTCTCTCTGGCAGAGCCCGGCAGTGAAATTGGAAACGTGCAGAGATTGCGCCCACAGGAAAGCTGCCAGCACTGAAAGATGTAGCTGGTTTTCACTGTCCCTTGGAACTGCATTCGCTGCCACACAGACATTCGCGCTCTGCTAAAGCATTGCTTCGTAATGGGGCAACACTCTGTATCTCTCTCTGGCAGAGCCCGGCTGCCAAATTGGAAACGTCCAGAGATTGCGCCCACAGGAAAGCTGCCAGCACTGAAAGCTGTAGCTGCTTTTCACTGTCCCTTGGAACTGCATTCGCTGCCACACAGACATTCGCGCTCTGCTCAAGCTTTCCTTCCTAATGGGGCAACATTCTGTATCTCTCTCTGGCAGAGCCCGGCAGTGAAATTGGAAACGTCCAGAGATTGCGCCCACAGGAAAGCTGTCAGCACTGAAAGCTGTAGCTGGTTTTCACTGTCCCTTGGAATTGCATTCGCTGCCACACAGACATTCGCGCTCTGCTAAAGGTTTGCTTCCTAATGGGGCAACACTCTGTATCTCTCTCTGGCAGAGCCCGGCAGTGAAATTGGAAACGTCCAGAGATTGCGCCCACAGGAAAGCTGCCAGCACTGAAAGCTGTAGCTGGTTTTCACTGTCCCTTGGAACTGCATTCGCTGCCACACAGACATTCGCGCTCTGCTAAAGCTTTGCTTCCTAATGGGGCAACATTCTGTATCTCTCTCTGGCAGAGCCCGGCAGTGAAATTAAAAACGTCCAGAGATTGCGCCCACAGGAAAGCTGCCAGCACTGAAAGCTGTAGCTGGTTTTCACTGTCCCTTGGAACTGCCTTCGCTGCCACACAGACATTCGCGCTCTGCTAAAGCATTGCTTCGGAATGGGGCAACACTCTGTATGACTTTCTCCCAGTGCCCGGCAGTGAAATGGGAAACATCCAGAGATTGCGCCCACAGGAAAGCTGCCAGCACTGAAAGATGTAGCTGGTTTTCACTGTCCCTTGGAACTGCATTCACTGCCACACAGACATTCGCGCTCTGCTAAAGCATTGCTTCCTAATGGGGCAACACTCTGTATCTCTCTCTGGCAGAGCCCGGCAGTGAAATTAAAAACGTCCAGAGATTGCGCCCACAGGAAAGCTGCCAGCACTGAAAGCTGTAGCTGGTTTTCACTGTCCCTTGGAACTGCATTCGCTGCCACACAGACATTCGCGCTCTGCTAAAGCATTGCTTCGTAATGGGGCAACACTCTGTATCTCTCTCTGGCAGAGCCCGGCTGCCAAATTGGAAACGTCCAGAGATTGCGCCCACAGGAAAGCTGCCAGCACTGAAAGCTGTAGCTGGTTTTCACTGTCCCTTGGAACTGCATTCGCTGCCACACAAACATTCGCGCTCTACAAAAGCATTGCGTCGTAATGGGGCAACACTCTGTATGACTTTCTCCCAGTGCCTGGCAGTGAAATTGGAAACGTCCAGAGATTGCGCCCACAGGAAAGCTGCCAGCACTGAAAGCTGTAGCTGGTTTTCACTGTCCCTTGGAACTGCATTCGCTGCCACACAGACATTCGCGCTCTGCTAAAGCATTGCTTCGTAATGGGGCAACACTCTGTATCTCTCTCTGGCAGAGCCCGGCTGCCAAATTGGAAACTTCGAGAGACTGCGCTCACAGGAAAGCTGCCAGCACTGAAAGCTGTAGCTGGTTTTCACTGTCCCCTGGAAGTGCACTCGCTGCCACACAGACATTCGCGCTCTGCTAAAGCATTGCTTCGTAATGGGGCAACACTCTGTATCTCTCTCTGGCAGAGCCCGGCAGTGAAATTGGAAACGTGCAGAGATTGCGCCCACAGGAAAGCTGCCAGCACTGAAAGCTGTAGCTGGTTTTCACTGTCCCTTGGAACTGCATTCACTGCCACACAGACATTCGCGCTCTGCTAAAGCTTTGCTTCCTAATGGGGCAACACTCTGTATGACTTTCTCCCAGTGCCCGGCAGTGAAATTGGAAACGTTCAGAGATTGCGCCCACAGGAAAGCTGCCAGCACTGAAAGCTGTAGCTGGTTTTCACTGTCCCTTGGAACTGCATTCGCTGCCACACAGACATTCGCGCTCCACAAAAGCATTGCTTGGTAATGGGGCAAAACTCTGTATGAGTTTCTCCCAGTGCCCGGCAGTGAAATTGGAAATGTCCAGAGATTGCGGCCACACGAAAGCTGCCAGCACTGAAAGCTGTAGCTGGTTTTCACTTTCCCTTGGAACTGCATTCGCTGCCACACAGACATTCGCGCTCTGCTAAAGCTTTGCTTCCTAATGGGGCAACATTCTGTATCTCTCTCTGGCAGAGCCCGGCAGTGAAATTAAAAACGTCCAGAGATTGCGCCCACAGGAAAGCTGCCAGCACTGAAAGCTGTAGCTGGTTTTCACTGTCCCCTGGAACTGCACTCGCTGCCACACAGACATTCGCGCTCTGCTAAAGCATTGCTTCGTAATGGGGCAACACTCTGTATCTCTCTCTGGCAGAGCCCGGCAGTGAAATTGGAAACGTGCAGAGATTGCGCCCACAGGAAAGCTGCCAGCACTGAAAGCTGTAGCTGCTTTTCACTGTCCCTTGGAACTGCATTCGCTGCCACACAGATATTCGCGCTCTGCTAAAGCATTGCTTCGTAATGGGGCAACACTCTGTATCTCTCTCTGGCAGAGCCCGGCAGTGAAATTGGAAACGTCCAGAGATTGCGCCCACAGGAAAGCTGCCAGCACTGAAAGCTGTAGCTGCTTTTCACTGTCCCTTGGAACTGCATTCGCTGCCACACAGACATTCGCGCTCTGCTAAAGCATTGCTTCGTAATGGGGCAACACTCTGTATCTCTCTCTGGCAGAGCTCGGCTGCCAAATTGGAAACGTCCAGAGATTGCGCCCACAGGAAAGCTGCCAGCACTGAAAGCTGTAGCTGGTTTTCACTGTCCCTTGGAACTGCATTCGCTGCCACACAGACATTCGCGCTCTGCTAAAGCTTCGCTTCCTAATGGGGCAACACTTTGCATCTCTCTCTGGCAGAGCCCGGCAGTGAAATAGGAAACGTCCAGAGATTGCGCCCACAGGAAAGCTGCCAGCACTGAAAGCTGTAGCTGGTTTTCACTGTCCCTTGGAACTGCATTCGCTGCCACACAGACATTCGCGCTCTGCTAAAGCAGTGCTTCATAATGGGGTAACACTCTGTATGACTTTCTCCCAGTGCCCGGCAGTGAAATGGGAAACATCCAGAGATTGCGCCCACAGGAAAGCTGCCAGCACTGAAAGATGTAGCTGGTTTTCACTGTCCCTTGGAACTGCATTCACTGCCACACAGACATTCGCGCTCTGCTAAAGCATTGCTTCCTAATGGGGCAACACTCTGTATCTCTCTCTGGCAGAGCCCGGCTGCCAAATTGGAAACGTCCAGAGATTGCGCCCACAGGAAAGCTGCCAGCACTGAAAGCTGTAGCTGGTTTTCACTGTCCCTTGGAACTGCATTCGCTGCCACACAGACATTCGCGCTCTGCTAAAGCATTGCTTCGTAATGGGGCAACACTCTGTATCTCTCTCTGGCAGAGCCCGGCTGCCAAATTGGAAACGTCCAGAGATTGCGCCCACAGGAAAGCTGCCAGCACTGAAAGCTGTAGCTGGTTTTCACTGTCCCTTGGAACTGCATTCGCTGCCACACAAACATTCGCGCTCTACAAAAGCATTGCGTCGTAATGGGGCAACACTCTGTATGACTTTCTCCCAGTGCCTGGCAGTGAAATTGGAAACGTCCAGAGATTGCGCCCACAGGAAAGCTGCCAGCACTGAAAGCTGTAGCTGGTTTTCACTGTCCCTTGGAACTGCATTCGCTGCCACACAGACATTCGCGCTCTGCTAAAGCATTGCTTCGTAATGGGGCAACACTCTGTATCTCTCTCTGGCAGAGCCCGGCTGCCAAATTGGAAACTTCCAGAGACTGCGCTCACAGGAAAGCTGCCAGCACTGAAAGCTGTAGCTGGTTTTCACTGTCCCCTGGAAGTGCACTCGCTGCCACACAGACATTCGCGCTCTGCTAAAGCATTGCTTCGTAATGGGGCAACACTCTGTATCTCTCTCTGGCAGAGCCCGGCAGTGAAATTGGAAACGTGCAGAGATTGCGCCCACAGGAAAGCTGCCAGCACTGAAAGCTGTAGCTGGTTTTCACTGTCCCTTGGAACTGCATTCACTGCCACACAGACATTCGCGCTCTGCTAAAGCTTTGCTTCCTAATGGGGCAACACTCTGTATGACTTTCTCCCAGTGCCCGGCAGTGAAATTGGAAACGTTCAGAGATTGCGCCCACAGGAAAGCTGCCAGCACTGAAAGCTGTAGCTGGTTTTCACTGTCCCTTGGAACTGCATTCGCTGCCACACAGACATTCGCGCTCCACAAAAGCATTGCTTGGTAATGGGGCAAAACTCTGTATGACTTTCTCCCAGTGCCCGGCAGTGAAATTGGAAATGTCCAGAGATTGCGGCCACACGAAAGCTGCCAGCACTGAAAGCTGTAGCTGGTTTTCACTTTCCCTTGGAACTGCATTCGCTGCCACACAGACATTCGCGCTCTGCTAAATCTTTGCTTCCTAATGGGGCAACATTCTGTATCTCTCTCTGGCAGAGCCCGGCAGTGAAATTAAAAACGTCCAGAGATTGCGCCCACAGGAAAGCTGCCAGCACTGAAAGCTGTAGCTGGTTTTCACTGTCCCCTGGAACTGCACTCGCTGCCACACAGACATTCGCGCTCTGCTAAAGCATTGCTTCGTAATGGGGCAACACTCTGTATCTCTCTCTGGCAGAGCCCGGCAGTGAAATTGGAAACGTCCAGAGATTGCGCCCACAGGAAAGCTGCCAGCACTGAAAGCTGTAGCTGCTTTTCACTGTCCCTTGGAACTGCATTCGCTGCCACACAGATATTCGCGCTCTGCTAAAGCATTGCTTCGTTATGGGGCAACAATCTGTATCTCTCTCTGGCAGAGCCCGGCAGTGAAATTGGAAACGTCCAGAGATTGCGCCCACAGGAAAGCTGCCAGCACTGAAAGCTGTAGCTGGTTTTCACTGTCCCTTGGAACTGCATTCGCTGCCACACAGACATTCGCGCTCTGCTAAAGGTTTGCTTCGTAATGGGGCAACACTCTGTATCTCTCTCTGGCAGAGCCCGGCAGTGAAATTGGAAACGTCCAGAGATTGCGCCCACAGGAAAGCTGCCAGCACTGAAAGCTGTAGCTGCTTTTCACTGTCCCTTGGAACTGCATTCGCTGCCACACAGACATTCGCGCTCTGCTAAAGCATTGCTTCGTAATGGGGCAACACTCTGTATCTCTCTCTGGCAGAGCTCGGCTGCCAAATTGGAAACGTCCAGAGATTGCGCCCACAGGAAAGCTGCCAGCACTGAAAGCTGTAGCTGGTTTTCACTGTCCCTTGGAACTGCATTCGCTGCCACACAGACATTCGCGCTCTGCTAAAGCTTCGCTTCCTAATGGGGCAACACTTTGCATCTCTCTCTGGCAGAGCCCGGCAGTGAAATAGGAAACGTCCAGAGATTGCGCCCACAGGAAAGCTGCCAGCACTGAAAGCTGTAGCTGGTTTTCACTGTCCCTTGGAACTGCATTCGCTGCCACACAGACATTCGCGCTCTGCTAAAGCAGTGCTTCATAATGGGGTAACACTCTGTATGACTTTCTCCCAGTGCCCGGCAGTGAAATGGGAAACATCCAGAGATTGCGCCCACAGGAAAGCTGCCAGCACTGAAAGATGTAGCTGGTTTTCACTGTCCCTTGGAACTGCATTCACTGCCACACAGACATTCGCGCTCTGCTAAAGCATTGCTTCCTAATGGGGCAACACTCTGTATCTCTCTCTGGCAGAGCCCGGCTGCCAAATTGGAAACGTCCAGAGATTGCGCCCACAGGAAAGCTGCCAGCACTGAAAGCTGTAGCTGGTTTTCACTGTCCCTTGGAACTGCATTCGCTGCCACACAGACATTCGCGCTCTGCTAAAGCATTGCTTCGTAATGGGGCAACACTCTGTATCTCTCTCTGGCAGAGCCCGGCTGCCAAATTGGAAACGTCCAGAGATTGCGCCCACAGGAAAGCTGCCAGCACTGAAAGCTGTAGCTGGTTTTCACTGTCCCTTGGAACTGCATTCGCTGCCACACAAACATTCGCGCTCTACAAAAGCATTGCGTCGTAATGGGGCAACACTCTGTATGACTTTCTCCCAGTGCCTGGCAGTGAAATTGGAAACGTCCAGAGATTGCGCCCACAGGAAAGCTGCCAGCACTGAAAGCTGTAGCTGGTTTTCACTGTCCCTTGGAACTGCATTCGCTGCCACACAGACATTCGCGCTCTGCTAAAGCATTGCTTCGTAATGGGGCAACACTCTGTATCTCTCTCTGGCAGAGCCCGGCTGCCAAATTGGAAACTTCCAGAGACTGCGCTCACAGGAAAGCTGCCAGCACTGAAAGCTGTAGCTGGTTTTCACTGTCCCCTGGAAGTGCACTCGCTGCCACACAGACATTCGCGCTCTGCTAAAGCATTGCTTCGTAATGGGGCAACACTCTGTATCTCTCTCTGGCAGAGCCCGGCAGTGAAATTGGAAACGTGCAGAGATTGCGCCCACAGGAAAGCTGCCAGCACTGAAAGCTGTAGCTGGTTTTCACTGTCCCTTGGAACTGCATTCACTGCCACACAGACATTCGCGCTCTGCTAAAGCTTTGCTTCCTAATGGGGCAACACTCTGTATGACTTTCTCCCAGTGCCCGGCAGTGAAATTGGAAACGTTCAGAGATTGCGCCCACAGGAAAGCTGCCAGCACTGAAAGCTGTAGCTGGTTTTCACTGTCCCTTGGAACTGCATTCGCTGCCACACAGACATTCGCGCTCCACAAAAGCATTGCTTGGTAATGGGGCAAAACTCTGTATGACTTTCTCCCAGTGCCCGGCAGTGAAATTGGAAATGTCCAGAGATTGCGGCCACACGAAAGCTGCCAGCACTGAAAGCTGTAGCTGGTTTTCACTGTCCCTTGGAACTGCATTCGCTGCCACACAGACATTCGCGCTCTGCTAAAGCTTTGCTTCCTAATGGGGCAACATTCTGTATCTCTCTCTGGCAGAGCCCGGCAGTGAAATTAAAAACGTCCAGAGATTGCGCCCACAGGAAAGCTGCCAGCACTGAAAGCTGTAGCTGGTTTTCACTGTCCCCTGGAACTGCACTCGCTGCCACACAGACATTCGCGCTCTGCTAAAGCATTGCTTCGTAATGGGGCAACACTCTGTATCTCTCTCTGGCAGAGCCCGGCAGTGAAATTGGAAACGTGCAGAGATTGCGCCCACAGGAAAGCTGCCAGCACTGAAAGATGTAGCTGGTTTTCACTGTCCCTTGGAACTGCATTCGCTGCCACACAGACATTCGCGCTCTGCTAAAGCATTGCTTCGTAATGGGGCAACACTCTGTATCTCTCTCTGGCAGAGCCCGGCTGCCAAATTGGAAACGTCCAGAGATTGCGCCCACAGGAAAGCTGCCAGCACTGAAAGCTGTAGCTGCTTTTCACTGTCCCTTGGAACTGCATTCGCTGCCACACAGACATTCGCGCTCTGCTCAAGCTTTGCTTCCTAATGGGGCAACACTCTGTATCTCTCTCTGGCAGAGCCCGGCAGTGAAATTGGAAACGTCCAGAGATTGCGCCCACAGGAAAGCTGCCAGCACTGAAAGCTGTAGCTGGTTTTCACTGTCCCTTGGAACTGCATTCGCTGCCACACAGATATTCGCGCTCTGCTAAAGCATTGCTTCGTTATGGGGCAACAATCTGTATCTCTCTCTGGCAGAGCCCGGCAGTGAAATTGGAAACGTCCAGAGATTGCGCCCACAGGAAAGCTGCCAGCACTGAAAGCTGTAGCTGGTTTTCACTGTCCCTTGGAACTGCATTCGCTGCCACACAGACATTCGCGCTCTGCTAAAGGTTTGCTTCGTAATGGGGCAACACTCTGTATCTCTCTCTGGCAGAGCCCGGCAGTGAAATTGGAAACGTCCAGAGATTGCGCCCACAGGAAAGCTGCCAGCACTGAAAGCTGTAGCTGCTTTTCACTGTCCCTTGGAACTGCATTCGCTGCCACACAGACATTCGCGCTCTGCTAAAGCATTGCTTCGTAATGGGGCAACACTCTGTATCTCTCTCTGGCAGAGCTCGGCTGCCAAATTGGAAACGTCCAGAGATTGCGCCCACAGGAAAGCTGCCAGCACTGAAAGCTGTAGCTGGTTTTCACTGTCCCTTGGAACTGCATTCGCTGCCACACAGACATTCGCGCTCTGCTAAAGCTTCGCTTCCTAATGGGGCAACACTTTGCATCTCTCTCTGGCAGAGCCCGGCAGTGAACTTGGAAACGTCCAGAGATTGCGCCCACAGGAAAGCTGCCAGCACTGAAAGCTGTAGCTGGTTTTCACTGTCCCTTGGAACTGCATTCGCTGCCACACAGACATTCGCGCTCTGCTAAAGCAGTGCTTCATAATGGGGTAACACTCCGTATCTCTCTCTGGCACAGCCCGGCAGTGAAATTGGAAACGTCCAGAGATTTCGCCCAGAGGAAAGCTGTCAGCACTGAAAGCTGTAGCTGGTTTTCACTGTCCCCTGGAACTGCACTCGCTGCCACACAGACATTCGCGCTCTGCTAAAGCTTTGCTTCGTAATGGGGCAACACTCTGTATCTCTCTCTGGCAGAGCCCGGCAGTGAAATTGGAAACGTGCAGAGATTGCGCCCACAGGAAAGCTGCCAGCACTGAAAGATGTAGCTGGTTTTCACTGTCCCTTGGAACTGCATTCGCTGCCACACAGACATTCGCGCTCTGCTAAAGCATTGCTTCCTAATGGGGCAACACTCTGTATCTCTCTCTGGCAGAGCCCGGCAGTGAAATTAAAAACGTCCAGAGATTGCGCCCACAGGAAAGCTGCCAGCACTGAAAGCTGTAGCTGGTTTTCACTGTCCCTTGGAACTGCATTCGCTGCCACACAGACATTCGCGCTCTGCTAAAGCATTGCTTCGTAATGGGGCAACACTCTGTATCTCTCTCTGGCAGAGCCCGGCTGCCAAATTGGAAACGTCCAGAGATTGCGCCCACAGGAAAGCTGCCAGCACTGAAAGCTGTAGCTGGTTTTCACTGTCCCTTGGAACTGCATTCGCTGCCACACAAACATTCGCGCTCTACAAAAGCATTGCGTCGTAATGGGGCAACACTCTGTATGACTTTCTCCCAGTGCCTGGCAGTGAAATTGGAAACGTCCAGAGATTGCGCCCACAGGAAAGCTGCCAGCACTGAAAGCTGTAGCTGGTTTTCACTGTCCCTTGGAACTGCATTCGCTGCCACACAGACATTCGCGCTCTGCTAAAGCATTGCTTCGTAATGGGGCAACACTCTGTATCTCTCTCTGGCAGAGCCCGGCTGCCAAATTGGAAACTTCCAGAGACTGCGCTCACAGGAAAGCTGCCAGCACTGAAAGCTGTAGCTGGTTTTCACTGTCCCCTGGAAGTGCACTCGCTGCCACACAGACATTCGCGCTCTGCTAAAGCATTGCTTCGTAATGGGGCAACACTCTGTATCTCTCTCTGGCAGAGCCCGGCAGTGAAATTGGAAACGTGCAGAGATTGCGCCCACAGGAAAGCTGCCAGCACTGAAAGCTGTAGCTGGTTTTCACTGTCCCTTGGAACTGCATTCACTGCCACACAGACATTCGCGCTCTGCTAAAGCTTTGCTTCCTAATTGGGCAACACTCTGTATGACTTTCTCCCAGTGCCCGGCAGTGAAATTGGAAACGTTCAGAGATTGCGCCCACAGGAAAGCTGCCAGCACTGAAAGCTGTAGCTGGTTTTCACTGTCCCTTGGAATTGCATTCGCTGCCACACAGACATTCGCGCTCCACAAAAGCATTGCTTGGTAATGGGGCAAAACTCTGTATGACTTTCTCCCAGTGCCCGGCAGTGAAATTGGAAATGTCCAGAGATTGCGCCCACAGGAAAGCTGCCAGCACTGAAAGCTGTAGCTGGTTTTCACTGTCCCTTGGAACTGCATTCGCTGCCACACAGACATTCGCGCTCTGCTAAAGCTTTGCTTCCTAATGGGGCAACATTCTGTATCTCTCTCTGGCAGAGCCCGGCAGTGAAATTAAAAACGTCCAGAGATTGCGCCCACAGGAAAGCTGCCAGCACTGAAAGCTGTAGCTGGTTTTCACTGTCCCCTGGAACTGCACTCGCTGCCACACAGACATTCGCGCTCTGCTAAAGCTTTGCTTCCTAATGGGGCAACACTCTGTATCTCTCTCTGGCAGAGCCCGGCAGTGAAATTGGAAACGTGCAGAGATTGCGCCCACAGGAAAGCTGCCAGCACTGAAAGATGTAGCTGGTTTTCACTGTCCCTTGGAACTGCATTCGCTGCCACACAGACATTCGCGCTCTGCTAAAGCATTGCTTCGTAATGGGGCAACACTCTGTATCTCTCTCTGGCAGAGCCCGGCTGCCAAATTGGAAACGTCCAGAGATTGCGCCCACAGGAAAGCTGCCAGCACTGAAAGCTGTAGCTGCTTTTCACTGTCCCTTGGAACTGCATTCGCTGCCACACAGACATTCGCGCTCTGCTCAAGCTTTGCTTCCTAATGGGGCAACACTCTGTATCTCTGTCTGGCAGAGCCCGGCAGTGAAATTGGAAACGTCCAGAGATTGCGCCCACAGGAAAGCTGCCAGCACTGAAAGCTGTAGCTGGTTTTCACTGTCCCTTGGAACTGCATTCGCTGCCACACAGATATTCGCGCTCTGCTAAAGCATTGCTTCGTTATGGGGCAACAATCTGTATCTCTCTCTGGCAGAGCCCGGCAGTGAAATTGGAAACGTCCAGAGATTGCGCCCACAGGAAAGCTGCCAGCACTGAAAGCTGTAGCTGGTTTTCACTGTCCCTTGGAACTGCATTCGCTGCCACACAGACATTCGCGCTCTGCTAAAGGTTTGCTTCGTAATGGGGCAACACTCTGTATCTCTCTCTGGCAGAGCCCGGCAGTGAAATTGGAAACGTCCAGAGATTGCGCCCACAGGAAAGCTGCCAGCACTGAAAGCTGTAGCTGGTTTTCACTGTCCCTTGGACCTGCATTCGCTGCCACACAGACATTCGCGCTCTGCTAAAGCATTGCTTCGTAATGGGGCAACACTCTGTATCTCTCTCTGGCAGAGCCCGGCTGCCAAATTGGAAACGTCCAGAGATTGCGCCCACAGGAAAGCTGCCAGCACTGAAAGCTGTAGCTGGTTTTCACTGTCCCTTGGAACTGCATTCGCTGCCACACAGACATTCGCGCTCTGCTAAAGCATTGCTTCGTAATGGGGCAACACTCTGTATCTCTCTCTGGCAGAGTCCGGCTGCCAAATTGGAAACTTCCAGAGACTGCGCTCACAGGAAAGCTGCCAGCACTGAAAGCTGTAGCTGGTTTTCACTGTCCCCTGGAAGTGCACTCGCTGCCACACAGACATTCGCGCTCTGCTAAAGCATTGCTTTGTAATGGGGCAACACTCTGTATCTCTCTCTGGCAGAGCCCGGCAGTGAAATTGGAAACGTGCAGAGATTGCGCCCACAGGAAAGCTGCCAGCACTGAAAGCTGTAGCTGGTTTTCACTGTCCCTTGGAACTGCATTCACTGCCAAACAGACATTCGCGCTCTGCTAAAGCTTTGCTTCCTAATGGGGCAACACTCTGTATGACTTTCTCCCAGTGCCCGGCAGTGAAATTGGAAACGTTCAGAGATTGCGCCCACAGGAAAGCTGCCAGCACTGAAAGCTGTAGCTGGTTTTCACTGTCCCTTGGAACTGCATTCGCTGCCACACAGACATTCGCGCTCCACAAAAGCATTGCTTGGTAATGGGGCAAAACTCTGTATGACTTTCTCCCAGTGCCCGGCAGTGAAATTGGAAATGTCCAGAGATTGCGGCCACACGAAAGCTGCCAGCACTGAAAGCTGTAGCTGGTTTTCACTGTCCCTTGGAACTGCATTCGCTGCCACACAGACATTCGCGCTCTGCTAAAGCTTTGCTTCCTAATGGGGCAACATTCTGTATCTCTCTCTGGCAGAGCCCGGCAGTGAAATTAAAAACGTCCAGAGATTGCGCCCACAGGAAAGCTGCCAGCACTGAAAGCTGTAGCTGGTTTTCACTGTCCCTTGGAACTGCATTCGCTGCCACACAGACATTCGCGCTCTGCTAAAGGTTTGCTTCGTAATGGGGCAACACTCTGTATCTCTCTCTGGCAGAGCCCGGCAGTGAAATTGGAAACGTCCAGAGATTGCGCCCACAGGAAAGCTGCCAGCACTGAAAGCTGTAGCTGGTTTTCACTGTCCCTTGGACCTGCATTCGCTGCCACACAGACATTCGCGCTCTGCTAAAGCATTGCTTCGTAATGGGGCAACACTCTGTATCTCTCTCTGGCAGAGCTCGGCTGCCAAATTGGAAACGTCCAGAGATTGCGCCCACAGGAAAGCTGCCAGCACTGAAAGCTGTAGCTGGTTTTCACTGTCCCTTGGAACTGCATTCGCTGCCACACAGACATTCGCGCTCTGCTAAAGCTTCGCTTCCTAATGGGGCAACACTTTGCATCTCTCTCTGGCAGAGCCCGGCAGTGAAATTGGAAACGTCCAGAGATTGCGCCCACAGGAAAGCTGCCAGCACTGAAAGCTGTAGCTGGTTTTCACTGTCCCTTGGAACTGCATTCGCTGCCACACAGACATTCGCGCTCTGCTAAAGCAGTGCTTCATAATGGGGTAACACTCCGTATCTCTCTCTGGCACAGCCCGGCAGTGAAATTGGAAACGTCCAGAGATTGCGCCCACAGGAAAGCTGTCAGCACTGAAAGCTGTAGCTGGTTTTCACTGTCCCCTGGAACTGCACTCGCTGCCACACAGACATTCGCGCTCTGCTAAAGCTTTGCTTCGTAATGGGGCAACACTCTGTATCTCTCTCTGGCAGAGCCCGGCTGCCAAATTGGAAACGTCCAGAGATTGCGCCCACAGGAAAGCTGCCAGCACTGAAAGCTGTAGCTGCTTTTCACTGTCCCTTGGAACTGCATTCGCTGCCACACAGACATTCGCGCTCTGCTCAAGCTTTGCTTCCTAATGGGGCAACACTCTGTATCTCTCTCTGGCAGAGCCCGGCAGTGAAATTGGAAACGTCCAGAGATTGCGCCCACAGGAAAGCTGCCAGCACTGAAAGCTGTAGCTGGTTTTCACTGTCCCTTGGAACTGCATTCGCTGCCACACAGATATTCGCGCTCTGCTAAAGCATTGCTTCGTTATGGGGCAACAATCTGTATCTCTCTCTGGCAGAGCCCGGCAGTGAAATTGGAAACGTCCAGAGATTGCGCCCACAGGAAAGCTGCCAGCACTGAAAGCTGTAGCTGGTTTTCACTGTCCCTTGGAACTGCATTCGCTGCCACACAGACATTCGCGCTCTGCTAAAGCAGTGCTTCATAATGGGGTAACACTCCGTATCTCTCTCTAGCACAGCCCGGCAGTGAAATTGGAAACGTCCAGAGATTTCGCCCACAGGAAAGCTGTCAGCACTGAAAGCTGTAGCTGGTTTTCACTGTCCCTTGGAACTGCATTCGCTGCCACACAGACATTCGCGCTCTGCTAAAGCTTTGCTTCCTAATGGGGCAACATTCTGTATCTCTCTCTGGCAGAGCCCGGCAGTGAAATTAAAAACGTCCAGAGATTGCGCCCACAGGAAAGCTGCCAGCACTGAAAGCTGTAGCTGGTTTTCACTGTCCCCTGGAACTGCACTCGCTGCCACACAGACATTCGCGCTCTGCTCAAGCTTTGCTTCGTAATGGGGCAACACTCTGTATCTCTCTCTGGCAGAGCCCGGCAGTGAAATTGGAAACGTCCAGAGATTGCGCCCACAGGAAAGCTGCCAGCACTGAAAGATGTAGCTGGTTTTCACTGTCCCTTGGAACTGCATTCGCTGCCACACAGACATTCGCGCTCTGCTAAAGCATTGCTTCGTAATGGGGCAACACTCTGTATCTCTCTCTGGCAGAGCCCGGCTGCCAAATTGGAAACGTCCAGAGATTGCGCCCACAGGAAAGCTGCCAGCACTGAAAGCTGTAGCTGGTTTTCACTGTCCCTTGGAACTGCATTCGCTGCCACACAGACATTCGCGCTCTGCTCAAGCTTTGCTTCCTAATGGGGCAACACTCTGTATCTCTCTCTGGCAGAGCCCGGCAGTGAAATTGGAAACGTCCAGAGATTGCGCCCACAGGAAAGCTGCCAGCACTGAAAGCTGTAGCTGGTTTTCACTGTCCCTTGGAACTGCATTCGCTGCCATACAGATATTCGCGCTCTGCTAAAGCATTGCTTCGTTGTGGGGCAACAATCTGTATCTCTCTCTGGCAGAGCCCGGCAGTGAAATTGGAAACGTCCAGAGATTGCGCCCACAGGAAAGCTGCCAGCACTGAAAGATGTAGCTGGTTTTCACTGTCCCTTGGAACTGCATTCGCTGCCACACAGACATTCCCGCTCTCCTAAAGCATTGCTTCGTAATGGGGCAACACTCTGTATCTCTCTCTGGCAGAGCCCAGCAGTGAAATTGGAAACGTCCAGAGATTGCGCCCACAGGAAAGCTGCCAGCACTGAAAGCTGTAGCTGGTTTTCACTGTCCCTTGGAACTGCCTTCGCTGCCACACAGACATTCGCGCTCTGCTAAAGGTTTGCTTCGTAATGGGGCAACATTCTGTATCTCTCTCTGGCAGAGCCCGGCAGTGAAATTAAAAACGTCCAGAGATTGCGCCCACAGGAAAGATGCCAGCACTGAAAGCTGTAGCTGGTTTTCACTGTCCCCTGGAACTGCACTCGCTGCCACACAGACATTCGCGCTCTGCTAAAGCTTTGCTTCGTAATGGGGCAACACTCTGTATCTCTCTCTGGCAGAGCCCGGCAGTGAAATTGGAAACGTGCAGAGATTGCGCCCACAGGAAAGCTGCCAGCACTGAAAGCTGTAGCTGCTTTTCACTGTCCCTTGGAACTGCATTCGCTGCCACACAGACATTCGCGCTCTGCTCAAGCTTTGCTTCCTAATGGGGCAACACTCTGTATCTCTCTCTGGCAGAGCCCGGCAGTGAAATTAAAAACGTCCAGAGATTGCGCCCACAGGAAAGCTGCCAGCACTGAAAGCTGTAGCTGGTTTTCACTGTCCCTTGGAACTGCATTCGCTGCCACACAGATATTCGCGCTCTGCTAAAGCATTGCTTCGTTATGGGGCAACAATCTGTATCTCTCTCTGGCAGAGCCCGGCAGTGAAATTGGAAACGTCCAGAGATTGCGCCCACAGGAAAGCTGCCAGCACTGAAAGCTGTAGCTGGTTTTCACTGTCCCTTGGAACTGCATTCGCTGCCACACAGACATTCGCGCTCTGCTAAAGGTTTGCTTCGTAATGGGGCAACACTCTGTATCTCTCTCTGGCAGAGCCCGGCTGCCAAATTGGAAACGTCCAGAGATTGCGCCCACAGGAAAGCTGCCAGCACTGAAAGCTGTAGCTGGTTTTCACTGTCCCTTGGACCTGCATTCGCTGCCACACAGACATTCGCGCTCTGCTAAAGCATTGCTTCGTAATGGGGCAACACTCTGTATCTCTCTCTGGCAGAGCTCGGCTGCCAAATTGGAAACGTCCAGAGATTGCGCCCACAGGAAAGCTGCCAGCAGTGAAAGCTGTAGCTGGTTTTCACTGTCCCTTGGAACTGCATTCGCTGCCACACAGACATTCGCGCTCTGCTCAAGCTTTGCTTCCTAATGGGGCAACACTCTGTATCTCTCTCTGGCAGAGCCCGGCAGTGAAATTGGAAACGTCCAGAGATTGCGCCCACAGGAAAGCTGCCAGCACTGAAAGCTGTAGCTGGTTTTCACTGTCCCTTGGAACTGCATTCGCTGCCACACAGATATTCGCGCTCTGCTAAAGCATTGCTTCGTTATGGGGCAACAATCTGTATCTCTCTCTGGCAGAGCCCGGCAGTGAAATTGGAAACGTCCAGAGATTGCGCCCACAGGAAAGCTGCCAGCACTGAAAGCTGTAGCTGCTTTTCACTGTCCCTTGGAACTGCATTCGCTGCCACACAGACATTCGCGCTCTGCTAAAGGTTTGCTTCGTAATGGGGCAACACTCTGTATCTCTCTCTGGCAGAGCCCGGCAGTGAAATTGGAAACGTCCAGAGATTGCGCCCACAGGAAAGCTGCCAGCACTGAAAGCTGTAGCTGGTTTTCACTGTCCCTTGGACCTGCATTCGCTGCCACACAGACATTCGCGCTCTGCTAAAGCATTGCTTCGTAATGGGGCAACACTCTGTATCTCTCTCTGGCAGAGCTCGGCTGCCAAATTGGAAACGTCCAGAGATTGCGCCCACAGGAAAGCTGCCAGCACTGAAAGCTGTAGCTGGTTTTCACTGTCCCTTGGAACTGCATTCGCTGCCACACAGACATTCGCGCTCTGCTAAAGCTTCGCTTCCTAATGGGGCAACACTTTGCATCTCTCTCTGGCAGAGCCCGGCAGTGAAATTGGAAACGTCCAGAGATTGCGCCCACAGGAAAGCTGCCAGCACTGAAAGCTGTAGCTGGTTTTCACTGTCCCTTGGAACTGCATTCGCTGCCACACAGACATTCGCGCTCTGCTAAAGCAGTGCTTCATAATGGGGTAACACTCCGTATCTCTCTCTGGCACAGCCCGGCAGTGAAATTGGAAACGTCCAGAGATTGCGCCCACAGGAAAGCTGTCAGCACTGAAAGCTGTAGCTGGTTTTCACTGTCCCCTGGAACTGCACTCGCTGCCACACAGACATTCGCGCTCTGCTAAAGCTTTGCTTCGTAATGGGGCAACACTCTGTATCTCTCTCTGGCAGAGCCCGGCTGCCAAATTGGAAACGTCCAGAGATTGCGCCCACAGGAAAGCTGCCAGCACTGAAAGCTGTAGCTGCTTTTCACTGTCCCTTGGAACTGCATTCGCTGCCACACAGACATTCGCGCTCTGCTAAAGCATTGCTTCCTAATGGGGCAACACTCTGTATCTCTCCCTGGCAGAGCCCGGCAGTGAAATTGGAAACGTGCAGAGATTGCGCCCACAGGAAAGCTGCCAGCACTGAAAGCTGTAGCTGGTTTTCACTGTCCCCTGGAACTGCATTCGCTGCCACACAGACATTCGCGCTCTGCTAAAGCATTGCTTCGTAATGGGGCAACACTCTGTATGACTTTCTCCCAGTGCCTGGCAGTGAAATTGGAAACGTCCAGAGATTGCGCCCACAGGAAAGCTGCCAGCACTGAAAGCTGTAGCTGGTTTTCACTGTCCCTTGGAACTGCATTCGCTGCCACACAGACATTCCCGCTCTGCTAAAGCATTACTTCGTAATGGGGCAACACTCTGTATGACTCTCTCCCAGTGCCCGGCAGTGAAATTGGAAACGTCCAGAGATTGCGCCCACAGGAAAGCTGCCAGCACTGAAAGCTGTAGCTGGTTTTCACTGTCCCTTGGAACTGCATTCGCTGCCACACAGACATTCGCGCTGTGCTAAAGCTTTGCTTCCTAATGGGGCAACACTCTGTATGACTTTCTCCCAGTGCCCGGCAGTGAAATTGGAAACGTTCAGATATTGCGCCCACAGGAAAGCTGCCAGCACTGAAAGCTGTAGCTGGTTTTCACTGTCCCTTGGAACTGCATTCGCTGCCACACAGACATTCTCACTCTACAAAAGCATTGCTTGGTAATGGGGCAAAACTCTGTATGACTCTCTCCCAGTGCCCGGCAGTGAAATTGGAAATGTCCAGAGATTGCGGCTACACGAAAGCTGCCAGCACTGAAAGCTGTAGCTGGTTTTCACTGTCCCTTGGACCTGCATTCGCTGCCACACAGACATTCGCGCTCTGCTAAAGCTTTGCTTCCTAATGGGGCAACACTCTGTATCTCTCTCTGGCAGAGCCCGGCAGTGAAATTGGAAACGTGCAGAGATTGCGCCCACAGGAAAGCTGCCAGCACTGAAAGCTGTAGCTGGTTTTCACTGTCCCTTGGAACTGCATTCGCTGCCACACAGACATTCGCGCTCTGCTAAAGCATTGCTTCGTAATGGGGCAACACTCTGTATGACTTTCTCCCAGTGCCCGGCAGTGAAATTGAAACGCCCAGAGATTGCGCCCACAGGACAGCTGCCAGCACTGAAAGCTGTAGCTGCTTTTCACTGTCCCTTGGAACTGCATTCGCTGCCACACAGACATTCGCGCTCTGCTAAAGCATTGCTTCGTAATGGGGCAACACTCTGTATCTCTCTCTGGCAGCGCCCGGCAGTGAAATTGGAAACGCCCAGAGATTGCGCCCACAGGAAAGCTGCCAGCACTGAAAGCTGTAGCTGGTTTTCACTGTCCCTTGGAACTGCATTCGCTGCCACACAGACATTCGTGCTCTGCTAAAGCTTTGCTTCCTAATGGGGCAACACTCTGTATCTCTCTCTGGCAGAGCCCGGCAGTGAAATTGGAAACGTCCAGAGACTGCGCCCACAGGAAAGCTGCCAGCACTGAAAGCTGTAGCTGGTTTTCACTGTCCCTTGGAACTGCATTCGCTGCCACACAGACATTCGCGCTCTGCTAAAGCATTGCTTCGTAATGGGGAACAATCTGTATGACTTTCTCCCAGTGCCCGGCAGTGAAATTGGAAATGTCCAGAGATTGCGCCCACAGGAAAGCTGCCAGCACTGAAAGCTGTAGCTGGTTTTCACTGTCCCTTGGAACTGCATTCGCTGCCACACAGACATTCGCGCTCTGCTAAAGCATTGCTTCGTAATGGGGCAAAACTCTGTATGACTTTCTCCCAGTGCCTGGCAGTGAAATTGGAAACGTCCAGAGATTGCGCCCACAGGAAAGCTGCCAGCAGTGAAAGCTGTAGCTGGTTTTCACTGTCCCTTGGAACTGCATTCGCTGCCACACAGACATTCGCGCTCTGCTAAAGCATTGCTTCCTAATGGGGCAACACTCTGTATCTCTCCCTGGCAGAGCCCGGCAGTGAAATTGGAAACGTGCAGAGATTGCGCCCACAGGAAAGCTGCCAGCACTGAAAGCTGTAGCTGGTTTTCACTGTCCCCTGGAACTGCATTCGCTGCCACACAGACATTCGCGCTCTGCTAAAGCATTGCTTCGTAATGGGGCAACACTCTGTATGACTTTCTCCCAGTGCCTGGCAGTGAAATTGGAAACGTCCAGAGATTGCGCCCACAGGAAAGCTGCCAGCACTGAAAGCTGTAGCTGGTTTTCACTGTCCCTTGGAACTGCATTCGCTGCCACACAGACATTCCCGCTCTGCTAAAGCATTACTTCGTAATGGGGCAACACTCTGTATGACTCTCTCCCAGTGCCCGGCAGTGAAATTGGAAACGTCCAGAGATTGCGCCCACAGGAAAGCTGCCAGCACTGAAAGCTGTAGCTGGTTTTCACTGTCCCTTGGAACTGCATTCGCTGCCACACAGACATTCGCGCTGTGCTAAAGCTTTGCTTCCTAATGGGGCAACACTCTGTATGACTTTCTCCCAGTGCCCGGCAGTGAAATTGGAAACGTTCAGATATTGCGCCCACAGGAAAGCTGCCAGCACTGAAAGCTGTAGCTGGTTTTCACTGTCCCTTGGAACTGCATTCGCTGCCACACAGACATTCTCACTCTACAAAAGCATTGCTTGGTAATGGGGCAAAACTCTGTATGACTCTCTCCCAGTGCCCGGCAGTGAAATTGGAAATGTCCAGAGATTGCGGCTACACGAAAGCTGCCAGCACTGAAAGCTGTAGCTGGTTTTCACTGTCCCTTGGACCTGCATTCGCTGCCACACAGACATTCGCGCTCTGCTAAAGCTTTGCTTCCTAATGGGGCAACACTCTGTATCTCTCTCTGGCAGAGCCCGGCAGTGAAATTGGAAACGTGCAGAGATTGCGCCCACAGGAAAGCTGCCAGCACTGAAAGCTGTAGCTGGTTTTCACTGTCCCTTGGAACTGCATTCGCTGCCACACAGACATTCGCGCTCTGCTAAAGCATTGCTTCGTAATGGGGCAACACTCTGTATGACTTTCTCCCAGTGCCCGGCAGTGAAATTGAAACGCCCAGAGATTGCGCCCACAGGACAGCTGCCAGCACTGAAAGCTGTAGCTGCTTTTCACTGTCCCTTGGAACTGCATTCGCTGCCACACAGACATTCGCGCTCTGCTAAAGCATTGCTTCGTAATGGGGCAACACTCTGTATCTCTCTCTGGCAGAGCCCGGCAGTGAAATTGGAAACGTGCAGAGATTGCGCCCACAGGAAAGCTGCCAGCACTGAAAGCTGTAGCTGGTTTTCACTGTCCCTTGGAACTGCATTCGCTGCCACACAGACATTCGCGCTCTGCTAAAGCATTGCTTCGTAATGGGGCAACACTCTGTATGACTTTCTCCCAGTGCCTGGCAGTGAAATTGGAAACGTCCAGAGATTGCGCCCACAGGAAAGCTGCCAGCACTGAAAGCTGTAGCTGGTTTTCACTGTCCCTTGGAACTGCATTCGCTGCCACACAGACATTCGCGCTCTGCTAAAGCATTGCTTCGTAATGGGGCAACACTCTGTATCTCTCTCTGGCAGAGCCCGGCAGTGAAATTGGAAACGTCCAGAGATTGCGCCCACAGGAAAGCTGCCAGCACTGAAAGCTGTAGCTGGTTTTCACTGTCCCTTGGAACTGCACTCGCTGCTACACAGACATTCGCGCTCTGCTAAAGCTTTGCTTCCTAATGGGGCAACACTCTCTGTGACTTTCTCCCAGTGCCTGCCAGTGAAATTGGAAACGTCCAGAGATTGCACCCACAGGAAAGCTGCCAGCACTGAAAGCTGTAGCTGGTTTTCAGTGTCCCTTGGAACTGCATTCGCTGCCACACAGACATTCGCGCTCTGCTAAAGCATTGCTTCGTAATGGGGCAACACTCTGTATCTCTCTCTGGCAGAGCCCGGCTGCCAAATTGGAAACGTCCAGAGATTGCGCCCACAGGAAAGCTGCCAGCACTGAAAGCTGTAGCTGGTTTTCACTGTCCCTTGGAACTGCATTCGCTGGCACACAGACATTCGCGCTCTGCTAAAGCTTTGCTTCCTAATGGGACAACACTCTGTATCTCTCTCTGGCAGAGCCCGGCAGTGAAATTGGAAACGTCCAGAGATTGCGCCCACAGGAAAGCTGCCAGCACTGAAAGCTGTAGCTGGTTTTCACTGTCCCTTGGAACTGCCTTCGCTGCCACACAGACATTCGCGCTCTGCTAAAGCATTGCTTCGTAATGGGGCAACACTCTGTATGACTTTCTCCCAGTGCCTGGCAGTGAAATTGGAAACGTCCAGAGATTGCGCCCACAGGAAAGCTGCCAGCAGTGAAAGCTGTAGCTGGTTTTCACTGTCCCTTGGAACTGCATTCACTGCCACACAGACATTCGCGCTCTGCTAAAGCTTTGCTTCCTAAAGGGGCAACACTCTGTATCTCTCTCTGGCAGAGCCCGGCTGCCAAATTGGAAACGTCCAGAGATTGCGCCCACAGGAAAGCTGCCAGCACTGAAAGATGTAGCTGGTTTTCACTGTCCCTTGGAACTGCCTTCGCTGCCACCCAGACATTCGCGCTCTACTAAAGCATTGCTTCGTAATGGGGCAACACTCTGTATCTCTCTCTGGCAGCGCCCGGCAGTGAAATTGGAAACGCCCAGAGATTGCGCCCACAGGAAAGCTGCCAGCACTGAAAGCTGTAGCTGGTTTTCACTGTCCCTTGGAACTGCATTCGCTGCCACACAGACATTCGCGCTCTGCTAAAGCATTGCTTCGTAATGGGGAACAATCTGTATGACTTTCTCCCAGTGCCTGGCAGTGAAATTGGAAACGTCCAGAGATTGCGCCCACAGGAAAGCTGCCAGCACTGAAAGCTGTAGCTGGTTTTCACTGTCCCTTGGAACTGCATTCGCTGCCACACAGACATTCGCGCTCTGCTAAAGCTTTGATTCCTAATGGGGCAACATTCTGTATCTCTCTCTGGCAGAGCCCGGCAGTGAAATTAAAAACGTCCAGAGATTGCGCCCACAGGAAAGCTGCCAGCACTGAAAGCTGTAGCTGGTTTTCACTGTCCCTTGGAACTGCATTCGCTGCCACACAGACATTCGCGCTCTGCTAAAGCTTTGCTTCGTAATGGGGCAACACTCTGTATCTCTCTCTGGCAGAGCCCGGCAGTGAAATTGGAAACGTCCAGAGATTGCGCCCACAGGAAAGCTGCCAGCACTGAAAGTTGTAGCTGGTTTTCACTGTCCCTTGGAACTGCATTCACTGCCACACAGACATTCGCGCTCTGATAAAGCTTTGCTTCCTAATGTGGCAACACTCCGTATCTCTCTCTGGCACAGCCCGGCAGTGAAATTGGAAACGTCCAGAGATTGCGCCCAGAGGAAAGCTGTCAGCACTGAAAGCTGTAGCTGGTTTTCACTGTCCCTTGGAACTGCATTCGCTGCCACACAGACATTCGCGCTCTGCTCAAGCTTTGCTTCCTAATGGGGCAACACTCTGTATCTCTCTCTGGCAGAGCCCGGCTGCCAAATTGGAAACGTCCAGAGATTGCGCCCACAGGAAAGCTGCCAGCACTGAAAGCTGTAGCTGGTTTTCACTGTCCCTTGGAACTGCATTCGCTGCCACACAGACATTCACGCTCTGCTAAAGCTTTGCTTCCTAATGGGGCAACATTCTGTATCTCTCTCTGGCAGAGCCCGGCAGTGAAATTAAAAACGTCCAGAGATTGTGCCCACAGGAAAGCTGCCAGCACTGAAAGCTGTAGCTGGTTTTCACTGTCCCTTGGAACTGCATTCGCTGCCACACAGACATTCGCGCTCTGCTAAAGCTTTGCTTCATAATGGGGCAACACTCTGTATCTCTCTCTGGCACAGCCCGGCAGTGAAATTGGAAACGTCCAGAGATTGCGCCCAGAGGAAAGCTGTCAGCACTGAAAGCTGTAGCTGGTTTTCACTGTCCCTTGGAACTGCATTCGCTGCCACACAGACATTCGCGCTCTGCTCAAGCTTTGCTTCCTAATGGGGCAACACTCTGTATCTCTCTCTGGCAGAGCCCGGCAGTGAAATTAAAAACGTCCAGAGATTGCGCCCACAGGAAAGCTGCCAGCACTGAAAGCTGTAGCTGGTTTTCACTGTCCCTTGGAACTGCATTCGCTGCCACACAGACATTCGCGCTCTGCTAAAGCATTGCTTCGTAATGGGGCAACACTCTGTATCTCTCTCTGGCAGAGCCCGGCAGTGAAATTGGAAACGTCCAGAGATTGCGCCCTTAGGAAAGCTGCCAGCACTGAAAGCTGTAGCTGGTTTTCACTGTCCCTTGGAACTGCATTCACTGCCACACAGACATTCGCGCTCTGCTAAAGCTTTGCTTCCTAATGGGGCAACACTCTGTATGACTTTCTCCCAGTGCCCGGCAGTGAAATTGGAAACGTTCAGAGATTGCACCCACAGGAAAGCTGCCAGCACTGAAAGCTGTAGCTGGTTTTCACTGTCCCTTGGAACTGCATTTTCTGCCACACAGACATTCGCGCTCCACAAAAGCATTGCTTGGTAATGGGGCAAAACTCTGTATGACTTTCTCCCAGTGCCCGGCAGTGAAATTGGAAATGTCCAGAGATTGCGGCCACACGAAAGCTGCCAGCACTGAAAGCTGTAGCTGGTTTTCACTGTCCCTTGGAACTGCATTCGCTGCCACACAGACATTCGCGCTCTGATAAAGCTTTGCTTCCTAATGGGGCAACACTCTGTATCTCTCTCTGGCAGAGCTCGGCTGCCAAATTGGAAACGTCCAGAGATTGCGCCCACAGGAAAGCTGCCAGCACTGAAAGCTGTAGCTGGTTTTCACTGTCCCTTGGAACTGCATTCGCTGCCACACAGACATTCGCGCTCTGCTAAAGCTTCGCTTCCTAATGGGGCAACACTTTGCATCTCTCTCTGGCAGAGCCCGGCAGTGAAATAGGAAACGTCCAGAGATTGCGCCCACAGGAAAGCTGCCAGCACTGAAAGCTGTAGCTGGTTTTCACTGTCCCTTGGAACTGCATTCGCTGCCACACAGACATTCGCGCTCTGCTAAAGCAGTGCTTCATAATGGGGTAACACTCCGTATCTCTCTCTGGCACAGCCCGGCAGTGAAATTGGAAACGTCCAGAGATTTCGCCCAGAGGAAAGCTGTCAGCACTGAAAGCTGTAGCTGGTTTTCACTGTCCCTTGGAACTGCATTCGCTGCCACACAGACATTCGCGCTCTGCTAAAGCTTTGCTTCCTAATGGGGCAACATTCTGTATCTCTCTCTGGCAGAGCCCGGCAGTGAAATTAAAAACGTCCAGAGATTGCGCCCACAGGAAAGCTGCCAGCACTGAAAGCTGTAGCTGGTTTTCACTGTCCCTTGGAACTGCATTCGCTGCCACACAGACATTCGCGCTCTGCTAAAGCTTTGCTTCGTAATGGGGCAACACTCTGTATCTCTCTCTGGCAGAGCCCGGCAGTGAAATTGGAAACGTCCAGAGATTGCGCCCACAGGAAAGCTGCCAGCACTGAAAGGTGTAGCTGGTTTTCACTGCCCCTTGGAACTGCATTCACTGCCACACAGACATTCGCGCTCTGATAAAGCTTTGCTTCCTAATGGGGCAACACTCCGTATCTCTCTCTGGCACAGCCCGGCAGTGAAATTGGAAACGTCCAGAGATTGCGCCCAGAGGAAAGCTGTCAGCACTGAAAGCTGTAGCTGGTTTTCACTGTCCCTTGGAACTGCATTCGCTGCCACACAGACATTCGCGCTCTGCTCAAGCTTTGCTTCCTAATGGGGCAACACTCTGTATCTCTCTCTGGCAGAGCCAGGCTGCCAAATTGGAAACGTCCAGAGATTGCGCCCACAGGAAAGCTGCCAGCACTGAAAGCTGTAGCTGGTTTTCACTGTCCCTTGGAACTGCATTCGCTGCCACACAGACATTCACGCTCTGCTAAAGCTTTGCTTCCTAATGGGGCAACATTCTGTATCTCTCTCTGGCAGAGCCCGGCAGTGAAATTAAAAACGTCCAGAGATTGTGCCCACAGGAAAGCTGCCAGCACTGAAAGCTGTAGCTGGTTTTCACTGTCCCTTGGAACTGCATTCGCTGCCACACAGACATTCGCGCTCTGCTAAAGCTTTGCTTCATAATGGGGCAACACTCTGTATCTCTCTCTGGCACAGCCCGGCAGTGAAATTGGAAACGTCCAGAGATTGCGCCCAGAGGAAAGCTGCCAGCACTGAAAGCTGTAGCTGGTTTTCACTGTCCCTTGGAACTGCATTCACTGCCACACAGACATTCGCGCTCTGCTCAAGCTTTGCTTCCTAATGGGGCAACATTCTGTATCTCTCTCTGGCAGAGCCCGGCAGTGAAATTGGAAACGTCCAGAGATTGCGCCCACAGGAAAGCTGCCAGCACTGAAAGCTGTAGCTGGTTTTCACTGTCCCTTGGAACTGCATTCACTGCCACACAGACATTCGCGCTCTGCTAAAGCTTTGCTTCCTAATGGGGCAACACTCTGTATGACTTTCTCCCAGTGCCTGGCAGTGAAATTGGAAACGTCCAGAGATTGCGCCCACAGGAAAGCTGCCAGCACTGAAAGCTGTAGCTGGTTTTCACTGTCCCCTGGAACTGCACTCGCTGCCACACAGACATTCGCGCTCTGCTAAAGCATTGCTTCGTAATGGGGCAACACTCTGTATCTCTCTCTGGCAGAGCCCGGCAGTGAAATTGGAAACGTGCAGAGATTGCGCCCACAGGAAAGCTGCCAGCACTGAAAGCTGTAGCTGGTTTTCACTGTCCCTTGGAACTGCATTCGCTGCCACACAGACATTCGCGCTCTGCTAAAGCTTTGCTTCATAATGGGGCAACACTCTGTATCTCTCTCTGGCACAGCCCGGCAGTGAAATTGGAAACGTCCAGAGATTGCGCCCAGAGGAAAGCTGTCAGCACTGAAAGCTGTAGCTGGTTTTCACTGTCCCTTGGAACTGCATTCGCTGCCACACAGACATTCGCGCTCTGCTCAAGCTTTGCTTCCTAATGGGGCAACACTCTGTATCTCTCTCTGGCAGAGCCCGGCAGTGAAATTAAAAACGTCCAGAGATTGCGCCCACAGGAAAGCTGCCAGCACTGAAAGCTGTAGCTGGTTTTCACTGTCCCTTGGAACTGCATTCGCTGCCACACAGACATTCGCGCTGTGCTAAAGCATTGCTTCGTAATGGGGCAACACTCTGTATCTCTCTCTGGCAGAGCCCGGCAGTGAAATTGGAAACGTCCAGAGATTGCGCCCTTAGGAAAGCTGCCAGCACTGAAAGCTGTAGCTGGTTTTCACTGTCCCTTGGAACTGCATTCACTGCCACACAGACATTCGCGCTCTGCTAAAGCTTTGCTTCCTAATGGGGCAACACTCTGTATGACTTTCTCCCAGTGCCCGGCAGTGAAATTGGAAATGTCCAGAGATTGCGGCCACACGAAAGCTGCCAGCACTGAAAGCTGTAGCTGGTTTTCACTGTCCCTTGGACCTGCATTCGCTGCCACACAGACATTCGCGCTCTGCTAAAGCATTGCTTCGTAATGGGGCAACACTCTGTATCTCTCTCTGGCAGAGCTCGGCTGCCAAATTGGAAACGTCCAGAGATTGCGCCCACAGGAAAGCTGCCAGCACTGAAAGCTGTAGCTGGTTTTCACTGTCCCTTGGAACTGCATTCGCTGCCACACAGACATTCGCGCTCTGCTAAAGCTTCGCTTCCTAATGGGGCAACACTTTGCATCTCTCTCTGGCAGAGCCCGGCAGTGAAATAGGAAACGTCCAGAGATTGCGCCCACAGGAAAGCTGCCAGCACTGAAAGCTGTAGCTGGTTTTCACTGTCCCTTGGAACTGCATTCGCTGCCACACAGACATTCGCGCTCTGCTAAAGCAGTGCTTCATAATGGGGTAACACTCCGTATCTCTCTCTGGCACAGCCCGGCAGTGAAATTGGAAACGTCCAGAGATTTCGCCCAGAGGAAAGCTGTCAGCACTGAAAGCTGTAGCTGGTTTTCACTGTCCCTTGGAACTGCATTCGCTGCCACACAGACATTCGCGCTCTGCTAAAGCTTTGCTTCCTAATGGGGCAACATTCTGTATCTCTCTCTGGCAGAGCCCGGCAGTGAAATTAAAAACGTCCAGAGATTGCGCCCACAGGAAAGCTGCCAGCACTGAAAGCTGTAGCTGGTTTTCACTGTCCCTTGGAACTGCATTCGCTGCCACACAGACATTCGCGCTCTGCTAAAGCTTTGCTTCGTAATGGGGCAACACTCTGTATCTCTCTCTGGCAGAGCCCGGCAGTGAAATTGGAAACGTCCAGAGATTGCGCCCACAGGAAAGCTGCCAGCACTGAAAGGTGTAGCTGGTTTTCACTGTCCCTTGGAACTGCATTCACTGCCACACAGACATTCGCGCTCTGATAAAGCTTTGCTTCCTAATGTGGCAACACTCCGTATCTCTCTCTGGCACAGCCCGGCAGTGAAATTGGAAACGTCCAGAGATTGCGCCCAGAGGAAAGCTGTCAGCACTGAAAGCTGTAGCTGGTTTTCACTGTCCCTTGGAACTGCATTCGCTGCCACACAGACATTCGCGCTCTGCTCAAGCTTTGCTTCCTAATGGGGCAACACTCTGTATCTCTCTCTGGCAGAGCCAGGCTGCCAAATTGGAAACGTCCAGAGATTGCGCCCACAGGAAAGCTGCCAGCACTGAAAGCTGTAGCTGGTTTTCACTGTCCCTTGGAACTGCATTCGCTGCCACACAGACATTCACGCTCTGCTAAAGCTTTGCTTCCTAATGGGGCAACATTCTGTATCTCTCTCTGGCAGAGCCCGGCAGTGAAATTAAAAACGTCCAGAGATTGTGCCCACAGGAAAGCTGCCAGCACTGAAAGCTGTAGCTGGTTTTCACTGTCCCTTGGAACTGCATTCGCTGCCACACAGACATTCGCGCTCTGCTAAAGCTTTGCTTCATAATGGGGCAACACTCTGTATCTCTCTCTGACACAGCCCGGCAGTGAAATTGGAAACGTCCAGAGATTGCGCCCAGAGGAAAGCTGTCAGCACTGAAAGCTGTAGCTGGTTTTCACTGTCCCTTGGAACTGCATTCGCTGCCACACAGACATTCGCGCTCTGCTCAAGCTTTGCTTCCTAATGGGGCAACATTCTGTATCTCTCTCTGGCAGAGCCCGGCAGTGAAATTGGAAACGTCCAGAGATTGCGCCCACAGGAAAGCTGCCAGCACTGAAAGCTGTAGCTGGTTTTCACTGTCCCTTGGAACTGCATTCACTGCCACACAGACATTCGCGCTCTGCTAAAGCTTTGCTTCCTAATGGGGCAACACTCTGTATGACTTTCTCCCAGTGCCTGGCAGTGAAATTGGAAACGTCCAGAGATTGCGCCCACAGGAAAGCTGCCAGCACTGAAAGCTGTAGCTGGTTTTCACTGTCCCTTGGAACTGCATTCGCTGCCACACAGACATTCGCGCTCTGCTCAAGCATTGCTTCGTAATGGGGCAACACTCTGTATCTCTCTCTGGCAGAGCCCGGCAGTGAAATTGGAAACGTCCAGAGATTGCGCCCACAGGAAAGCTGCCAGCACTGAAAGCTGTAGCTGGTTTTCACTGTCCCCTGGAACTGCACTCGCTGCCACACAGACATTCGCGCTCTGCTAAAGCATTGCTTCGTAATGGGGCAACACTCTGTATCTCTCTCTGGCAGAGCCCGGCAGTGAAATTGGAAACGTGCAGAGATTGCGCCCACAGGAAAGCTGCCAGCACTGAAAGCTGTAGCTGGTTTTCACTGTCCCTTGGAACTGCCTTCGCTGCCACACAGACATTCGCGCTCTGCTAAAGCATTGCTTCGTAATGGGGCAACACTCTGTATCTCTCTCTGGCAGAGCCCGGCTGCCAAATTGGAAACGTCCAGAGATTGCGCCCACAGTAAAGCTGCCAGCACTGAAAGCTGTAGCTGCTTTTCACTGTCCCTTGGAACTGCATTCGCTGCCACACAGACATTCGCGCTCTGCTCAAGCTTTGCTTCCTAATGGGGCAACACTCTGTATCTCTCTCTGGCAGAGCCCGGCAGTGAAATTGGAAACGTCCAGAGATTGCGCCCACAGGAAAGCTGCCAGCACTGAAAGCTGTAGCTGGTTTTCACTGTCCCTTGGAATTGCATTCGCTGCCACACAGACATTCGCGCTCTGCTAAAGGTTTGCTTCCTAATGGGGCAACACTCTGTATCTCTCTCTGGCAGAGCCCGGCAGTGAAATTGGAAACGTCCAGAGATTGCGCCCACAGGAAAGCTGCCAGCACTGAAAGCTGTAGCTGGTTTTCACTGTCCCTTGGAACTGCATTCGCTGCCACACAGACATTCGCGCTCTGCTAAAGCTTTGCTTCCTAATGGGGCAACATTCTGTATCTCTCTCTGGCAGAGCCCGGCAGTGAAATTAAAAACGTCCAGAGATTGCGCCCACAGGAAAGCTGCCAGCACTGAAAGCTGTAGCTGGTTTTCACTGTCCCTTCGAACTGCATTAGCTGCCACACAGACATTCGCGCTCTGCTAAAGCTTTGCTTCGTAATGGGGCAACACTCTGTATCTCTCTCTGGCAGAGCTCGGCTGCCAAATTGGAAACGTCCAGAGATTGCGCCCACAGGAAAGCTGCCAGCACTGAAAGCTGTAGCTGGTTTTCACTGTCCCTTCGAACTGCATTCGCTGCCACACAGACATTCGCGCTCCACAAAAGCATTGCTTGGTAATGGGGCAAAACTCTGTATGACTTTCTCCCAGTGCCCGGCAGTGAAATTGGAAATGTCCAGAGATTGCGGCCACACGAAAGCTGCCAGCACTGAAAGCTGTAGCTGGTTTTCACTGTCCCTTGGAACTGCATTCGCTGCCACACAGACATTCGCGTTCTGCTAAAGCTTTGCTTCCTAATGGGGCAACACTCTTTATCTCTCTCTGGCAGAGCCCGGCAGTGAAATTGGAAACGTGCAGAGATTGCGCCCACAGGAAAGCTGCCAGCACTGAAAGATGTAGCTGGTTTTCACTGTCCCTTGGAACTGCATTCGCTGCCACACAGACATTCGCGCTCTGCTAAAGCATTGCTTCGTAATGGGGCAACACTCTGTATCTCTCTCTGGCAGAGCCCGGCTGCCAAATTGGAAACGTCCAGAGATTGCGCCCACAGGAAAGCTGCCAGCACTGAAAGCTGTAGCTGCTTTTCACTGTCCCTTGGAACTGCATTCGCTGCCACACAGACATTCGCGCTCTGCTAAAGCATTGCTTCTTAATGGGGCAACACTTTGTATCTCTCTCTGGCAGAGCCCGGCAGTGAAATTGGAAACGTCCAGAGATTGCGCCCACAGGAAAGCTGCCAGCACTGAAAGCTGTAGCTGGTTTTCACTGTCCCTTGGAACTGCATTCGCTGCCACACAGATATTCGCGCTCTGCTAAAGCATTGCTTCGTTATGGGGCAACAATCTGTATCTCTCTCTGGCAGAGCCCGGCAGTGAAATTGGAAACGTCCAGAGATTGCGCCCACAGGAAAGCTGCCAGCACTGAAAGCTGTAGCTGGTTTTCACTGTCCCTTGGAACTGCATTCGCTGCCACACAGACATTCGCGCTCTGCTAAAGGTTTGCTTCGTAATGGGGCAACACTCTGTATCTCTCTCTGGCAGAGCCCGGCAGTGAAATTGGAAACGTCCAGAGATTGCGCCCACAGGAAAGCTGCCAGCACTGAAAGCTGTAGCTGGTTTTCACTGTCCCTTGGAACTGCATTCGCTGCCACACAGACATTCGCGCTCTGCTAAAGCAGTGCTTCATAATGGGGTAACACTCCGTATCTCTCTCTGGCACAGCCCGGCAGTGAAATTGGAAACGTCCAGAGATTGCGCCCACAGGAAAGCTGCCAGCACTGAAAGCTGTAGCTGGTTTTCACTGTCCCTTGGAACTGCATTCGCTGCCACACAGACATTCGCGCTCTGCTAAAGCTTCGCTTCCTAATGGGGCAACACTTTGCATCTCTCTCTGGCAGAGCCCGGCAGTGAAATTGGAAACGTCCAGAGATTGCGCCCACAGGAAAGCTGCCAGCACTGAAAGCTGTAGCTGGTTTTCACTGTCCCTTGGAACTGCATTCGCTGCCACAGAGACATTCGCGCTCTGCTAAAGCAGTGCTTCATAATGGGGTAACACTCCGTATCTCTCTCTGGCACAGCCCGGCAGTGAAATTGGAAACGTCCAGAGATTTCGCCCAGAGGAAAGCTGTCAGCACTGAAAGCTGTAGCTGGTTTTCACTGTCCCTTGGAACTGCATTCGCTGCCACACAGACATTCGCGCTCTGCTAAAGCTTTGCTTCCTAATGGGGCAACATTCTGTATCTCTCTCTGGCAGAGCCCGGCAGTGAAATTAAAAACGTCCAGAGATTGCGCCCACAGGAAAGCTGCCAGCACTGAAAGCTGTAGCTGGTTTTCACTGTCCCTTGGAACTGCATTCGCTGCCACACAGACATTCGCGCTCTGCTAAAGCATTGCTTCGTAATGGGGCAACATTCTGTATCTCTCTCTGGCAGAGCCCGGCAGTGAAATTGGAAACGTCCAGAGATTGCGCCCACAGGAAAGCTGCCAGCACTGAAAGCTGTAGCTGGTTTTCACTGTCCCTTGGAACTGCATTCGCTGCCACACAGACATTCGCGCTCCACAAAAGCATTGCTTGGTAATGGGGCAAAACTCTGTATGACTTTCTCCCAGTGCCCGGCAGTGAAATTGGAAATGTCCAGAGATTGCGGCCACACGAAAGCTGCCAGCACTGAAAGCTGTAGCTGGTTTTCACTGTCCCTTGGACCTGCATTCGCTGCCACACAGACATTCGCGCTCTGCTAAAGCATTGCTTCGTAATGGGGCAACACTCTGTATCTCTCTCTGGCAGAGCTCGGCTGCCAAATTGGAAACGTCCAGAGATTGCGCCCACAGGAAAGCTGCCAGCACTGAAAGCTGTAGCTGGTTTTCACTGTCCCTTGGAACTGCATTCGCTGCCACACAGACATTCGCGCTCTGCTAAAGCTTCGCTTCCTAATGGGGCAACACTTTGCATCTCTCTCTGGCAGAGCCCGGCAGTGAAATAGGAAACGTCCAGAGATTGCGCCCACAGGAAAGCTGCCAGCACTGAAAGCTGTAGCTGGTTTTCACTGTCCCTTGGAACTGCATTCGCTGCCACACAGACATTCGCGCTCTGCTAAAGCAGTGCTTCATAATGGGGTAACACTCCGTATCTCTCTCTGGCACAGCCCGGCAGTGAAATTGGAAACGTCCAGAGATTTCGCCCAGAGGAAAGCTGTCAGCACTGAAAGCTGTAGCTGGTTTTCACTGTCCCTTGGAACTGCATTCGCTGCCACACAGACATTCGCGCTCTGCTAAAGCTTTGCTTCATAATGGGGCAACACTCTGCATCTCTCTCTGGCACAGCCCGGCAGTGAAATTGGAAACGTCCAGAGATTGCGCCCAGAGGAAAGCTGTCAGCACTGAAAGCTGTAGCTGGTTTTCACTGTCCCTTGGAACTGCATTCGCTGCCACACAGACATTCGCGCTCTGCTCAAGCTTTGCTTCCTAATGGGGCAACATTCTGTATCTCTCTCTGGCAGAGCCCGGCAGTGAAATTGGAAACGTCCAGAGATTGCGCCCACAGGAAAGCTGCCAGCACTGAAAGCTGTAGCTGGTTTTCACTGTCCCTTGGAACTGCATTCACTGCCACACAGACATTCGCGCTCTGCTAAAGCTTTGCTTCCTAATGGGGCAACACTCTGTATGACTTTCTCCCAGTGCCTGGCAGTGAAATTGGAAACGTCCAGAGATTGCGCCCACAGGAAAGCTGCCAGCACTGAAAGCTGTAGCTGGTTTTCACTGTCCCTTGGAACTGCCTTCGCTGCCACACAGACATTCGCGCTCTGCTAAAGCATTGCTTCGTAATGGGGCAACACTCTGTATCTCTCTCTGGCAGAGCCCGGCTGCCAAATTGGAAACGTCCAGAGATTGCGCCCACAGTAAAGCTGCCAGCACTGAAAGCTGTAGCTGCTTTTCACTGTCCCTTGGAACTGCATTCGCTGCCACACAGACATTCGCGCTCTGCTCAAGCTTTGCTTCCTAATGGGGCAACACTCTGTATCTCTCTCTGGCAGAGCCCGGCAGTGAAATTGGAAACGTCCAGAGATTGCGCCCACAGGAAAGCTGCCAGCACTGAAAGCTGTAGCTGGTTTTCACTGTCCCTTGGAATTGCATTCGCTGCCACACAGACATTCGCGCTCTGCTAAAGGTTTGCTTCCTAATGGGGCAACACTCTGTATCTCTCTCTGGCAGAGCCCGGCAGTGAAATTGGAAACGTCCAGAGATTGCGCCCACAGGAAAGCTGCCAGCACTGAAAGCTGTAGCTGGTTTTCACTGTCCCTTGGAACTGCATTCGCTGCCACACAGACATTCGCGCTCTGCTAAAGCTTTGCTTCCTAATGGGGCAACATTCTGTATCTCTCTCTGGCAGAGCCCGGCAGTGAAATTAAAAACGTCCAGAGATTGCGCCCACAGGAAAGCTGCCAGCACTGAAAGCTGTAGCTGGTTTTCACTGTCCCTTGGAACTGCCTTCGCTGCCACACAGACATTCGCGCTCTGCTAAAGCATTGCTTCGGAATGGGGCAACACTCTGTATCTCTCTCTGGCAGAGCCCGGCTGCCAAATTGGAAACGTCCAGAGATTGCGCCCACAGGAAAGCTGCCAGCACTGAAAGCTGTAGCTGGTTTTCACTGTCCCTTCGAACTGCATTAGCTGCCACACAGACATTCGCGCTCTGCTAAAGCTTTGCTTCGTAATGGGGCAACACTCTGTATCTCTCTCTGGCAGAGCTCGGCTGCCAAATTGGAAACGTCCAGAGATTGCGCCCACAGGAAAGCTGCCAGCACTGAAAGCTGTAGCTGGTTTTCACTGTCCCTTCGAACTGCATTCGCTGCCACACAGACATTCGCGCTCTGCTAAAGCATTGCTTCGTAATGGGGCAACACTCTGTATGACTTTCTCCCAGTGCCTGGCAGTGAAATTGGAAACGTCCAGAGATTGCGCCCACAGGAAAGCTGCCAGCACTGAAAGCTGTAGCTGGTTTTCACTGTCCCTTGGAACTGCATTCGCTGCCACACAGACATTCGCGCTCTGCTAAAGCATTGCTTCGCAATGGGGCAACACTCTATATCTCTCTCTGGCAGAGCCCGGCTGCCAAATTGGAAACTTCCAGAGACTGCGCTCACAGGAAAGCTGCCAGCACTGAAAGCTGTAGCTGGTTTTCACTGTCCCCTGGAAGTGCACTCGCTGCCACACAGACATTCGCGCTCTGCTAAAGCATTGCTTCGTAATGGGGCAACACTCTGTATCTCTCTCTGGCAGAGCCCGGCAGTGAAATTGGAAACGTGCAGAGATTGCGCCCACAGGAAAGCTGCCAGCACTGAAAGCTGTAGCTGGTTTTCACTGTCCCTTGGAACTGCATTCACTGCCACACAGACATTCGCGCTCTGCTAAAGCTTTGCTTCCTAATGGGGCAACACTCTGTATGACTTTCTCCCAGTGCCCGGCAGTGAAATTGGAAACGTTCAGAGATTGCGCCCACAGGAAAGCTGCCAGCACTGAAAGCTGTAGCTGGTTTTCACTGTCCCTTGGAACTGCATTCGCTGCCACACAGACATTCGCGCTCCACAAAAGCATTGCTTGGTAATGGGGCAAAACTCTGTATGACTTTCTCCCAGTGCCCGGCAGTGAAATTGGAAATGTCCAGAGATTGCGGCCACACGAAAGCTGCCAGCACTGAAAGCTGTAGCTGGTTTTCACTGTCCCTTGGAACTGCATTCGCTGCCACACAGACATTCGCGTTCTGCTAAAGCTTTGCTTCCTAATGGGGCAACACTCTTTATCTCTCTCTGGCAGAGCCCGGCAGTGAAATTGGAAACGTGCAGAGATTGCGCCCACAGGAAAGCTGCCAGCACTGAAAGATGTAGCTGGTTTTCACTGTCCCTTGGAACTGCATTCGCTGCCACACAGACATTCGCGCTCTGCTAAAGCATTGCTTCGTAATGGGGCAACACTCTGTATCTCTCTCTGGCAGAGCCCGGCTGCCAAATTGGAAACGTCCAGAGATTGCGCCCACAGGAAAGCTGCCAGCACTGAAAGCTGTAGCTGCTTTTCACTGTCCCTTGGAACTGCATTCGCTGCCACACAGACATTCGCGCTCTGCTAAAGCATTGCTTCTTAATGGGGCAACACTCTGTATCTCTCTCTGGCAGAGCCCGGCAGTGAAATTGGAAACGTCCAGAGATTGCGCCCACAGGAAAGCTGCCAGCACTGAAAGCTGTAGCTGGTTTTCACTGTCCCTTGGAACTGCATTCGCTGCCACACAGATATTCGCGCTCTGCTAAAGCATTGCTTCGTTATGGGGCAACAATCTGTATCTCTCTCTGGCAGAGCCCGGCAGTGAAATTGGAAACGTCCAGAGATTGCGCCCACAGGAAAGCTGCCAGCACTGAAAGCTGTAGCTGGTTTTCACTGTCCCTTGGAACTGCATTCGCTGCCACACAGACATTCGCGCTCTGCTAAAGGTTTGCTTCGTAATGGGGCAACACTCTGTATCTCTCTCTGGCAGAGCCCGGCAGTGAAATTGGAAACGTCCAGAGATTGCGCCCACAGGAAAGCTGCCAGCACTGAAAGCTGTAGCTGGTTTTCACTGTCCCTTGGAACTGCATTCGCTGCCACACAGACATTCGCGCTCTGCTAAAGCAGTGCTTCATAATGGGGTAACACTCCGTATCTCTCTCTGGCACAGCCCGGCAGTGAAATTGGAAACGTCCAGAGATTGCGCCCACAGGAAAGCTGCCAGCACTGAAAGCTGTAGCTGGTTTTCACTGTCCCTTGGAACTGCATTCGCTGCCACACAGACATTCGCGCTCTGCTAAAGCTTCGCTTCCTAATGGGGCAACACTTTGCATCTCTCTCTGGCAGAGCCCGGCAGTGAAATAGGAAACGTCCAGAGATTGCGCCCACAGGAAAGCTGCCAGCACTGAAAGCTGTAGCTGGTTTTCACTGTCCCTTGGAACTGCATTCGCTGCCACACAGACATTCGCGCTCTGCTAAAGCAGTGCTTCATAATGGGGTAACACTCCGTATCTCTCTCTGGCACAGCCCGGCAGTGAAATTGGAAACGTCCAGAGATTTCGCCCAGAGGAAAGCTGTCAGCACTGAAAGCTGTAGCTGGTTTTCACTGTCCCTTGGAACTGCATTCGCTGCCACACAGACATTCGCGCTCTGCTAAAGCTTTGCTTCCTAATGGGGCAACACTCTGTATCTCTCTCTGGCAGAGCCCGGCAGTGAAATTAAAAACGTCCAGAGATTGCGCCCACAGGAAAGCTGCCAGCACTGAAAGCTGTAGCTGGTTTTCACTGTCCCTTGGAACTGCATTCGCTGCCACACAGACATTCGCGCTCTGCTAAAGCTTTGCTTCGTAATGGGGCAACACTCTGTATCTCTCTCTGGCAGAGCCCGGCAGTGAAATTGGAAACGTCCAGAGATTGCGCCCACAGGAAAGCTGCCAGCACTGAAAGGTGTAGCTGGTTTTCACTGTCCCTTGGAACTGCATTCACTGCCACACAGACATTCGCGCTCTGATAAAGCTTTGCTTCCTAATGTGGCAACAATCCGTATCTCTCTCTGGCACAGCCCGGCAGTGAAATTGGAAACGTCCAGAGATTGCGCCCAGAGGAAAGCTGCCAGCACTGAAAGCTGTAGCTGGTTTTCACTGTCCCTTGGAACTGCATTCGCTGCCACACAGACATTCGCGCTCTGCTCAAGCTTTGCTTCCTAATGGGGCAACACTCTGTATCTCTCTCTGGCAGAGCCAGGCTGCCAAATTGGAAACGTCCAGAGATTGCGCCCACAGGAAAGCTGCCAGCACTGAAAGCTGTAGCTGGTTTTCACTGTCCCTTGGAACTGCATTCGCTGCCACACAGACATTCACGCTCTGCTAAAGCTTTGCTTCCTAATGGGGCAACATTCTGTATCTCTCTCTGGCAGAGCCCGGCAGTGAAATTAAAAACGTCCAGAGATTGTGCCCACAGGAAAGCTGCCAGCACTGAAAGCTGTAGCTGGTTTTCACTGTCCCTTGGAACTGCATTCGCTGCCACACAGACATTCGCGCTCTGCTAAAGCTTTGCTTCATAATGGGGCAACACTCTGCATCTCTCTCTGGCACAGCCCGGCAGTGAAATTGGAAACGTCCAGAGATTGCGCCCAGAGGAAAGCTGTCAGCACTGAAAGCTGTAGCTGGTTTTCACTGTCCCTTGGAACTGCATTCGCTGCCACACAGACATTCGCGCTCTGCTCAAGCTTTGCTTCCTAATGGGGCAACATTCTGTATCTCTCTCTGGCAGAGCCCGGCAGTGAAATTGGAAACGTCCAGAGATTGCGCCCACAGGAAAGCTGCCAGCACTGAAAGCTGTAGCTGGTTTTCACTGTCCCTTGGAACTGCATTCACTGCCACACAGACATTCGCGCTCTGCTAAAGCTTTGCTTCCTAATGGGGCAACAGTCTGTATGACTTTCTCCCAGTGCCTGGCAGTGAAATTGGAAACGTCCAGAGATTGCGCCCACAGGAAAGCTGCCAGCACTGAAAGCTGTAGCTGGTTTTCACTGTCCCTTGGAACTGCATTCGCTGCCACACAGACATTCGCGCTCTGCTCAAGCATTGCTTCGTAATGGGGCAACACTCTGTATCTCTCTCTGGCAGAGCCCGGCAGTGAAATTGGAAACGTCCAGAGATTGCGCCCACAGGAAAGCTGCCAGCACTGAAAGCTGTAGCTGGTTTTCACTGTCCCCTGGAACTGCACTCGCTGCCACACAGACATTCGCGCTCTGCTAAAGCATTGCTTCGTAATGGGGCAACACTCTGTATCTCTCTCTGGCAGAGCCCGGCAGTGAAATTGGAAACGTGCAGAGATTGCGCCCACAGGAAAGCTGCCAGCACTGAAAGCTGTAGCTGGTTTTCACTGTCCCTTGGAACTGCCTTCGCTGCCACACAGACATTCGCGCTCTGCTAAAGCATTGCTTCGTAATGGGGCAACACTCTGTATCTCTCTCTGGCAGAGCCCGGCTGCCAAATTGGAAACGTCCAGAGATTGCGCCCACAGTAAAGCTGCCAGCACTGAAAGCTGTAGCTGCTTTTCACTGTCCCTTGGAACTGCATTCACTGCCACACAGACATTCGCGCTCTGCTCAAGCTTTGCTTCCTAATGGGGCAACATTCTGTATCTCTCTCTGGCAGAGCCCGGCAGTGAAATTGGAAACGTCCAGAGATTGCGCCCACAGGAAAGCTGCCAGCACTGAAAGCTGTAGCTGGTTTTCACTGTCCCTTGGAATTGCATTCGCTGCCACACAGACATTCGCGCTCTGCTAAAGGTTTGCTTCCTAATGGGGCAACACTCTGTATCTCTCTCTGGCAGAGCCCGGCAGTGAAATTGGAAACGTCCAGAGATTGCGCCCACAGGAAAGCTGCCAGCACTGAAAGCTGTAGCTGGTTTTCACTGTCCCTTGGAACTGCATTCGCTGCCACACAGACATTCGCGCTCTGCTAAAGCTTTGCTTCGTAATGGGGCAACAATCTGTATCTCTCTCTGGCAGAGCCCGGCAGTGAAATTAAAAACGTCCAGAGATTGCGCCCACAGGAAAGCTGCCAGCACTGAAAGCTGTAGCTGGTTTTCACTGTCCCTTGGAACTGCCTTCGCTGCCACACAGACATTCGCGCTCTGCTAAAGCATTGCTTCGGAATGGGGCAACACTCTGTATCTCTCTCTGGCAGAGCCCGGCTGCCAAATTGGAAACGTCCAGAGATTGCGCCCACAGGAAAGCTGCCAGCACTGAAAGCTGTAGCTGGTTTTCACTGTCCCTTGGAACTGCATTCGCTGCCACACAGACATTCGCGCTCTGCTAAAGCTTTGCTTCGTAATGGGGCAACACTCTGTATCTCTCTCTGGCAGAGCTCGGCTGCCAAATTGGAAACGTCCAGAGATTGCGCCCACAGGAAAGCTGCCAGCACTGAAAGCTGTAGCTGGTTTTCACTGTCCCTTCGAACTGCATTCGCTGCCACACAGACATTCGCGCTCTGCTAAAGCATTGCTTCGTAATGGGGCAACACTCTGTATGACTTTCTCCCAGTGCCTGGCAGTGAAATTGGAAACGTCCAGAGATTGCGCCCACAGGAAAGCTGCCAGCACTGAAAGCTGTAGCTGGTTTTCACTGTCCCTTGGAACTGCATTCGCTGCCACACAGACATTCGCGCTCTGCTAAAGCATTGCTTCGCAATGGGGCAACACTCTGTATCTCTCTCTGGCAGAGCCCGGCAGTGAAATTGGAAACGTGCAGAGATTGCGCCCACAGGAAAGCTGCCAGCACTGAAAGCTGTAGCTGGTTTTCACTGTCCCTTGGAACTGCATTCACTGCCACACAGACATTCGCGCTCTGCTAAAGCTTTGCTTCCTAATGGGGCAACACTCTGTATGACTTTCTCCCAGTGCCCGGCAGTGAAATTGGAAACGTTCAGAGATTGCGCCCACAGGAAAGCTGCCAGCACTGAAAGCTGTAGCTGGTTTTCACTGTCCCTTGGAACTGCATTCGCTGCCACACAGACATTCGCACTCCACAAAAGCATTGCTTGGTAATGGGGCAAAACTCTTTATGACTTTCTCCCAGTGCCCGGCAGTGAAATTGGAAATGTCCAGAGATTGCGGCCACACGAAAGCTGCCAGCACTGAAAGCTGTAGCTGGTTTTCACTGTCCCTTGGAACTGCATTCGCTGCCACACAGACATTCGCGTTCTGCTAAAGCTTTGCTTCCTAATGGGGCAACACTCTTTATCTCTCTCTGGCAGAGCCCGGCAGTGAAATTGGAAACGTGCAGAGATTGCGCCCACAGGAAAGCTGCCAGCACTGAAAGATGTAGCTGGTTTTCACTGTCCCTTGGAACTGCATTCGCTGCCACACAGACATTTGCGCTCTGCTAAAGCATTGCTTCGTAATGGGGCAACACTCTGTATCTCTCTCTGGCAGAGCCCGGCTGCCAAATTGGAAACGTCCAGAGATTGCGCCCACAGGAAAGCTGCCAGCACTGAAAGCTGTAGCTGCTTTTCACTGTCCCTTGGAACTGCATTCGCTGCCACACAGACATTCGCGCTCTGCTAAAGCATTGCTTCTTAATGGGGCAACACTCTGTATCTCTCTCTGGCAGAGCCCGGCAGTGAAATTGGAAACGTCCAGAGATTGCGCCCACAGGAAAGCTGCCAGCACTGAAAGCTGTAGCTGGTTTTCACTGTCCCTTGGAACTGCATTCGCTGCCACACAGATATTCGCGCTCTGCTAAAGCATTGCTTCGTTATGGGGCAACAATCTGTATCTCTCTCTGGCAGAGCCCGGCAGTGAAATTGGAAACGTCCAGAGATTGCGCCCACAGGAAAGCTGCCAGCACTGAAAGCTGTAGCTGGTTTTCACTGTCCCTTGGAACTGCATTCGCTGCCACACAGACATTCGCGCTCTGCTAAAGGTTTGCTTCGTAATGGGGCAACACTCTGTATCTCTCTCTGGCAGAGCCCGGCAGTGAAATTGGAAACGTCCAGAGATTGCGCCCACAGGAAAGCTGCCAGCACTGAAAGCTGTAGCTGGTTTTCACTGTCCCTTGGAACTGCATTCGCTGCACACAGACATTCGCGCTCTGCTAAAGCTTTGCTTCCTAATGGGGCAACATTCTGTATCTCTCTCTGGCAGAGCCCGGCTGCCAAATTGGAAACGTCCAGAGATTGCGCCCACAGGAAAGCTGCCAGCACTGAAAGCTGTAGCTGGTTTTCACTGTCCCTTGGAACTGCATTCACTGCCACACAGACATTCGCGCTCTGCTAAAGCTTTGCTTCCTAATGGGGCAACACTCTGTATGACTTTCTCCCAGTGCCCGGCAGTGAAATTGGAAACGTTCAGAGATTGCGCCCACAGGAAAGCCGCCAGCACTGAAAGCTGTAGCTGGTTTTCACTGTCCCTTGGAACTGCATTCGCTGCCACACAGACATTCGCGCTCTGCTCAAGCTTTGCTTCCTAATGGGGCAACACTCTGTATCTCTCTCTGGCAGAGCCCGGCTGCCAAATTGGAAACGTCCAGAGATTGCGCCCACAGGAAAGCTGCCAGCACTGAAAGCTGTAGCTGGTTTTCACTGTCCCTTGGAACTGCATTCGCTGCCACACAGACATTCGCGCTCTGCTAAAGCTTTGCTTCGTAATGGGGCAACACTCTGTATCTCTCTCTGGCAGAGCCCGGCAGTGAAATTGGAAACGTCCAGAGATTGCGCCCAGAGGAAAGCTGTCAGCACTGAAAGCTGTAGCTGGTTTTCACTGTCCCTTGGAACTGCATTCGCTGCCACACAGACATTCGCGCTCTGCTCAAGCTTTGCTTCCTAATGGGGCAACACTCTGTATCTCTCTCTGGCAGAGCCCGGCAGTGAAATTAAAAACGTCCAGAGATTGCGCCCACAGGAAAGCTGCCAGCACTGAAAGATGTAGCTGGTTTTCACTGTCCCTTGGAACTGCATTCGCTGCCACACAGACATTCGCGCTCTGCTAAAGCATTGCTTCGTAATGGGGCAACACTCCGTATCTCTCTAAGGCACAGCCCGGCAGTGAAATTGGAAACGTGCAGAGATTGCGCCCAGAGGAAAGCTGTCAGCACTGAAAGCTGTAGCTGGTTTTCACTGTCCCTTGGAACTGCATTCGCTGCCACACAGACATTCGCGCTCTGCTAAAGCATTGCTTCGTAATGGGGCAACACTCTGTATCTCTCTCTGGCAGAGGCCGGCTGCCAAATTGGAAACTTCCAGAGACTGCGCCCACAGGAAAGCTGCCAGCACTGAAAGCTGTAGCTGGTTTTCACTGTCCCTTGGAACTGCATTCGCTGCCACACAGACATTCGCGCTCTGCTAAAGCTTTGCTTCCAAATGGGGCAACACTTTGCATCTCTCTGTGGCAGAGCCCGGCAGTGAAATTGGAAACGTCCAGAGATTGCGCCCACAGGAAAGCTGCCAGCACTGAAAGCTGTAGCTGGTTTTCACTGTCCCTTGGAACTGCATTCGCTGCCACACAGACATTCGCGCTCTGCTAAAGCAGTGCTTCATAATGGGGCAACACTCCGTATCTCTCTCTGGCACAGCCCGGCAGTGAAATTGGAAACGTCCAGAGATTGCGCCCACAGGAAAGCTGCCAGCACTGAAAGCTGTAGCTGGTTTTCACTGTCCCTTGGAACTGCATTCGCTGCCACACAGACATTCGCGCTCTGCTAAAGCATTGCTTCGTAATGGGGCAACACTCTGTATCTCTCTCTGGCAGAGCCCGGCTGCCAAATTGGAAACGTCCAGAGATTGCGCCCTTAGGAAAGCTGCCAGCACTGAAAGCTGTAGCTGGTTTTCACTGTCCCTTGGAACTGCATTCGCTGCCACACAGACATTCGCGCTCTGCTAAAGCATTGCTTCGTAATGGGGCAACACTCTGTATCTCTCTCTGGCAGAGCCCGGCTGCCAAATTGGAAACGTCCAGAGATTGCGCCCACAGGAAAGCTGCCAGCACTGAAAGCTGTAGCTGGTTTTCACTGTCCCTTGGAACTGCATTCGCTGCCACACAGACATTCGCGCTCTGCTAAAGCATTGCTTCGTAATGGGGCAACACTCTGTATGACTTTCTCCCAGTGCCTGGCAGTGAAATTGGAAACGTGCAGAGATTGCGCCCACAGGAAAGCTGCCAGCACTGAAAGCTCTAGCTGGTTTTCACTGTCCCTTGGAACTGCATTCGCTGCCACACAGACATTCGCGCTCTGCTAAAGCTTTGCTTCGTAATGGGGCAACACTCTGTATCTCTCTCTGGCAGAGCCCGGCAGTGAAATTGGAAACGTCCAGAGATTGCGCCCACAGGAAAGCTGCCAGCACTGAAAGCTGTAGCTGGTTTTCACTGTCCCTTGGAACTGCATTCGCTGCCACACAGACATTCGCGCTCTGCTAAAGCATTGCTTCCTAATGTGGCAACACTCCGTATCTCTCTATGGCACAGCCCGGCAGTGAAATTGGAAACGTCCAGAGATTGCGCCCAGAGGAAAGCTGTCAGCACTGAAAGCTGTAGCTGGTTTTCACTGTCCCTTGGAACTGCATTCGCTGCCACACAGACATTCGCGCTCTGCTAAAGCAGTGCTTCATAATGGGGCAACACTCCGTATCTCTCTCTGGCACAGCCCGGCAGTGAAATTGGAAACGTCCAGAGATTGCGCCCACAGGAAAGCTGTCAGCACTGAAAGCTGTAGCTGGTTTTCACTGTCCCTTGGAACTGCATTCGCTGCCACACAGACATTCGCGCTCTGCTAAAGCATTGCTTCGTAATGGGGCAACACTCTGTATCTCTCTCTGGCAGAGCCCGGCAGTGAAATTGGAATCTTCCAGAGATTGCGCCCTTAGGAAAGCTGCCAGCACTGAAAGCTGTAGCTGGTTTTCACTGTCCCTTGGAACTGCATTCGCTGCCACACAGACATTCGCGCTCTGCTAAAGCATTGCTTCGTAATGGGGCAACACTCTGTATCTCTCTCTGGCAGAGCCCGGCAGTGAAATTGGAAACGTCCAGAGATTGCGCCCACAGGAAAGCTGCCAGCACTGAAAGCTGTAGCTGGTTTTCACTGTCCCTTGGAACTGCATTCGCTCCCACACAGACATTCGCGCTCTGCTAAAGCTTTGCTTCGTAATGGGGCAACACTCTGTATCTCTCTCTGGCAGAGCCCGGCAGTGAAATTGGAAACGTCCAGAGATTGCGCCCACAGGAAAGCTGCCAGCACTGAAAGCTGTAGCTGGTTTTCACTGTCCCTTGGAACTGCATTCGCTGCCACACAGACATTCGCGCTCTGCTAAAGCTTTGCTTCCTAATGTGGCAACACTCTGTATCTCTCTCTGGCAGAGCCCGGCTGCCAAATTGGAAACGTCCAGAGATTGCGCCCACAGGAAAGCTGCCAGCACTGAAAGCTGTAGCTGGTTTTCACTGTCCCTTGGAACTGCATTCGCTGCCACACAGACATTCGCGCTCTAGTAAAGCATTGCTTCGTAATGGGGCAACACTCTGTATCTCTCTCTGGCAGAGGCCGGCTGCCAAATTGGAAACTTCCAGAGATTGCGCCCACAGGAAAGCTGCCAGCACTGAAAGCTGTAGCTGGTTTTCACTGTCCCTTGGAACTGCATTCGCTGCCACACAGACATTCGCGCTCTGCTAAAGCTTTGCTTCGTAATGGGGCAACACTCTGTATCTCTCTCTGGCAGAGCCCGGCTGCCAAATTGGAAACGTCCAGAGATTGCGCCCACAGGAAAGCTGCCAGCAGTGAAAGCTGTAGCTGGTTTTCACTGTCCCTTGGAACTGCATTCGCTGCCACACAGACATTCGCGCTCTGCTAAAGCTTTGCTTCGTAATGGGGCAACACTCTGTATGACTTTCTCCCAGTGCCCGGCAGTGAAATTGGAAACGTTCAGAGATTGCGCCCACAGGAAAGCTGCCAGCACTGAAAGCTGTAGCTGGTTTTCACTGTCCCTTGGAACTGCATTCGCTGCCACACAGACATTCGCGCTCTACAAAAGCATTGCTTGGTAAAGGGGCAAAACTCTGTATGACTCTCTCCCAGTGCCCGGCAGTGAAATTGGAAATGTCCAGAGATTGCGGCCACACGAAAGCTGCCAGCACTGAAAGATGTAGCTGGTTTTCACTGTCCCTTGGACATGCATTCGCTGCCACACAGACATTCGCGCTCTGCTAAAGCATTGCTTCCTAATGGGGCAACACTCTGTATCTCTCTCTGGCAGAGCCCGGCAGTGAAATTGGAAACGTCCAGAGATTGAGCCCACAGGAAAGCTGCCAGCACTGAAAGCTGTAGCTGGTTTTCACTGTCCCTTGGAACTGCATTCGCTGCCACACAGACATTTGCGCTCTGCAAAATCCTCGCTTGGTAATGGGGCAACGCTCTGTATGACTCTCTATCAGAGCCCGGCTGCCAAATTGGAAACGTCCAGCGATTGCGGCCACACAAAAGCTGCCAGCACTGAAAGCTGTAGCTGCTTTTCACTGTCCCTTGGAACTGCATTCGCTGCCACACAGACATTCGCGCTCTGCTAAAGCTTTGCTAGGTAATGGGGCTACGCTCTGTATGACTCTCTCCCAGAGTCCGGCTGCCAAATTAGAAAGGTCTAGAGATTGCATCCATACGAAAGCTGCCAGCACTGAAAGCTGTAGCTGGTTTTCACTGTCCCTTGGAACTGCATTTGCCACCACACAGACATTCGCGCTCTGCTAAAGCTTTGCTTGGTAAAGGGCAACACTCTGTATCTCTCTAGGGCAGGGACCGGCCGCTAAATTGGAAACGTCCAGAGATTGCGCCCATAGGAAAGATGCCAGCACTGAAAGCTGTAGCTGGTTTTCACTGTCCCTTGGAACTGCATTCGCTGCCACACAGACATTCGCGCTCTGCTAAAGCATTGCTTCGTAATGGGGCAACACTCTGTATCTCTCTCTGGCAGAGCCTGGCTGCCAAATTGGAAACGTCCAGAGATTGCGCCCACAGGAAAGCTGCCAGCACTGAAAGCTCTACGTGGTTTTCACTGTCCCTTGGAACTGCATTCGCTGCCACACAGACATTCGCGCTCTGCTAAAGCATTGCTTCGTAATGGGGCAACACTCTGTATCTCTCTCTGGCAGAGCCCGGCAGTGAAATTGGAAACGTCCAGAGATTGCGCCCACAGGAAAGCTGCCAGCACTGAAAGCTGTAGCTGGTTTTCACTGTCCCTTGGAACTGCATTCGCTGCCACACAGACATTCGCGCTCTGCTAAAGCTTTGCTTCCTAATGGGGCAACACTCTGTATCTCTCTCTGGCAGAGCCCGGCAGTGAAATTAAAAACGTCCAGAGATTGCGCCCACAGGAAAGCTGCCAGCACTGAAAGCTGTAGCTGGTTTTCACTGTCCCTTGGAACTGCATTCGCTGCCACACAGACATTCGCGCTCTGCTAAAGCTTTGCTTCGTAATGGGGCAACACTCTGTATCTCTCTCTGGCAGAGCCCGGCAGTGAAATTGGAAACGTCCAGAGATTGCGCCCACAGGAAAGCTGCCAGCACTGAAAGGTGTAGCTGGTTTTCACTGTCCCTTGGAACTGCATTCACTGCCACACAGACATTCGCGCTCTGATAAAGCTTTGCTTCCTAATGTGGCAACAATCCGTATCTCTCTCTGGCACAGCCCGGCAGTGAAATTGGAAACGTCCAGAGATTGCGCCCAGAGGAAAGCTGCCAGCACTGAAAGCTGTAGCTGGTTTTCACTGTCCCTTGGAACTGCATTCGCTGCCACACAGACATTCGCGCTCTGCTCAAGCTTTGCTTCCTAATGGGGCAACACTCTGTATCTCTCTCTGGCAGAGCCAGGCTGCCAAATTGGAAACGTCCAGAGATTGCGCCCACAGGAAAGCTGCCAGCACTGAAAGCTGTAGCTGGTTTTCACTGTCCCTTGGAACTGCATTCGCTGCCACACAGACATTCACGCTCTGCTAAAGCTTTGCTTCCTAATGGGGCAACATTCTGTATCTCTCTCTGGCAGAGCCCGGCAGTGAAATTAAAAACGTCCAGAGATTGTGCCCACAGGAAAGCTGCCAGCACTGAAAGCTGTAGCTGGTTTTCACTGTCCCTTGGAACTGCATTCGCTGCCACACAGACATTCGCGCTCTGCTAAAGCTTTGCTTCATAATGGGGCAACACTCTGCATCTCTCTCTGGCACAGCCCGGCAGTGAAATTGGAAACGTCCAGAGATTGCGCCCAGAGGAAAGCTGTCAGCACTGAAAGCTGTAGCTGGTTTTCACTGTCCCTTGGAACTGCATTCGCTGCCACACAGACATTCGCGCTCTGCTCAAGCTTTGCTTCCTAATGGGGCAACATTCTGTATCTCTCTCTGGCAGAGCCCGGCAGTGAAATTGGAAACGTCCAGAGATTGCGCCCACAGGAAAGCTGCCAGCACTGAAAGCTGTAGCTGGTTTTCACTGTCCCTTGGAACTGCATTCACTGCCACACAGACATTCGCGCTCTGCTAAAGCTTTGCTTCCTAATGGGGCAACAGTCTGTATGACTTTCTCCCAGTGCCTGGCAGTGAAATTGGAAACGTCCAGAGATTGCGCCCACAGGAAAGCTGCCAGCACTGAAAGCTGTAGCTGGTTTTCACTGTCCCTTGGAACTGCATTCGCTGCCACACAGACATTCGCGCTCTGCTCAAGCATTGCTTCGTAATGGGGCAACACTCTGTATCTCTCTCTGGCAGAGCCCGGCAGTGAAATTGGAAACGTCCAGAGATTGCGCCCACAGGAAAGCTGCCAGCACTGAAAGCTGTAGCTGGTTTTCACTGTCCCCTGGAACTGCACTCGCTGCCACACAGACATTCGCGCTCTGCTAAAGCATTGCTTCGTAATGGGGCAACACTCTGTATCTCTCTCTGGCAGAGCCCGGCAGTGAAATTGGAAACGTGCAGAGATTGCGCCCACAGGAAAGCTGCCAGCACTGAAAGCTGTAGCTGGTTTTCACTGTCCCTTGGAACTGCCTTCGCTGCCACACAGACATTCGCGCTCTGCTAAAGCATTGCTTCGTAATGGGGCAACACTCTGTATCTCTCTCTGGCAGAGCCCGGCTGCCAAATTGGAAACGTCCAGAGATTGCGCCCACAGTAAAGCTGCCAGCACTGAAAGCTGTAGCTGCTTTTCACTGTCCCTTGGAACTGCATTCGCTGCCACACAGACATTCGCGCTCTGCTCAAGCTTTGCTTCCTAATGGGGCAACATTCTGTATCTCTCTCTGGCAGAGCCCGGCAGTGAAATTGGAAACGTCCAGAGATTGCGCCCACAGGAAAGCTGCCAGCACTGAAAGCTGTAGCTGGTTTTCACTGTCCCTTGGAATTGCATTCGCTGCCACACAGACATTCGCGCTCTGCTAAAGGTTTGCTTCCTAATGGGGCAACACTCTGTATCTCTCTCTGGCAGAGCCCGGCAGTGAAATTGGAAACGTCCAGAGATTGCGCCCACAGGAAAGCTGCCAGCACTGAAAGCTGTAGCTGGTTTTCACTGTCCCTTGGAACTGCATTCGCTGCCACACAGACATTCGCGCTCTGCTAAAGCTTTGCTTCCTAATGGGGCAACATTCTGTATCTCTCTCTGGCAGAGCCCGGCAGTGAAATTAAAAACGTCCAGAGATTGCGCCCACAGGAAAGCTGCCAGCACTGAAAGCTGTAGCTGGTTTTCACTGTCCCTTGGAACTGCCTTCGCTGCCACACAGACATTCGCGCTCTGCTAAAGCATTGCTTCGGAATGGGGCAACACTCTGTATCTCTCTCTGGCAGAGCCCGGCTGCCAAATTGGAAACGTCCAGAGATTGCGCCCACAGGAAAGCTGCCAGCACTGAAAGCTGTAGCTGGTTTTCACTGTCCCTTCGAACTGCATTCGCTGCCACACAGACATTCGCGCTCTGCTAAAGCTTTGCTTCGTAATGGGGCAACACTCTGTATCTCTCTCTGGCAGAGCTCGGCTGCCAAATTGGAAACGTCCAGAGATTGCGCCCACAGGAAAGCTGCCAGCACTGAAAGCTGTAGCTGGTTTTCACTGTCCCTTCGAACTGCATTCGCTGCCACACAGACATTCGCGCTCTGCTAAAGCATTGCTTCGTAATGGGGCAACACTCTGTATGACTTTCTCCCAGTGCCTGGCAGTGAAATTGGAAACGTCCAGAGATTGCGCCCACAGGAAAGCTGCCAGCACTGAAAGCTGTAGCTGGTTTTCACTGTCCCTTGGAACTGCATTCGCTGCCACACAGACATTCGCGCTCTGCTAAAGCATTGCTTCGCAATGGGGCAACACTCTGTATCTCTCTCTGGCAGAGCCCGGCAGTGAAATTGGAAACGTGCAGAGATTGCGCCCACAGGAAAGCTGCCAGCACTGAAAGCTGTAGCTGGTTTTCACTGTCCCTTGGAACTGCATTCACTGCCACACAGACATTCGCGCTCTGCTAAAGCTTTGCTTCCTAATGGGGCAACACTCTGTATGACTTTCTCCCAGTGCCCGGCAGTGAAATTGGAAACGTTCAGAGATTGCGCCCACAGGAAAGCTGCCAGCACTGAAAGCTGTAGCTGGTTTTCACTGTCCCTTGGAACTGCATTCGCTGCCACACAGACATTCGCACTCCACAAAAGCATTGCTTGGTAATGGGGCAAAACTCTTTATGACTTTCTCCCAGTGCCCGGCAGTGAAATTGGAAATGTCCAGAGATTGCGGCCACACGAAAGCTGCCAGCACTGAAAGCTGTAGCTGGTTTTCACTGTCCCTTGGAACTGCATTCGCTGCCACACAGACATTCGCGTTCTGCTAAAGCTTTGCTTCCTAATGGGGCAACACTCTTTATCTCTCTCTGGCAGAGCCCGGCAGTGAAATTGGAAACGTGCAGAGATTGCGCCCACAGGAAAGCTGCCAGCACTGAAAGATGTAGCTGGTTTTCACTGTCCCTTGGAACTGCATTCGCTGCCACACAGACATTTGCGCTCTGCTAAAGCATTGCTTCGTAATGGGGCAACACTCTGTATCTCTCTCTGGCAGAGCCCGGCTGCCAAATTGGAAACGTCCAGAGATTGCGCCCACAGGAAAGCTGCCAGCACTGAAAGCTGTAGCTGCTTTTCACTGTCCCTTGGAACTGCATTCGCTGCCACACAGACATTCGCGCTCTGCTAAAGCATTGCTTCTTAATGGGGCAACACTCTGTATCTCTCTCTGGCAGAGCCCGGCAGTGAAATTGGAAACGTCCAGAGATTGCGCCCACAGGAAAGCTGCCAGCACTGAAAGCTGTAGCTGGTTTTCACTGTCCCTTGGAACTGCATTCGCTGCCACACAGATATTCGCGCTCTGCTAAAGCATTGCTTCGTTATGGGGCAACAATCTGTATCTCTCTCTGGCAGAGCCCGGCAGTGAAATTGGAAACGTCCAGAGATTGCGCCCACAGGAAAGCTGCCAGCACTGAAAGCTGTAGCTGGTTTTCACTGTCCCTTGGAACTGCATTCGCTGCCACACAGACATTCGCGCTCTGCTAAAGGTTTGCTTCGTAATGGGGCAACACTCTGTATCTCTCTCTGGCAGAGCCCGGCAGTGAAATTGGAAACGTCCAGAGATTGCGCCCACAGGAAAGCTGCCAGCACTGAAAGCTGTAGCTGGTTTTCACTGTCCCTTGGAACTGCATTCGCTGCACACAGACATTCGCGCTCTGCTAAAGCTTTGCTTCCTAATGGGGCAACATTCTGTATCTCTCTCTGGCAGAGCCCGGCTGCCAAATTGGAAACGTCCAGAGATTGCGCCCACAGGAAAGCTGCCAGCACTGAAAGCTGTAGCTGGTTTTCACTGTCCCTTGGAACTGCATTCACTGCCACACAGACATTCGCGCTCTGCTAAAGCTTTGCTTCCTAATGGGGCAACACTCTGTATGACTTTCTCCCAGTGCCCGGCAGTGAAATTGGAAACGTTCAGAGATTGCGCCCACAGGAAAGCCGCCAGCACTGAAAGCTGTAGCTGGTTTTCACTGTCCCTTGGAACTGCATTCGCTGCCACACAGACATTCGCGCTCTGCTCAAGCTTTGCTTCCTAATGGGGCAACACTCTGTATCTCTCTCTGGCAGAGCCCGGCTGCCAAATTGGAAACGTCCAGAGATTGCGCCCACAGGAAAGCTGCCAGCACTGAAAGCTGTAGCTGGTTTTCACTGTCCCTTGGAACTGCATTCGCTGCCACACAGACATTCCCGCTCTGCTAAAGCTTTGCTTCCTAATGGGGCAACATTCTGTATCTCTCTCTGGCAGAGCCCGGCAGTGAAATTAAAAACGTCCAGAGATTGTGCCCACAGGAAAGCTGCCAGCACTGAAAGCTGTAGCTGGTTTTCACTGTCCCTTGGAACTGCATTCGCTGCCACACAGACATTCGCGCTCTGCTAAAGCTTTGCTTCGTAATGGGGCAACACTCTGTATCTCTCTCTGGCAGAGCCCGGCAGTGAAATTGGAAACGTCCAGAGATTGCGCCCAGAGGAAAGCTGTCAGCACTGAAAGCTGTAGCTGGTTTTCACTGTCCCTTGGAACTGCATTCGCTGCCACACAGACATTCGCGCTCTGCTCAAGCTTTGCTTCCTAATGGGGCAACACTCTGTATCTCTCTCTGGCAGAGCCCGGCAGTGAAATTAAAAACGTCCAGAGATTGCGCCCACAGGAAAGCTGCCAGCACTGAAAGATGTAGCTGGTTTTCACTGTCCCTTGGAACTGCATTCGCTGCCACACAGACATTCGCGCTCTGCTAAAGCATTGCTTCGTAATGGGGCAACACTCTGTATCTCTCTAAGGCACAGCCCGGCAGTGAAATTGGAAACGTGCAGAGATTGCGCCCAGAGGAAAGCTGTCAGCACTGAAAGCTGTAGCTGGTTTTCACTGTCCCTTGGAACTGCATTCGCTGCCACACAGACATTCGCGCTCTGCTAAAGCATTGCTTCGTAATGGGGCAACACTCTGTATCTCTCTCTGGCAGAGGCCGGCTGCCAAATTGGAAACTTCCAGAGACTGCGCCCACAGGAAAGCTGCCAGCACTGAAAGCTGTAGCTGGTTTTCACTGTCCCTTGGAACTGCATTCGCTGCCACACAGACATTCGCGCTCTGCTAAAGCTTTGCTTCCAAATGGGGCAACACTTTGCATCTCTCTGTGGCAGAGCCCGGCAGTGAAATTGGAAACGTCCAGAGATTGCGCCCACAGGAAAGCTGCCAGCACTGAAAGCTGTAGCTGGTTTTCACTGTCCCTTGGAACTGCATTCGCTGCCACACAGACATTCGCGCTCTGCTAAAGCAGTGCTTCATAATGGGGCAACACTCCGTATCTCTCTCTGGCACAGCCCGGCAGTGAAATTGGAAACGTCCAGAGATTGCGCCCACAGGAAAGCTGCCAGCACTGAAAGCTGTAGCTGGTTTTCACTGTCCCTTGGAACTGCATTCGCTGCCACACAGACATTCGCGCTCTGCTAAAGCATTGCTTCGCAATGGGGCAACACTCTGTATCTCTCTCTGGCAGAGCCCGGCAGTGAAATTGGAAACGTGCAGAGATTGCGCCCACAGGAAAGCTGCCAGCACTGAAAGCTGTAGCTGGTTTTCACTGTCCCTTGGAACTGCATTCACTGCCACACAGACATTCGCGCTCTGCTAAAGCTTTGCTTCCTAATGGGGCAACACTCTGTATGACTTTCTCCCAGTGCCCGGCAGTGAAATTGGAAACGTTCAGAGATTGCGCCCACAGGAAAGCTGCCAGCACTGAAAGCTGTAGCTGGTTTTCACTGTCCCTTGGAACTGCATTCGCTGCCACACAGACATTCGCACTCCACAAAAGCATTGCTTGGTAATGGGGCAAAACTCTTTATGACTTTCTCCCAGTGCCCGGCAGTGAAATTGGAAATGTCCAGAGATTGCGGCCACACGAAAGCTGCCAGCACTGAAAGCTGTAGCTGGTTTTCACTGTCCCTTGGAACTGCATTCGCTGCCACACAGACATTCGCGTTCTGCTAAAGCTTTGCTTCCTAATGGGGCAACACTCTTTATCTCTCTCTGGCAGAGCCCGGCAGTGAAATTGGAAACGTGCAGAGATTGCGCCCACAGGAAAGCTGCCAGCACTGAAAGATGTAGCTGGTTTTCACTGTCCCTTGGAACTGCATTCGCTGCCACACAGACATTTGCGCTCTGCTAAAGCATTGCTTCGTAATGGGGCAACACTCTGTATCTCTCTCTGGCAGAGCCCGGCTGCCAAATTGGAAACGTCCAGAGATTGCGCCCACAGGAAAGCTGCCAGCACTGAAAGCTGTAGCTGCTTTTCACTGTCCCTTGGAACTGCATTCGCTGCCACACAGACATTCGCGCTCTGCTAAAGCATTGCTTCTTAATGGGGCAACACTCTGTATCTCTCTCTGGCAGAGCCCGGCAGTGAAATTGGAAACGTCCAGAGATTGCGCCCACAGGAAAGCTGCCAGCACTGAAAGCTGTAGCTGGTTTTCACTGTCCCTTGGAACTGCATTCGCTGCCACACAGATATTCGCGCTCTGCTAAAGCATTGCTTCGTTATGGGGCAACAATCTGTATCTCTCTCTGGCAGAGCCCGGCAGTGAAATTGGAAACGTCCAGAGATTGCGCCCACAGGAAAGCTGCCAGCACTGAAAGCTGTAGCTGGTTTTCACTGTCCCTTGGAACTGCATTCGCTGCCACACAGACATTCGCGCTCTGCTAAAGGTTTGCTTCGTAATGGGGCAACACTCTGTATCTCTCTCTGGCAGAGCCCGGCAGTGAAATTGGAAACGTCCAGAGATTGCGCCCACAGGAAAGCTGCCAGCACTGAAAGCTGTAGCTGGTTTTCACTGTCCCTTGGAACTGCATTCGCTGCACACAGACATTCGCGCTCTGCTAAAGCTTTGCTTCCTAATGGGGCAACATTCTGTATCTCTCTCTGGCAGAGCCCGGCTGCCAAATTGGAAACGTCCAGAGATTGCGCCCACAGGAAAGCTGCCAGCACTGAAAGCTGTAGCTGGTTTTCACTGTCCCTTGGAACTGCATTCACTGCCACACAGACATTCGCGCTCTGCTAAAGCTTTGCTTCCTAATGGGGCAACACTCTGTATGACTTTCTCCCAGTGCCCGGCAGTGAAATTGGAAACGTTCAGAGATTGCGCCCACAGGAAAGCCGCCAGCACTGAAAGCTGTAGCTGGTTTTCACTGTCCCTTGGAACTGCATTCGCTGCCACACAGACATTCGCGCTCTGCTCAAGCTTTGCTTCCTAATGGGGCAACACTCTGTATCTCTCTCTGGCAGAGCCCGGCTGCCAAATTGGAAACGTCCAGAGATTGCGCCCACAGGAAAGCTGCCAGCACTGAAAGCTGTAGCTGGTTTTCACTGTCCCTTGGAACTGCATTCGCTGCCACACAGACATTCCCGCTCTGCTAAAGCTTTGCTTCCTAATGGGGCAACATTCTGTATCTCTCTCTGGCAGAGCCCGGCAGTGAAATTAAAAACGTCCAGAGATTGTGCCCACAGGAAAGCTGCCAGCACTGAAAGCTGTAGCTGGTTTTCACTGTCCCTTGGAACTGCATTCGCTGCCACACAGACATTCGCGCTCTGCTAAAGCTTTGCTTCGTAATGGGGCAACACTCTGTATCTCTCTCTGGCAGAGCCCGGCAGTGAAATTGGAAACGTCCAGAGATTGCGCCCAGAGGAAAGCTGTCAGCACTGAAAGCTGTAGCTGGTTTTCACTGTCCCTTGGAACTGCATTCGCTGCCACACAGACATTCGCGCTCTGCTCAAGCTTTGCTTCCTAATGGGGCAACACTCTGTATCTCTCTCTGGCAGAGCCCGGCAGTGAAATTAAAAACGTCCAGAGATTGCGCCCACAGGAAAGCTGCCAGCACTGAAAGATGTAGCTGGTTTTCACTGTCCCTTGGAACTGCATTCGCTGCCACACAGACATTCGCGCTCTGCTAAAGCATTGCTTCGTAATGGGGCAACACTCTGTATCTCTCTAAGGCACAGCCCGGCAGTGAAATTGGAAACGTGCAGAGATTGCGCCCAGAGGAAAGCTGTCAGCACTGAAAGCTGTAGCTGGTTTTCACTGTCCCTTGGAACTGCATTCGCTGCCACACAGACATTCGCGCTCTGCTAAAGCATTGCTTCGTAATGGGGCAACACTCTGTATCTCTCTCTGGCAGAGGCCGGCTGCCAAATTGGAAACTTCCAGAGACTGCGCCCACAGGAAAGCTGCCAGCACTGAAAGCTGTAGCTGGTTTTCACTGTCCCTTGGAACTGCATTCGCTGCCACACAGACATTCGCGCTCTGCTAAAGCTTTGCTTCCAAATGGGGCAACACTTTGCATCTCTCTGTGGCAGAGCCCGGCAGTGAAATTGGAAACGTCCAGAGATTGCGCCCACAGGAAAGCTGCCAGCACTGAAAGCTGTAGCTGGTTTTCACTGTCCCTTGGAACTGCATTCGCTGCCACACAGACATTCGCGCTCTGCTAAAGCAGTGCTTCATAATGGGGCAACACTCCGTATCTCTCTCTGGCACAGCCCGGCAGTGAAATTGGAAACGTCCAGAGATTGCGCCCACAGGAAAGCTGCCAGCACTGAAAGCTGTAGCTGGTTTTCACTGTCCCTTGGAACTGCATTCGCTGCCACACAGACATTCGCGCTCTGCTAAAGCATTGCTTCGTAATGGGGCAACACTCTGTATCTCTCTCTGGCAGAGCCCGGCTGCCAAATTGGAAACGTCCAGAGATTGCGCCCTTAGGAAAGCTGCCAGCACTGAAAGCTGTAGCTGGTTTTCACTGTCCCTTGGAACTGCATTCGCTGCCACACAGACATTCGCGCTCTGCTAAAGCATTGCTTCGTAATGGGGCAACACTCTGTATCTCTCTCTGGCAGAGCCCGGCTGCCAAATTGGAAACGTCCAGAGATTGCGCCCACAGGAAAGCTGCCAGCACTGAAAGCTGTAGCTGGTTTTCACTGTCCCTTGGAACTGCATTCGCTGCCACACAGACATTCGCGCTCTGCTAAAGCATTGCTTCGTAATGGGGCAACACTCTGTATGACTTTCTCCCAGTGCCTGGCAGTGAAATTGGAAACGTGCAGAGATTGCGCCCACAGGAAAGCTGCCAGCACTGAAAGCTCTAGCTGGTTTTCACTGTCCCTTGGAACTGCATTCGCTGCCACACAGACATTCGCGCTCTGCTAAAGCTTTGCTTCGTAATGGGGCAACACTCTGTATCTCTCTCTGGCAGAGCCCGGCAGTGAAATTGGAAACGTCCAGAGATTGCGCCCACAGGAAAGCTGCCAGCACTGAAAGCTGTAGCTGGTTTTCACTGTCCCTTGGAACTGCATTCGCTGCCACACAGACATTCGCGCTCTGCTAAAGCATTGCTTCCTAATGTGGCAACACTCCGTATCTCTCTATGGCACAGCCCGGCAGTGAAATTGGAAACGTCCAGAGATTGCGCCCAGAGGAAAGCTGTCAGCACTGAAAGCTGTAGCTGGTTTTCACTGTCCCTTGGAACTGCATTCGCTGCCACACAGACATTCGCGCTCTGCTAAAGCAGTGCTTCATAATGGGGCAACACTCCGTATCTCTCTCTGGCACAGCCCGGCAGTGAAATTGGAAACGTCCAGAGATTGCGCCCACAGGAAAGCTGTCAGCACTGAAAGCTGTAGCTGGTTTTCACTGTCCCTTGGAACTGCATTCGCTGCCACACAGACATTCGCGCTCTGCTAAAGCATTGCTTCGTAATGGGGCAACACTCTGTATCTCTCTCTGGCAGAGCCCGGCAGTGAAATTGGAATCTTCCAGAGATTGCGCCCTTAGGAAAGCTGCCAGCACTGAAAGCTGTAGCTGGTTTTCACTGTCCCTTGGAACTGCATTCGCTGCCACACAGACATTCGCGCTCTGCTAAAGCATTGCTTCGTAATGGGGCAACACTCTGTATCTCTCTCTGGCAGAGCCCGGCAGTGAAATTGGAAACGTCCAGAGATTGCGCCCACAGGAAAGCTGCCAGCACTGAAAGCTGTAGCTGGTTTTCACTGTCCCTTGGAACTGCATTCGCTCCCACACAGACATTCGCGCTCTGCTAAAGCTTTGCTTCGTAATGGGGCAACACTCTGTATCTCTCTCTGGCAGAGCCCGGCAGTGAAATTGGAAACGTCCAGAGATTGCGCCCACAGGAAAGCTGCCAGCACTGAAAGCTGTAGCTGGTTTTCACTGTCCCTTGGAACTGCATTCGCTGCCACACAGACATTCGCGCTCTGCTAAAGCTTTGCTTCCTAATGTGGCAACACTCTGTATCTCTCTCTGGCAGAGCCCGGCTGCCAAATTGGAAACGTCCAGAGATTGCGCCCACAGGAAAGCTGCCAGCACTGAAAGCTGTAGCTGGTTTTCACTGTCCCTTGGAACTGCATTCGCTGCCACACAGACATTCGCGCTCTAGTAAAGCATTGCTTCGTAATGGGGCAACACTCTGTATCTCTCTCTGGCAGAGGCCGGCTGCCAAATTGGAAACTTCCAGAGATTGCGCCCACAGGAAAGCTGCCAGCACTGAAAGCTGTAGCTGGTTTTCACTGTCCCTTGGAACTGCATTCGCTGCCACACAGACATTCGCGCTCTGCTAAAGCTTTGCTTCGTAATGGGGCAACACTCTGTATCTCTCTCTGGCAGAGCCCGGCTGCCAAATTGGAAACGTCCAGAGATTGCGCCCACAGGAAAGCTGCCAGCAGTGAAAGCTGTAGCTGGTTTTCACTGTCCCTTGGAACTGCATTCGCTGCCACACAGACATTCGCGCTCTGCTAAAGCTTTGCTTCGTAATGGGGCAACACTCTGTATGACTTTCTCCCAGTGCCCGGCAGTGAAATTGGAAACGTTCAGAGATTGCGCCCACAGGAAAGCTGCCAGCACTGAAAGCTGTAGCTGGTTTTCACTGTCCCTTGGAACTGCATTCGCTGCCACACAGACATTCGCGCTCTACAAAAGCATTGCTTGGTAAAGGGGCAAAACTCTGTATGACTCTCTCCCAGTGCCCGGCAGTGAAATTGGAAATGTCCAGAGATTGCGGCCACACGAAAGCTGCCAGCACTGAAAGATGTAGCTGGTTTTCACTGTCCCTTGGACATGCATTCGCTGCCACACAGACATTCGCGCTCTGCTAAAGCATTGCTTCCTAATGGGGCAACACTCTGTATCTCTCTCTGGCAGAGCCCGGCAGTGAAATTGGAAACGTCCAGAGATTGAGCCCACAGGAAAGCTGCCAGCACTGAAAGCTGTAGCTGGTTTTCACTGTCCCTTGGAACTGCATTCGCTGCCACACAGACATTTGCGCTCTGCAAAATCCTCGCTTGGTAATGGGGCAACGCTCTGTATGACTCTCTATCAGAGCCCGGCTGCCAAATTGGAAACGTCCAGCGATTGCGGCCACACAAAAGCTGCCAGCACTGAAAGCTGTAGCTGCTTTTCACTGTCCCTTGGAACTGCATTCGCTGCCACACAGACATTCGCGCTCTGCTAAAGCTTTGCTAGGTAATGGGGCTACGCTCTGTATGACTCTCTCCCAGAGTCCGGCTGCCAAATTAGAAAGGTCTAGAGATTGCATCCATACGAAAGCTGCCAGCACTGAAAGCTGTAGCTGGTTTTCACTGTCCCTTGGAACTGCATTTGCCACCACACAGACATTCGCGCTCTGCTAAAGCTTTGCTTGGTAAAGGGCAACACTCTGTATCTCTCTAGGGCAGGGACCGGCCGCTAAATTGGAAACGTCCAGAGATTGCGCCCATAGGAAAGATGCCAGCACTGAAAGCTGTAGCTGGTTTTCACTGTCCCTTGGAACTGCATTCGCTGCCACACAGACATTCGCGCTCTGCTAAAGCATTGCTTCGTAATGGGGCAACACTCTGTATCTCTCTCTGGCAGAGCCTGGCTGCCAAATTGGAAACGTCCAGAGATTGCGCCCACAGGAAAGCTGCCAGCACTGAAAGCTCTACGTGGTTTTCACTGTCCCTTGGAACTGCATTCGCTGCCACACAGACATTCGCGCTCTGCTAAAGCATTGCTTCGTAATGGGGCAACACTCTGTATCTCTCTCTGGCAGAGCCCGGCAGTGAAATTGGAAACGTCCAGAGATTGCGCCCACAGGAAAGCTGCCAGCACTGAAAGCTGTAGCTGGTTTTCACTGTCCCCTGGAACTGCATTCGCTGCCACACAGACATTCGCGCTCTGCTAAAGCTTTGCTTCCTAATGGGGCAACATTCTTTATCTCTCTCTGGCAGAGCCCGGCAGTGAAATTAAAACCTCCAGAGATTGCGCCCACAGGAAAGCTGCCAGCACTGAAAGCTGTAGCTGGTTTTCACTGTCCCTTGGAACTGCATTCGCTGCCACACAGACATTCGCGCTCTGCTAAAGCTTTGCTTCGTAATGGGGCAACACTCTGTATTTCTCTCTGGTAGAGCCCGGCTGCCAAATTGGAAACGTCCAGAGATTGCGCCCACAGGAAAGCTGCCAGCACTGAAAGCTGTAGCTGGTTTTCACTGTCCCTTGGAACTGCATTCGCTGCCACACAGACATTCGCGCTCTGCTAAAGCTTTGCTTCCTAATGTGGCAACACTCTGTATCTCTCTCTGGCAGAGCCCGGCTGCCAAATTGGAAACGTCCAGAGATTGCGCCCACAGGAAAGCTGCCAGCACTGAAAGCTGTAGCTGGTTTTCACTGTCCCTTGGAACTGCATTCGCTGCCACACAGACATTCGCGCTCTGCTAAAGCATTGCTTCGTAATGGGGCAACACTCTGTATATCTCTCTGGCAGAGCCCGGCTGCCAAATTGGAAACGTCCAGAGATTGCGCCCACAGGAAAGCTGCCAGCACTGAAAGCTGTAGCTGGTTTTCACTGTCCCTTGGAACTGCATTCGCTGCCACACAGACATTCGCGCTCTACAAAAGCATTGCTTGGTAATGGGGCAAAACTCTGTATGACTCTCTCCCAGTGCCCGGCAGTGAAATTGGAAATGTCCAGAGATTGCGGCCACACGAAAGCTGCCAGCACTGAAAGCTGTAGCTGGTTTTCACTGTCCCTTGGACCTGCATTCGCTGCCACACAGACATTCGCACTCTGCTAAAGCATTGCTTCGTAATGGGGCAACACTCTGTATCTCTCTCTGGCAGAGCCCGGCAGTGAAATTGGAAACGTCCAGAGATTGCGCCCACAGGAAAGCTGCCAGCACTGAAAGCTGTAGCTGGTTTTCACTGTCCCTTGGAACTGCATTCGCTGCCACACAGATATTCGCGCTCTGCTAAAGCATTGCTTCGTTATGGGGCAACAATCTGTATCTCTCTCTGGCAGAGCCCGGCAGTGAAATTGGAAACGTCCAGAGATTGCGCCCACAGGAAAGCTGCCAGCACTGAAAGCTGTAGCTGGTTTTCACTGTCCCTTGGAACTGCATTCGCTGCCACACAGACATTCGCGCTCTGCTAAAGGTTTGCTTCGTAATGGGGCAACACTCTGTATCTCTCTCTGGCAGAGCCCGGCAGTGAAATTGGAAACGTCCAGAGATTGCGCCCACAGGAAAGCTGCCAGCACTGAAAGCTGTAGCTGGTTTTCACTGTCCCTTGGAACTGCATTCGCTGCACACAGACATTCGCGCTCTGCTAAAGCTTTGCTTCCTAATGGGGCAACATTCTGTATCTCTCTCTGGCAGAGCCCGGCTGCCAAATTGGAAACGTCCAGAGATTGCGCCCACAGGAAAGCTGCCAGCACTGAAAGCTGTAGCTGGTTTTCACTGTCCCTTGGAACTGCATTCACTGCCACACAGACATTCGCGCTCTGCTAAAGCTTTGCTTCCTAATGGGGCAACACTCTGTATGACTTTCTCCCAGTGCCCGGCAGTGAAATTGGAAACGTTCAGAGATTGCGCCCACAGGAAAGCCGCCAGCACTGAAAGCTGTAGCTGGTTTTCACTGTCCCTTGGAACTGCATTCGCTGCCACACAGACATTCGCGCTCTGCTCAAGCTTTGCTTCCTAATGGGGCAACACTCTGTATCTCTCTCTGGCAGAGCCCGGCTGCCAAATTGGAAACGTCCAGAGATTGCGCCCACAGGAAAGCTGCCAGCACTGAAAGCTGTAGCTGGTTTTCACTGTCCCTTGGAACTGCATTCGCTGCCACACAGACATTCCCGCTCTGCTAAAGCTTTGCTTCCTAATGGGGCAACATTCTGTATCTCTCTCTGGCAGAGCCCGGCAGTGAAATTAAAAACGTCCAGAGATTGTGCCCACAGGAAAGCTGCCAGCACTGAAAGCTGTAGCTGGTTTTCACTGTCCCTTGGAACTGCATTCGCTGCCACACAGACATTCGCGCTCTGCTAAAGCTTTGCTTCGTAATGGGGCAACACTCTGTATCTCTCTCTGGCAGAGCCCGGCAGTGAAATTGGAAACGTCCAGAGATTGCGCCCAGAGGAAAGCTGTCAGCACTGAAAGCTGTAGCTGGTTTTCACTGTCCCTTGGAACTGCATTCGCTGCCACACAGACATTCGCGCTCTGCTCAAGCTTTGCTTCCTAATGGGGCAACACTCTGTATCTCTCTCTGGCAGAGCCCGGCAGTGAAATTAAAAACGTCCAGAGATTGCGCCCACAGGAAAGCTGCCAGCACTGAAAGATGTAGCTGGTTTTCACTGTCCCTTGGAACTGCATTCGCTGCCACACAGACATTCGCGCTCTGCTAAAGCATTGCTTCGTAATGGGGCAACACTCCGTATCTCTCTAAGGCACAGCCCGGCAGTGAAATTGGAAACGTGCAGAGATTGCGCCCAGAGGAAAGCTGTCAGCACTGAAAGCTGTAGCTGGTTTTCACTGTCCCTTGGAACTGCATTCGCTGCCACACAGACATTCGCGCTCTGCTAAAGCATTGCTTCGTAATGGGGCAACACTCTGTATCTCTCTCTGGCAGAGGCCGGCTGCCAAATTGGAAACTTCCAGAGACTGCGCCCACAGGAAAGCTGCCAGCACTGAAAGCTGTAGCTGGTTTTCACTGTCCCTTGGAACTGCATTCGCTGCCACACAGACATTCGCGCTCTGCTAAAGCTTTGCTTCCAAATGGGGCAACACTTTGCATCTCTCTGTGGCAGAGCCCGGCAGTGAAATTGGAAACGTCCAGAGATTGCGCCCACAGGAAAGCTGCCAGCACTGAAAGCTGTAGCTGGTTTTCACTGTCCCTTGGAACTGCATTCGCTGCCACACAGACATTCGCGCTCTGCTAAAGCAGTGCTTCATAATGGGGCAACACTCCGTATCTCTCTCTGGCACAGCCCGGCAGTGAAATTGGAAACGTCCAGAGATTGCGCCCACAGGAAAGCTGCCAGCACTGAAAGCTGTAGCTGGTTTTCACTGTCCCTTGGAACTGCATTCGCTGCCACACAGACATTCGCGCTCTGCTAAAGCATTGCTTCGTAATGGGGCAACACTCTGTATCTCTCTCTGGCAGAGCCCGGCTGCCAAATTGGAAACGTCCAGAGATTCCGCCCTTAGGAAAGCTGCCAGCACTGAAAGCTGTAGCTGGTTTTCACTGTCCCTTGGAACTGCATTCGCTGCCACACAGACATTCGCGCTCTGCTAAAGCATTGCTTCGTAATGGGGCAACACTCTGTATCTCTCTCTGGCAGAGCCCGGCTGCCAAATTGGAAACGTCCAGAGATTGCGCCCACAGGAAAGCTGCCAGCACTGAAAGCTGTAGCTGGTTTTCACTGTCCCTTGGAACTGCATTCGCTGCCACACAGACATTCGCGCTCTGCTAAAGCATTGCTTCGTAATGGGGCAACACTCTGTATGACTTTCTCCCAGTGCCTGGCAGTGAAATTGGAAACGTGCAGAGATTGCGCCCACAGGAAAGCTGCCAGCACTGAAAGCTCTAGCTGGTTTTCACTGTCCCTTGGAACTGCATTCGCTGCCACACAGACATTCGCGCTCTGCTAAAGCTTTGCTTCGTAATGGGGCAACACTCTGTATCTCTCTCTGGCAGAGCCCGGCAGTGAAATTGGAAACGTCCAGAGATTGCGCCCACAGGAAAGCTGCCAGCACTGAAAGCTGTAGCTGGTTTTCACTGTCCCTTGGAACTGCATTCGCTGCCACACAGACATTCGCGCTCTGCTAAAGCATTGCTTCCTAATGTGGCAACACTCCGTATCTCTCTATGGCACAGCCCGGCAGTGAAATTGGAAACGTCCAGAGATTGCGCCCAGAGGAAAGCTGTCAGCACTGAAAGCTGTAGCTGGTTTTCACTGTCCCTTGGAACTGCATTCGCTGCCACACAGACATTCGCGCTCTGCTAAAGCAGTGCTTCATAATGGGGCAACACTCCGTATCTCTCTCTGGCACAGCCCGGCAGTGAAATTGGAAACGTCCAGAGATTGCGCCCACAGGAAAGCTGTCAGCACTGAAAGCTGTAGCTGGTTTTCACTGTCCCTTGGAACTGCATTCGCTGCCACACAGACATTCGCGCTCTGCTAAAGCATTGCTTCGTAATGGGGCAACACTCTGTATCTCTCTCTGGCAGAGCCCGGCAGTGAAATTGGAATCTTCCAGAGATTGCGCCCTTAGGAAAGCTGCCAGCACTGAAAGCTGTAGCTGGTTTTCACTGTCCCTTGGAACTGCATTCGCTGCCACACAGACATTCGCGCTCTGCTAAAGCATTGCTTCGTAATGGGGCAACACTCTGTATCTCTCTCTGGCAGAGCCCGGCAGTGAAATTGGAAACGTCCAGAGATTGCGCCCACAGGAAAGCTGCCAGCACTGAAAGCTGTAGCTGGTTTTCACTGTCCCTTGGAACTGCATTCGCTCCCACACAGACATTCGCGCTCTGCTAAAGCTTTGCTTCGTAATGGGGCAACACTCTGTATCTCTCTCTGGCAGAGCCCGGCAGTGAAATTGGAAACGTCCAGAGATTGCGCCCACAGGAAAGCTGCCAGCACTGAAAGCTGTAGCTGGTTTTCACTGTCCCTTGGAACTGCATTCGCTGCCACACAGACATTCGCGCTCTGCTAAAGCTTTGCTTCCTAATGTGGCAACACTCTGTATCTCTCTCTGGCAGAGCCCGGCTGCCAAATTGGAAACGTCCAGAGATTGCGCCCACAGGAAAGCTGCCAGCACTGAAAGCTGTAGCTGGTTTTCACTGTCCCTTGGAACTGCATTCGCTGCCACACAGACATTCGCGCTCTAGTAAAGCATTGCTTCGTAATGGGGCAACACTCTGTATCTCTCTCTGGCAGAGGCCGGCTGCCAAATTGGAAACTTCCAGAGATTGCGCCCACAGGAAAGCTGCCAGCACTGAAAGCTGTAGCTGGTTTTCACTGTCCCTTGGAACTGCATTCGCTGCCACACAGACATTCGCGCTCTGCTAAAGCTTTGCTTCGTAATGGGGCAACACTCTGTATCTCTCTCTGGCAGAGCCCGGCTGCCAAATTGGAAACGTCCAGAGATTGCGCCCACAGGAAAGCTGCCAGCAGTGAAAGCTGTAGCTGGTTTTCACTGTCCCTTGGAACTGCATTCGCTGCCACACAGACATTCGCGCTCTGCTAAAGCTTTGCTTCGTAATGGGGCAACACTCTGTATGACTTTCTCCCAGTGCCCGGCAGTGAAATTGGAAACGTTCAGAGATTGCGCCCACAGGAAAGCTGCCAGCACTGAAAGCTGTAGCTGGTTTTCACTGTCCCTTGGAACTGCATTCGCTGCCACACAGACATTCGCGCTCTACAAAAGCATTGCTTGGTAAAGGGGCAAAACTCTGTATGACTCTCTCCCAGTGCCCGGCAGTGAAATTGGAAATGTCCAGAGATTGCGGCCACACGAAAGCTGCCAGCACTGAAAGATGTAGCTGGTTTTCACTGTCCCTTGGACATGCATTCGCTGCCACACAGACATTCGCGCTCTGCTAAAGCATTGCTTCCTAATGGGGCAACACTCTGTATCTCTCTCTGGCAGAGCCCGGCAGTGAAATTGGAAACGTCCAGAGATTGAGCCCACAGGAAAGCTGCCAGCACTGAAAGCTGTAGCTGGTTTTCACTGTCCCTTGGAACTGCATTCGCTGCCACACAGACATTTGCGCTCTGCAAAATCCTCGCTTGGTAATGGGGCAACGCTCTGTATGACTCTCTATCAGAGCCCGGCTGCCAAATTGGAAACGTCCAGCGATTGCGGCCACACAAAAGCTGCCAGCACTGAAAGCTGTAGCTGCTTTTCACTGTCCCTTGGAACTGCATTCGCTGCCACACAGACATTCGCGCTCTGCTAAAGCTTTGCTAGGTAATGGGGCTACGCTCTGTATGACTCTCTCCCAGAGTCCGGCTGCCAAATTAGAAAGGTCTAGAGATTGCATCCATACGAAAGCTGCCAGCACTGAAAGCTGTAGCTGGTTTTCACTGTCCCTTGGAACTGCATTTGCCACCACACAGACATTCGCGCTCTGCTAAAGCTTTGCTTGGTAAAGGGCAACACTCTGTATCTCTCTAGGGCAGGGACCGGCCGCTAAATTGGAAACGTCCAGAGATTGCGCCCATAGGAAAGATGCCAGCACTGAAAGCTGTAGCTGGTTTTCACTGTCCCTTGGAACTGCATTCGCTGCCACACAGACATTCGCGCTCTGCTAAAGCATTGCTTCGTAATGGGGCAACACTCTGTATCTCTCTCTGGCAGAGCCTGGCTGCCAAATTGGAAACGTCCAGAGATTGCGCCCACAGGAAAGCTGCCAGCACTGAAAGCTCTACGTGGTTTTCACTGTCCCTTGGAACTGCATTCGCTGCCACACAGACATTCGCGCTCTGCTAAAGCATTGCTTCGTAATGGGGCAACACTCTGTATCTCTCTCTGGCAGAGCCCGGCAGTGAAATTGGAAACGTCCAGAGATTGCGCCCACAGGAAAGCTGCCAGCACTGAAAGCTGTAGCTGGTTTTCACTGTCCCCTGGAACTGCATTCGCTGCCACACAGACATTCGCGCTCTGCTAAAGCTTTGCTTCCTAATGGGGCAACATTCTGTATCTCTCTCTGGCAGAGCCCGGCAGTGAAATTAAAAACGTCCAGAGATTGCGCCCACAGGAAAGCTGCCAGCACTGAAAGCTGTAGCTGGTTTTCACTGTCCCTTGGAACTGCATTCGCTGCCACACAGACATTCGCGCTCTGCTAAAGCTTTGCTTCGTAATGGGGCAACACTCTGTATTTCTCTCTGGTAGAGCCCGGCTGCCAAATTGGAAACGTCCAGAGATTGCGCCCACAGGAAAGCTGCCAGCACTGAAAGCTGTAGCTGGTTTTCACTGTCCCTTGGAACTGCATTCGCTGCCACACAGACATTCGCGCTCTGCTAAAGCTTTGCTTCCTAATGTGGCAACACTCTGTATCTCTCTCTGGCAGAGCCCGGCTGCCAAATTGGAAACGTCCAGAGATTGCGCCCACAGGAAAGCTGCCAGCACTGAAAGCTGTAGCTGGTTTTCACTGTCCCTTGGAACTGCATTCGCTGCCACACAGACATTCGCGCTCTGCTAAAGCATTGCTTCGTAATGGGGCAACACTCTGTATATCTCTCTGGCAGAGCCCGGCTGCCAAATTGGAAACGTCCAGAGATTGCGCCCACAGGAAAGCTGCCAGCACTGAAAGCTGTAGCTGGTTTTCACTGTCCCTTGGAACTGCATTCGCTGCCACACAGACATTCGCGCTCTACAAAAGCATTGCTTGGTAATGGGGCAAAACTCTGTATGACTCTCTCCCAGTGCCCGGCAGTGAAATTGGAAATGTCCAGAGATTGCGGCCACACGAAAGCTGCCAGCACTGAAAGCTGTAGCTGGTTTTCACTGTCCCTTGGACCTGCATTCGCTGCCACACAGACATTCGCACTCTGCTAAAGCATTGCTTCGTAATGGGGCAACACTCTGTATCTCTCTCTGGCAGAGCCCGGCAGTGAAATTGGAAACGTCCAGAGATTGCGCCCACAGGAAAGCTGCCAGCACTGAAAGCTGTAGCTGGTTTTCACTGTCCCTTGGAACTGCATTCGCTGCCACACAGACATTCGCGCTCTGCTAAAGCTTTGCTTCCTAATGGGGAAACACTTTGCATCTCTCTCTGGCAGAGCCCGGCAGTGAAATTGGAAACGTCCAGAGATTGCGCCCACAGGAAAGCTGCCAGCACTGAAAGCTGTAGCTGGTTTTCACTGTCCCTTGGAACTGCATTCGCTGCCACACAGACATTCGCGCTCTGCTAAAGCATTGCTTCGTAATGGGGCAACACTCTGTATCTCTCTCTGGCAGAGCCCGGCAGTGAAATTGGAAACGTCCAGAGATTGCGCCCACAGGAAAGCTGCCAGCACTGAAAGCTGTAGCTGGTTTTCACTGTCCCTTGGAACTGCATTCGCTGCCACACAGAGATTCGCGCTCTGCTAAAGCTTTGCTTCGTAATGGGGCAACACTCTGTATTTCTCTCTGGTAGAGCCCGGCTGCCAAATTGGAAACGTCCAGAGATTGCGCCCACAGGAAAGCTGCCAGCACTGAAAGCTGTAGCTGGTTTTCACTGTCCCTTGGAACTGCATTCACTGCCACACAGACATTCGCGCTCTGCTAAAGCTTTGCTTCCTAATGTGGCAACACTCTGTATCTCTCTCTGGCAGAGCCCGGCTGCCAAATTGGAAACGTCCAGAGATTGCGCCCACAGGAAAGCTGCCAGCACTGAAAGCTGTAGCTGGTTTTCACTGTCCCTTGGAACTGCATTCGCTGCCACACAGACATTCGCGCTCTACAAAAGCATTGCTTGGTAATGGGGCAAAACTCTGTATGACTCTCTCCCAGTGCCCGGCAGTGAAATTGGAAATGTCCAGAGATTGCGGCCACACGAAAGCTGCCAGCACTGAAAGCTGTAGCTGGTTTTCACTGTCCCTTGGACCTGCATTCGCTGCCACACAGACATTCGCACTCTGCTAAAGCATTGCTTCGTAATGGGGCAACACTCTGTATCTCTCTCTGGCAGAGCCCGGCAGTGAAATTGGAAACGTCCAGAGATTGCGCCCACAGGAAAGCTGCCAGCACTGAAAGCTGTAGCTGGTTTTCACTGTCCCTTGGAACTGCATTCGCTGCCACACAGACATTCGCGCTCTGCTAAAGCTTTGCTTCGTAATGGGGCAACACTCTGTATCTCTCTCTGGCAGAGCCCGGCAGTGAAATTGGAAACGTGCAGAGATTGCGCCCACAGGAAAGCTGCCAGCACTGAAAGCTGTAGCTGGTTTTCACTGTCCCTTGGAACTGCATTCGCTGCCACACAGACATTCGCGCTCTGCTAAAGGTTTGCTTCCTAATGTGGCAACACTCCGTATCTCTCTATGGCACAGCCCGGCAGTGAAAGTGGAAACATCCAGAGATTGCGCCCAGAGGAAAGCTGTCAGCACTGAAAGCTGTAGCTGGTTTTCACTGTCCCTTGGAACTGCATTCGCTGCCACACAGACATTCGCGCTCTGCTAAAGCAGTGCTTCGTAATGGGGCATCACACTGTATCTCTCTCTGGCAGAGCCCGGCAGTGAAATTGGAAACGTCCAGAGATTGCGCCCACAGGAAAGCTGCCAGCACTGAAAGCTGTAGCTGGTTTTCACTGTCCCTTGGAACTGCATTCGCTGCCACACAGACATTCGCGCTCTGCTAAAGCTTTGCTTCCTAATGGGGCAACACTTTGCATCTCTCTCTGGCAGAGCCCGGCAGTGAAATTGGAAACGTCCAGAGATTGCGCCCACAGGAAAGCTGCCAGCACTGAAAGCTGTAGCTGGTTTTCACTGTCCCTTGGAACTGCATTCGCTGCCACACAGACATTCGCGCTCTGCTAAAGCAGTGCTTCATAATGGGGCAACACTCCGTATCTCTCTCTGGCACAGCCCGGCAGTGAAATTGGAAACGTCCAGAGATTGCGCCCACAGGAAAGCTGCCAGCACTGAAAGCTGTAGCTGGTTTTCACTGTCCCTTGGAACTGCATTCGCTGCCACACAGACATTCGCGCTCTGCTAAAGCTTTGCTTCCTAATGTGGCAACACTCTGTATCTCTCTCTGGCAGAGCCCGGCTGCCAAATTGGAAACATCCAGAGATTGCGCCCACAGGAAAGCTGCCAGCACTGAAAGCTGTAGCTGGTTTTCACTGTCCCTTGGAACTGCATTCGCTGCCACCCAGACATTTGCGCTCTAGTAAAGCATTGCTTCGTAATGGGGCAACACTCTGTATCTCTCTCTGGCAGAGGCCGGCTGCCAAATTGGAAACTTCCAGAGACTGCGACCACAGGAAAGCTGCCAGCAGTGAAAGCTGTAGCTGGTTTTCACTGTCCCTTGGAACTGCATTCGCTGCCACACAGACATTCGCGCTCTGCTAAAGCTTTGCTTCGTAATGGGGCAACACTCTTTATGTCTCTCTGGCAGAGCCCGGCTGCCAAATTGGAAACGTCCAGAGATTGCGCCCACAGGAAAGCTGCCAGCACTGAAAGCTGTAGCTGGTTTTCACTGTCCCTTGGAACTGCATTCGCTGCCACACAGACATTCGCGCTCTGCTAAAGCTTTGCTTCCTAATGGGGCAACACTTTGCATCTCTCTCTGGCAGAGCCCGGCAGTGAAATTGGAAACGTCCAGAGATTGCGCCCACAGGAAAGCTGCCAGCACTGAAAGCTGTAGCTGGTTTTCACTGTCCCTTGGAACTGCATTCGCTGCCACACAGACATTCGCGCTCTGCTAAAGCAGTGCTTCATAATGGGGCAACATTCCGTATCTCTCTCTGGCACAGCCCGGCAGTGAAATTGGAAACGTCCAGAGATTGCGCCCAGAGGAAAGCTGTCAGCACTGAAAGCTGTAGCTGGTTTTCACTGTCCCTTGGAACTGCATTCGCTGCCACACAGACATTCGCGCTCTGCTAAAGCATTGCTTCGTAATGGGGCAACACTCTGTATCTCTCTCTGGCAGAGCCCGGCTGCCAAATTGGAAACGTCCAGAGATTGCGCCCTTAGGAAAGCTGCCAGCACTGAAAGCTGTAGCTGGTTTTCACTGTCCCTTGGAACTGCATTCGCTGCCACACAGACATTCGCGCTCTGCTAAAGCATTGCTTCGTAATGGGGCAACACTCTGTATCTCTCTCTGGCAGAGCCCGGCAGTGAAATTGGAAACGTCCAGAGATTGCGCCCACAGGAAAGCTGCCAGCACTGAAAGCTGTAGCTGGTTTTCACTGTCCCTTGGAACTGCATTCGCTGCCACACAGACATTCGCGCTCTGCTAAAGCATTGCTTCGTAATGGGGCAACACTCTGTATGACTTTCTCCCAGTGCCTGGCAGTGAAATTGGAAACGTGCAGAGATTGCGCCCACAGGAAAGCTGCCAGCACTGAAAGCTCTAGCTGGTTTTCACTGTCCCTTGGAACTGCATTCGCTGCCACACAGACATTCGCGCTCTGCTAAAGCTTTGCTTCGTAATGGGGCAAAACTCCGTATCTCTCTATGGCACAGCCCGGCAGTGAAATTGGAAACGTCCAGAGATTGCGCCCAGAGGAAAGCTGTCAGCACTGAAAGCTGTAGCTGGTTTTCACTGTCCCTTGGAACTGCATTCGCTGCCACACAGACATTCGCGCTCTGCTAAAGCAGTGCTTCATAATGGGGCAACACTCCGTATCTCTCTCTGGCACAGCCCGGCAGTGAAATTGGAAACGTCCAGAGATTGCGCCCACAGGAAAGCTGCCAGCACTGAAAGCTGTAGCTGGTTTTCACTGTCCCTTGGAACTGCATTCGCTGCCACACAGACATTCGCGCTCTGCTAAAGCATTGCTTCGTAATGGGGCAACACTCTGTATCTCTCTCTGGCAGAGCCCGGCAGTGAAATTGGAATCTTCCAGAGATTGCGCCCTTAGGAAAGCTGCCAGCACTGAAAGCTGTAGCTGGTTTTCACTGTCCCTTGGAACTGCATTCGCTGCCACACAGACATTCGCGCTCTGCTAAAGCATTGCTTCGTAATGGGGCAACACTATGTATCTCTCTCTGGCAGAGCCCGGCTGCCAAATTGGAAACGTCCAGAGATTGCGCCCACAGGAAAGCTGCCAGCACTGAAAGCTGTAGCTGGTTTTCACTGTCCCTTGGAACTGCATTCGCTGCCACACAGACATTCGCGCTCTGCTAAAGCTTTGCTTCCTAATGGGGCAACACTCTTTATGTCTCTCTGGCAGAGCCCGGCTGCCAAATTGGAAACGTCCAGAGATTGCGCCCACAGGAAAGCTGCCAGCACTGAAAGCTGTAGCTGGTTTTCACTGTCCCTTGGAACTGCATTCGCTGCCACACAGACATTCGCGCTCTGCTAAAGCAGTGCTTCATAATGGGGCAACACTCCGTATCTCTCTCTGGCACAGCCCGGCAGTGAAATTGGAAACGTCCAGAGATTGCACCCAGAGGAAAGCTGTCAGCACTGAAAGCTGTAGCTGGTTTTCACTGTCCCTTGGAACTGCATTCGCTGCCACACAGACATTCGCGCTCTGCTAAAGCATTGCTTCGTAATGGGGCAACACTCTGTATATCTCTCTGGCAGAGCCCGGCTGCCAAATTGGAAACGTCCAGAGATTGCGCCCTTAGGAAAGCTGCCAGCACTGAAAGCTGTAGCTGGTTTTCACTGTCCCTTGGAACTGCATTCGCTGCCACACAGACATTCGCGCTCTGCTAAAGCATTGCTTCGTAATGGGGCAACACTCTGTATCTCTCTCTGGCAGAGCCCGGCAGTGAAATTGGAAACGTCCAGAGATTGCGCCCACAGGAAAGCTGCCAGCACTGAAAGCTGTAGCTGGTTTTCACTGTCCCTTGGAACTGCATTCGCTGCCACACAGACATTCGCGCTCTGCTAAAGCATTGCTTCGTAATGGGGCAACACTCTGTATGACTTTCTCCCAGTGCCTGGCAGTGAAATTGGAAACGTGCAGAGATTGCGCCCACAGGAAAGCTGCCAGCACTGAAAGCTCTAGCTGGTTTTCACTGTCCCTTGGAACTGCATTCGCTGCCACACAGACATTCGCGCTCTGCTAAAGCTTTGCTTCGTAATGGGGCAACACTCCGTATCTCTCTATGGCACAGCCCGGCAGTGAAATTGGAAACGTCCAGAGATTGCGCCCAGAGGAAAGCTGTCAGCACTGAAAGCTGTAGCTGGTTTTCACTGTCCCTTGGAACTGCATTCGCTGCCACACAGACATTCGCGCTCTGCTAAAGCAGTGCTTCACAATGGGGCAACACTCCGTATCTCTCTCTGGCACAGCCCGGCAGTGAAATTGGAAACGTCCAGAGATTGCGCCCACAGGAAAGCTGTCAGCACTGAAAGCTGTAGCTGGTTTTCACTGTCCCTTGGAACTGCATTCGCTGCCACACAGACATTCGCGCTCTGCTAAAGCATTGCTTCGTAATGGGGCAACACTCTGTATCTCTCTCTGGCAGAGCCCGGCAGTGAAATTGGAATCTTCCAGAGATTGCGCCCTTAGGAAAGCTGCCAGCACTGAAAGCTGTAGCTGGTTTTCACTGTCCCTTGGAACTGCATTCGCTGCCACACAGACATTCGCGCTCTGCTAAAGCATTGCTTCGTAATGGGGCAACACTCTGTATCTCTCTCTGGCAGAGCCCGGCAGTGAAATTGGAAACGTCCAGAGATTGCGCCCACAGGAAAGCTGCCAGCACTGAAAGCTGTAGCTGGTTTTCACTGTCCCTTGGAACTGCATTCGCTCCCACACAGACATTCGCGCTCTGCTAAAGCTTTGCTTCGTAATGGGGCAACACTCTGTATCTCTCTCTGGCAGAGCCCGGCAGTGAAATTGGAAACGTCCAGAGATTGCGCCCACAGGAAAGCTGCCAGCACTGAAAGCTGTAGCTGGTTTTCACTGTCCCTTGGAACTGCATTCGCTGCCACACAGACATTCGCGCTCTGCTCAAGCTTTGCTTCCTAATGTGGCAACACTCTGTATCTCTCTCTGGCAGAGCCCGGCTGCCAAATTGCAAACATCCAGAGATTGCGCCCACAGGAAAGCTGCCAGCACTGAAAGCTGTAGCTGGTTTTCACTGTCCCTTGGAACTGCATTCGCTGCCACCCAGACATTTGCGCTCTAGTAAAGCATTGCTTCGTAATGGGGCAACACTCTGTATCTCTCTCTGGCAGAGGCCGGCTGCCAAATTGGAAACTTCCAGAGACTGCGACCACAGGAAAGCTGCCAGCAGTGAAAGCTGTAGCTGGTTTTCACTGTCCCTTGGAACTGCATTCGCTGCCACACAGACATTCGCGCTCTGCTAAAGCTTTGCTTCGTAATGGGGCAACACTCTGTATGTCTCTCTGGCAGAGCCCGGCTGCCAAATTGGAAACGTCCAGAGATTGCGCCCACAGGAAAGCTGCCAGCACTGAAAGCTGTAGCTGGTTTTCACTGTCCCTTGGAACTGCATTCACTGCCACACAGACATTCGCGCTCTGCTAATGCATTGCTTCCTAATGGGGCAACACTCTGTATCTCTCTCTGGCAGAGCCCGGCAGTGAAATTGGAAATGTCCAGAGATTGCGCCCACAGGAAAGCTGCCAGCACTGAAAGCTGTAGCTGGTTTTCACTGTCCCTTGGAACTGCATTCGCTGCCACACAGACATTCGCGCTCTGCTAAAGCATTGCTTCGTAATGGGGCAACACTCTGTATGACTTTCTCCCAGTGCCTGGCAGTGAAATTGGAAACGTCCAGAGATTGCGCCCACAGGAAAGCTGCCAGCACTGAAAGCTGTAGCTGGTTTTCACTGTCCCTTGGAACTGCATTCGCTGCCACCCACACATTCGCGCTCTACTAAAGCATTGCTTCGTAATGGGGCAACACTCTGTATCTCTCTCTGGCAGAGCCCGGCTGCCAAATTGGAAACGTCCAGAGATTGCGCCCACAGGAAAGCTGCCAGCAGTGAAAGCTGTAGCTGGTTTTCACTGTCCCTTGGAACTGCATTCGCTGCCACACAGACATTCGCGCTCTGCTAAAGCTTTGCTTCGTAATGGGGCAACACTCTGTATGACTTTCTCCCAGTGCCCGGCAGTGAAATTGGAAACGTTCAGAGATTGCGCCCACAGGAAAGCTGCCAGCACTGAAAGCTGTAGCTGGTTTTCACTGTCCCTTGGAACTGCATTCGCTGCCACACAGACATTCGCGCTCTACAAAAGCATTGCTTGGTAAAGGGGCAAAACTCTGTATGACTCTCTCCCAGTGCCCGGCAGTGAAATTGGAAATGTCCAGAGATTGCGGCCACACGAAAGCTGCCAGCACTGAAAGATGTAGCTGGTTTTCACTGTCCCTTGGACATGCATTCGCTGCCACACAGACATTCGCGCTCTGCTAAAGCATTGCTTCCTAATGGGGCAACACTCTGTATCTCTCTCTGGCAGAGCCAGGCAGTGAAATTGGAAACGTCCAGAGATTGCGCCCACAGGAAAGCTGCCAGCACTGAAAGCTGTAGCTGGTTTTCACTGTCCCTTGGAACTGCATTCGCTGCCACACAGACATTTGCGCTCTGCAAAATCCTCGCTTGGTAATGGGGCAACGCTCTGTATGACTCTCTATCAGAGCCCGGCTGCCAAATTGGAAACGTCCAGCGATTGCGGCCACACAAAAGCTGCCAGCACTGAAAGCTGTAGCTGCTTTTCACTGTCCCTTGGAACTGCATTCGCTGCCACATAGACATTTGCGCTCTGTAAAAGCGGTGCTTGGTAATGGGGCAATACTCTGTATCTCTCTCTGGCAGAGGCCGGCTGCCAAATTGGAAACTTCCAGAGACTGCGACCACAGGAAAGCTGCCAGCAGTGAAAGCTGTAGCTGGTTTTCACTGTCCCTTGGAACTGCATTCGCTGCCACACAGACATTCGCGCTCTGCTAAAGCTTTGCTTCGTAATGGGGCAACACTCTGTATGTCTCTCTGGCAGAGCCCGGCTGTCAAATTGGAAACGTCCAGAGATTGCGCCCACAGGAAAGCTGCCAGCACTGAAAGCTGTAGCTGGTTTTCACTGTCCCTTGGAACTGCATTCACTGCCACACAGACATTCGCGCTCTGCTAATGCATTGCTTCGTAATGGGGCAACACTCTGTATCTCTCTCTGGCAGAGCCCGGCAGTGAAATTGGAAACGTCCAGAGATTGCGCCCACAGGAAAGCTGCCAGCACTGAAAGCTGTAGCTGGTTTTCACTGTCCCTTGGAACTGCATTCGCTGCCACACAGACATTCGCGCTCTGCTAAAGCATTGCTTCGTAATGGGGCAACACTCTGTATGACTTTCTCCCAGTGCCTGGCAGTGAAATTGGAAACGTCCAGAGATTGCGCCCACAGGAAAGCTGCCAGCACTGAAAGCTGTAGCTGGTTTTCACTGTCCCTTGGAACTGCATTCGCTGCCACCCACACATTCGCGCTCTACTAAAGCATTGCTTCGTAATGGGGCAACACTCTGTATCTCTCTCTGGCAGAGCCCGGCTGCCAAATTGGAAACGTCCAGAGATTGCGCCCACAGGAAAGCTGCCAGCAGTGAAAGCTGTAGCTGGTTTTCACTGTCCCTTGGAACTGCATTCGCTGCCACACAGACATTCGCGCTCTGCTAAAGCATTGCTTCGTAATGGGGCAACACTCTGTATGACTTTCTCCCAGTGCCCGGCAGTGAAATTGGAAACGTTCAGAGATTGCGCCCACAGGAAAGCTGCCAGCACTGAAAGCTGTAGCTGGTTTTCACTGTCCCTTGGAACTGCATTCGGTGCCACACAGACATTCGCGCTCTACAAAAGCATTGCTTGGTAAAGGGGCAAAACTCTGTATGACTCTCTCCCAGTGCCCGGCAGTGAAATTGGAAATGTCCAGAGATTGCGGCCACACGAAAGCTGCCAGCACTGAAAGATGTAGCTGGTTTTCACTGTCCCTTGGACATGCATTCGCTGCCACACAGACATTCGCGCTCTGCTAAAGCATTGCTTCCTAATGGGGCAACACTCTGTATCTCTCTCTGGCAGAGCCAGGCAGTGAAATTGGAAACGTCCAGAGATTGCGCCCACAGGAAAGCTGCCAGCACTGAAAGCTGTAGCTGGTTTTCACTGTCCCTTGGAACTGCATTCGCTGCCACACAGACATTCGCGCTCTGCTAAAGCAGTGCTTCACAATGGGGCAACACTCCGTATCTCTCTCTGGCACAGCCCGGCAGTGAAATTGGAAACGTCCAGAGATTGCGCCCACAGGAAAGCTGTCAGCACTGAAAGCTGTAGCTGGTTTTCACTGTCCCTTGGAACTGCATTCGCTGCCACACAGACATTCGCGCTCTGCTAAAGCATTGCTTCGTAATGGGGCAACACTCTGTATCTCTCTCTGGCAGAGCCCGGCAGTGAAATTGGAATCTTCCAGAGATTGCGCCCTTAGGAAAGCTGCCAGCACTGAAAGCTGTAGCTGGTTTTCACTGTCCCTTGGAACTGCATTCGCTGCCACACAGACATTCGCGCTCTGCTAAAGCATTGCTTCGTAATGGGGCAACACTCTGTATCTCTCTCTGGCAGAGCCCGGCAGTGAAATTGGAAACGTCCAGAGATTGCGCCCACAGGAAAGCTGCCAGCACTGAAAGCTGTAGCTGGTTTTCACTGTCCCTTGGAACTGCATTCGCTCCCACACAGACATTCGCGCTCTGCTAAAGCTTTGCTTCGTAATGGGGCAACACTCTGTATCTCTCTCTGGCAGAGCCCGGCAGTGAAATTGGAAACGTCCAGAGATTGCGCCCACAGGAAAGCTGCCAGCACTGAAAGCTGTAGCTGGTTTTCACTGTCCCTTGGAACTGCATTCGCTGCCACACAGACATTCGCGCTCTGCTCAAGCTTTGCTTCCTAATGTGGCAACACTCTGTATCTCTCTCTGGCAGAGCCCGGCTGCCAAATTGGAAACATCCAGAGATTGCGCCCACAGGAAAGCTGCCAGCACTGAAAGCTGTAGCTGGTTTTCACTGTCCCTTGGAACTGCATTCGCTGCCACCCAGACATTTGCGCTCTAGTAAAGCATTGCTTCGTAATGGGGCAACACTCTGTATCTCTCTCTGGCAGAGGCCGGCTGCCAAATTGGAAACTTCCAGAGACTGCGACCACAGGAAAGCTGCCAGCAGTGAAAGCTGTAGCTGGTTTTCACTGTCCCTTGGAACTGCATTCGCTGCCACACAGACATTCGCGCTCTGCTAAAGCTTTGCTTCGTAATGGGGCAACACTCTGTATGTCTCTCTGGCAGAGCCCGGCTGCCAAATTGGAAACGTCCAGAGATTGCGCCCACAGGAAAGCTGCCAGCACTGAAAGCTGTAGCTGGTTTTCACTGTCCCTTGGAACTGCATTCACTGCCACACAGACATTCGCGCTCTGCTAATGCATTGCTTCCTAATGGGGCAACACTCTGTATCTCTCTCTGGCAGAGCCCGGCAGTGAAATTGGAAATGTCCAGAGATTGCGCCCACAGGAAAGCTGCCAGCACTGAAAGCTGTAGCTGGTTTTCACTGTCCCTTGGAACTGCATTCGCTGCCACACAGACATTCGCGCTCTGCTAAAGCATTGCTTCGTAATGGGGCAACACTCTGTATGACTTTCTCCCAGTGCCTGGCAGTGAAATTGGAAACGTCCAGAGATTGCGCCCACAGGAAAGCTGCCAGCACTGAAAGCTGTAGCTGGTTTTCACTGTCCCTTGGAACTGCATTCGCTGCCACCCACACATTCGCGCTCTACTAAAGCATTGCTTCGTAATGGGGCAACACTCTGTATCTCTCTCTGGCAGAGCCCGGCTGCCAAATTGGAAACGTCCAGAGATTGCGCCCACAGGAAAGCTGCCAGCAGTGAAAGCTGTAGCTGGTTTTCACTGTCCCTTGGAACTGCATTCGCTGCCACACAGACATTCGCGCTCTGCTAAAGCTTTGCTTCGTAATGGGGCAACACTCTGTATGACTTTCTCCCAGTGCCCGGCAGTGAAATTGGAAACGTTCAGAGATTGCGCCCACAGGAAAGCTGCCAGCACTGAAAGCTGTAGCTGGTTTTCACTGTCCCTTGGAACTGCATTCGCTGCCACACAGACATTCGCGCTCTACAAAAGCATTGCTTGGTAAAGGGGCAAAACTCTGTATGACTCTCTCCCAGTGCCCGGCAGTGAAATTGGAAATGTCCAGAGATTGCGGCCACACGAAAGCTGCCAGCACTGAAAGATGTAGCTGGTTTTCACTGTCCCTTGGACATGCATTCGCTGCCACACAGACATTCGCGCTCTGCTAAAGCATTGCTTCCTAATGGGGCAACACTCTGTATCTCTCTCTGGCAGAGCCAGGCAGTGAAATTGGAAACGTCCAGAGATTGCGCCCACAGGAAAGCTGCCAGCACTGAAAGCTGTAGCTGGTTTTCACTGTCCCTTGGAACTGCATTCGCTGCCACACAGACATTTGCGCTCTGCAAAATCCTCGCTTGGTAATGGGGCAACGCTCTGTATGACTCTCTATCAGAGCCCGGCTGCCAAATTGGAAACGTCCAGCGATTGCGGCCACACAAAAGCTGCCAGCACTGAAAGCTGTAGCTGCTTTTCACTGTCCCTTGGAACTGCATTCGCTGCCACATAGACATTTGCGCTCTGTAAAAGCGGTGCTTGGTAATGGGGCAATACTCTGTATCTCTCTCTGGCAGAGGCCGGCTGCCAAATTGGAAACTTCCAGAGACTGCGACCACAGGAAAGCTGCCAGCAGTGAAAGCTGTAGCTGGTTTTCACTGTCCCTTGGAACTGCATTCGCTGCCACACAGACATTCGCGCTCTGCTAAAGCTTTGCTTCGTAATGGGGCAACACTCTGTATGTCTCTCTGGCAGAGCCCGGCTGTCAAATTGGAAACGTCCAGAGATTGCGCCCACAGGAAAGCTGCCAGCACTGAAAGCTGTAGCTGGTTTTCACTGTCCCTTGGAACTGCATTCACTGCCACACAGACATTCGCGCTCTGCTAATGCATTGCTTCGTAATGGGGCAACACTCTGTATCTCTCTCTGGCAGAGCCCGGCAGTGAAATTGGAAACGTCCAGAGATTGCGCCCACAGGAAAGCTGCCAGCACTGAAAGCTGTAGCTGGTTTTCACTGTCCCTTGGAACTGCATTCGCTGCCACACAGACATTCGCGCTCTGCTAAAGCATTGCTTCGTAATGGGGCAACACTCTGTATGACTTTCTCCCAGTGCCTGGCAGTGAAATTGGAAACGTCCAGAGATTGCGCCCACAGGAAAGCTGCCAGCACTGAAAGCTGTAGCTGGTTTTCACTGTCCCTTGGAACTGCATTCGCTGCCACCCACACATTCGCGCTCTACTAAAGCATTGCTTCGTAATGGGGCAACACTCTGTATCTCTCTCTGGCAGAGCCCGGCTGCCAAATTGGAAACGTCCAGAGATTGCGCCCACAGGAAAGCTGCCAGCAGTGAAAGCTGTAGCTGGTTTTCACTGTCCCTTGGAACTGCATTCGCTGCCACACAGACATTCGCGCTCTGCTAAAGCTTTGCTTCGTAATGGGGCAACACTCTGTATGACTTTCTCCCAGTGCCCGGCAGTGAAATTGGAAACGTTCAGAGATTGCGCCCACAGGAAAGCTGCCAGCACTGAAAGCTGTAGCTGGTTTTCACTGTCCCTTGGAACTGCATTCGGTGCCACACAGACATTCGCGCTCTACAAAAGCATTGCTTGGTAAAGGGGCAAAACTCTGTATGACTCTCTCCCAGTGCCCGGCAGTGAAATTGGAAATGTCCAGAGATTGCGGCCACACGAAAGCTGCCAGCACTGAAAGATGTAGCTGGTTTTCACTGTCCCTTGGACATGCATTCGCTGCCACACAGACATTCGCGCTCTGCTAAAGCATTGCTTCCTAATGGGGCAACACTCTGTATCTCTCTCTGGCAGAGCCAGGCAGTGAAATTGGAAACGTCCAGAGATTGCGCCCACAGGAAAGCTGCCAGCACTGAAAGCTGTAGCTGGTTTTCACTGTCCCTTGGAACTGCATTCGCTGCCACACAGACATTCGCGCTCTGCTAAAGCAGTGCTTCACAATGGGGCAACACTCCGTATCTCTCTCTGGCACAGCCCGGCAGTGAAATTGGAAACGTCCAGAGATTGCGCCCACAGGAAAGCTGTCAGCACTGAAAGCTGTAGCTGGTTTTCACTGTCCCTTGGAACTGCATTCGCTGCCACACAGACATTCGCGCTCTGCTAAAGCATTGCTTCGTAATGGGGCAACACTCTGTATCTCTCTCTGGCAGAGCCCGGCAGTGAAATTGGAATCTTCCAGAGATTGCGCCCTTAGGAAAGCTGCCAGCACTGAAAGCTGTAGCTGGTTTTCACTGTCCCTTGGAACTGCATTCGCTGCCACACAGACATTCGCGCTCTGCTAAAGCATTGCTTCGTAATGGGGCAACACTCTGTATCTCTCTCTGGCAGAGCCCGGCAGTGAAATTGGAAACGTCCAGAGATTGCGCCCACAGGAAAGCTGCCAGCACTGAAAGCTGTAGCTGGTTTTCACTGTCCCTTGGAACTGCATTCGCTCCCACACAGACATTCGCGCTCTGCTAAAGCTTTGCTTCGTAATGGGGCAACACTCTGTATCTCTCTCTGGCAGAGCCCGGCAGTGAAATTGGAAACGTCCAGAGATTGCGCCCACAGGAAAGCTGCCAGCACTGAAAGCTGTAGCTGGTTTTCACTGTCCCTTGGAACTGCATTCGCTGCCACACAGACATTCGCGCTCTGCTCAAGCTTTGCTTCCTAATGTGGCAACACTCTGTATCTCTCTCTGGCAGAGCCCGGCTGCCAAATTGGAAACATCCAGAGATTGCGCCCACAGGAAAGCTGCCAGCACTGAAAGCTGTAGCTGGTTTTCACTGTCCCTTGGAACTGCATTCGCTGCCACCCAGACATTTGCGCTCTAGTAAAGCATTGCTTCGTAATGGGGCAACACTCTGTATCTCTCTCTGGCAGAGGCCGGCTGCCAAATTGGAAACTTCCAGAGACTGCGACCACAGGAAAGCTGCCAGCAGTGAAAGCTGTAGCTGGTTTTCACTGTCCCTTGGAACTGCATTCGCTGCCACACAGACATTCGCGCTCTGCTAAAGCTTTGCTTCGTAATGGGGCAACACTCTGTATGTCTCTCTGGCAGAGCCCGGCTGCCAAATTGGAAACGTCCAGAGATTGCGCCCACAGGAAAGCTGCCAGCACTGAAAGCTGTAGCTGGTTTTCACTGTCCCTTGGAACTGCATTCACTGCCACACAGACATTCGCGCTCTGCTAATGCATTGCTTCCTAATGGGGCAACACTCTGTATCTCTCTCTGGCAGAGCCCGGCAGTGAAATTGGAAATGTCCAGAGATTGCGCCCACAGGAAAGCTGCCAGCACTGAAAGCTGTAGCTGGTTTTCACTGTCCCTTGGAACTGCATTCGCTGCCACACAGACATTCGCGCTGTGCTAAAGCATTGCTTCGTAATGGGGCAACACTCTGTATGACTTTCTCCCAGTGCCTGGCAGTGAAATTGGAAACGTCCAGAGATTGCGCCCACAGGAAAGCTGCCAGCACTGAAAGCTGTAGCTGGTTTTCACTGTCCCTTGGAACTGCATTCGCTGCCACCCACACATTCGCGCTCTACTAAAGCATTGCTTCGTAATGGGGCAACACTCTGTATCTCTCTCTGGCAGAGCCCGGCTGCCAAATTGGAAACGTCCAGAGATTGCGCCCACAGGAAAGCTGCCAGCAGTGAAAGCTGTAGCTGGTTTTCACTGTCCCTTGGAACTGCATTCGCTGCCACACAGACATTCGCGCTCTGCTAAAGCTTTGCTTCGTAATGGGGCAACACTCTGTATGACTTTCTCCCAGTGCCCGGCAGTGAAATTGGAAACGTTCAGAGATTGCGCCCACAGGAAAGCTGCCAGCACTGAAAGCTGTAGCTGGTTTTCACTGTCCCTTGGAACTGCATTCGCTGCCACACAGACATTCGCGCTCTACAAAAGCATTGCTTGGTAAAGGGGCAAAACTCTGTATGACTCTCTCCCAGTGCCCGGCAGTGAAATTGGAAATGTCCAGAGATTGCGGCCACACGAAAGCTGCCAGCACTGAAAGATGTAGCTGGTTTTCACTGTCCCTTGGACATGCATTCGCTGCCACACAGACATTCGCGCTCTGCTAAAGCATTGCTTCCTAATGGGGCAACACTCTGTATCTCTCTCTGGCAGAGCCAGGCAGTGAAATTGGAAACGTCCAGAGATTGCGCCCACAGGAAAGCTGCCAGCACTGAAAGCTGTAGCTGGTTTTCACTGTCCCTTGGAACTGCATTCGCTGCCACACAGACATTTGCGCTCTGCAAAATCCTCGCTTGGTAATGGGGCAACGCTCTGTATGACTCTCTATCAGAGCCCGGCTGCCAAATTGGAAACGTCCAGCGATTGCGGCCACACAAAAGCTGCCAGCACTGAAAGCTGTAGCTGCTTTTCACTGTCCCTTGGAACTGCATTCGCTGCCACATAGACATTTGCGCTCTGTAAAAGCGGTGCTTGGTAATGGGGCAATACTCTGTATCTCTCTCTGGCAGAGGCCGGCTGCCAAATTGGAAACTTCCAGAGACTGCGACCACAGGAAAGCTGCCAGCAGTGAAAGCTGTAGCTGGTTTTCACTGTCCCTTGGAACTGCATTCGCTGCCACACAGACATTCGCGCTCTGCTAAAGCTTTGCTTCGTAATGGGGCAACACTCTGTATGTCTCTCTGGCAGAGCCCGGCTGTCAAATTGGAAACGTCCAGAGATTGCGCCCACAGGAAAGCTGCCAGCACTGAAAGCTGTAGCTGGTTTTCACTGTCCCTTGGAACTGCATTCACTGCCACACAGACATTCGCGCTCTGCTAATGCATTGCTTCGTAATGGGGCAACACTCTGTATCTCTCTCTGGCAGAGCCCGGCAGTGAAATTGGAAACGTCCAGAGATTGCGCCCACAGGAAAGCTGCCAGCACTGAAAGCTGTAGCTGGTTTTCACTGTCCCTTGGAACTGCATTCGCTGCCACACAGACATTCGCGCTCTGCTAAAGCATTGCTTCGTAATGGGGCAACACTCTGTATGACTTTCTCCCAGTGCCTGGCAGTGAAATTGGAAACGTCCAGAGATTGCGCCCACAGGAAAGCTGCCAGCACTGAAAGCTGTAGCTGGTTTTCACTGTCCCTTGGAACTGCATTCGCTGCCACCCACACATTCGCGCTCTACTAAAGCATTGCTTCGTAATGGGGCAACACTCTGTATCTCTCTCTGGCAGAGCCCGGCTGCCAAATTGGAAACGTCCAGAGATTGCGCCCACAGGAAAGCTGCCAGCAGTGAAAGCTGTAGCTGGTTTTCACTGTCCCTTGGAACTGCATTCGCTGCCACACAGACATTCGCGCTCTGCTAAAGCTTTGCTTCGTAATGGGGCAACACTCTGTATGACTTTCTCCCAGTGCCCGGCAGTGAAATTGGAAACGTTCAGAGATTGCGCCCACAGGAAAGCTGCCAGCACTGAAAGCTGTAGCTGGTTTTCACTGTCCCTTGGAACTGCATTCGGTGCCACACAGACATTCGCGCTCTACAAAAGCATTGCTTGGTAAAGGGGCAAAACTCTGTATGACTCTCTCCCAGTGCCCGGCAGTGAAATTGGAAATGTCCAGAGATTGCGGCCACACGAAAGCTGCCAGCACTGAAAGATGTAGCTGGTTTTCACTGTCCCTTGGACATGCATTCGCTGCCACACAGACATTCGCGCTCTGCTAAAGCATTGCTTCCTAATGGGGCAACACTCTGTATCTCTCTCTGGCAGAGCCAGGCAGTGAAATTGGAAACGTCCAGAGATTGCGCCCACAGGAAAGCTGCCAGCACTGAAAGCTGTAGCTGGTTTTCACTGTCCCTTGGAACTGCATTCGCTGCCACACAGACATTTGCGCTCTGCAAAATCCTCGCTTGGTAATGGGGCAACGCTCTGTATGACTCTCTATCAGAGCCCGGCTGCCAAATTGGAAACGTCCAGCGATTGCGGCCACACAAAAGCTGCCAGCACTGAAAGCTGTAGCTGCTTTTCACTGTCCCTTGGAACTGCATTCGCTGCCACATAGACATTTGCGCTCTGTAAAAGCGGTGCTTGGTAATGGGGCAATACTCTGTATCTGTCTCTGGCACAGCCCGGCTGCCAAGTTGGAAACGTCCAGCTATTGCGGCCACATGAAAGGTGCCAGCACTGAAAGCTGTAGCTGGTTTTCACTGTCCCTTGGAACTGCATTCGCTGCCAAACAGACATTTGCGCTCTGCTAAAGCTTTGCTAGGTAATGGGGCTACGCTCTGTATGACTCTCTCCCAGAGTCCGGCTGCCAAATTAGAAAGGTCTAGAGATTGCATCCATACGAAAGCTGCCAGCACTGAAAGCTGTAGCTGGTTTTCACTGTCCCTTGGAACTGCATTTGCCACCACACAGACATTCGCGCTCTGCTAAAGCTTTGCTTGGTAAAGGGCAACACTCTGTATCTCTCTAGGGCAGGGACCGGCCGCTAAATTGGAAACGTCCAGAGATTGCGCCCATAGGAAAGATGCCAGCACTGAAAGCTGTAGCTGGTTTTCACTGTCCCTTGGAACTGCATTCGCTGCCACACAGACATTCGCGCTCTGCTAAAGCATTGCTTCGTAATGGGGCAACACTCTGTATCTCTCTCTGGCAGAGCCTGGCTGCCAAATTGGAAACGTCCAGAGATTGCGCCCACAGGAAAGCTGCCAGCACTGAAAGCTCTACGTGGTTTTCACTGTCCCTTGGAACTGCATTCGCTGCCACACAGACATTCGCGCTCTGCTAAAGCATTGCTTCGTAATGGGGCAACACTCTGTATCTCTCTCTGGCAGAGCCCGGCATTGAAATTGGAAACGTCCAGAGATTGCGCCCACAGGAAAGCTGCCAGCAGTGAAAGCTGTAGCTGGTTTTCACTGTCCCCTGGAACTGCATTCGCTGCCACACAGACATTCGCGCTCTGCTAAAGCATTGCTTCGTAATGGGGCAACACTCTGTATGACTTTCTCCCAGTGCCTGGCAGTGAAATTGGAAATGTCCAGAGATTGCGCCCACAGGAAAGCTGCCAGCAGTGAAAGATGTAGCTGGTTTTTACTGTCCCCTGGAACTCCACTCTCTGCCACACAGACACTCGTTCTCTGCTAAAGCTTTGCTTCCTAATGGGGCAACACTCTGTATCTCTCTCTGGCAGAGCCCGGCAGTGAAATTGGAAACGTCCAGAGATTGCGCCCACAGGAAAGCTGCCAGCACTGAAAGCTGTAGCTGGTTTTCACTGTCCCTTGGAACTGCATTCGCTGCCACACAGACATTCCCGCTCTGCTAAAGCATTGCTTCGTAATGGGGCAACACTCTGTATCTCTCTCTGGCAGAGCCCGGCAGTGAAATTGGAAACGTCCAGAGATTGCGCCCACAGGAAAGCTGCCATCACTGAAAGCTGTAGCTGGTTTTCACTGTCCCTTGGAACTGCATTCGCTGCCACACAGACATTCGCGCTCTGCTAAAGCATTGCTTCGTAATGGGGCAACACTCTGTATCTCTCTCTGGCAGAGTCCGGCTGCCAAATTGGAAACTTCCAGAGACTGCGCCCACAGGAAAGCTGCCAGCACTGAAAGCTGTAGCTGGTTTTCACTGTCCCTTGGAACTGCATTCGCTGCCACACAGACATTCGCGCTCTGCTAAAGCATTGCTTCATAATGGGGCAACACTCTGTATCTCTCTCTGGCAGAGCCCAGCAGTGAAATTGGAAACGTCCAGAGATTGCGCCCACAGGAAAGCTGCCAGCACTGAAAGCTGTAGCTGGTTTTCACTGTCCCTTGGAACTGCACTCGCTGCCACACCGACATTCGCGCTCTGCTAAAGCATTGCTTCGTAATGGGGCAACACTCTGTATCTCTCTCTGGCAGAGCCCGGCAGTGAAATTGGAAACGTGCAGAGATTGCGCCCACAGGAAAGCTGCCAGCACTGAAAGCTGTAGCTGGTTTTCACTGTCCCTTGGAACTGCATTCGCTGCCACACAGACATTCGCGCTCTGCTAAAGCATTGCTTCGTAATGGGGCAACACTCTGTATCTCTCTCTGGCAGAGCCCGGCAGTGAAATTGGAAACGTCCAGAGATTGCGCCCACAGGAAAGGTGCCAGCACTGAAAGCTGTAGCTGGTTTTCACTGTCCCCTGGAACTGCACTCGCTGCCACACAGACATTCACGCTCTGCTAAAGCTTTGCTTCCTAATGGGGCAACACTCTCTGTGACTTTCTCCCAGTGCCTGCCAGGGAAATTGGAAACGTCTAGAGATTGCACCCACAGGAAAGCTGCCAGCACTGAAAGATGTAGCTGGTTTTCACTGTCCCTTGCAACTGCACTCGCTGCCACACAGACATTCCCGCTCTGCTAAAGCATTGCTTCGTAATGGGGCAATACTCTGTATCTCTCTCTGGCAGAGCCCGGCTGCCAAATTGGAAACGTCCAGAGATTGCGCCCACAGGAAAGCTGCCAGCACTGAAAGCCGTAGCTGCTTTTCACTGTCCCTTGGAACTGCATTCGCTGCCACACAGACATTCGCGCTCTGCTAAAGCATTGCTTCGTAATGGGCAACACTCTGTATCTCTCTCTGGCAGAGCCCGGCAGTGAAATTCGAAACGTCCAGAGATTGCGCCCACAGGAAAGCTGCCAGCACTGAAAGCTGTAGCTGGTTTTCACTGTCCCTTGGAACTGCATTCGCTGCCACACAGACATTCGCGCTCTGCTAAAGCATTGCTTCGTAATGGGGCAACACTCTGTATCTCTCTCTGGCAGAGCCCGGCAGTGAAATTGGAAACGTCCAGAGATTGCGCCCACAGGAAAGCTGCCAGCACTGAAAGCTGTAGCTGGTTTTCACTGTCCCTTGGAACTGCATTCGCTGCCACACAGACATTCGCGCTCTGCTAAAGCAGTGCTTCATAATGGGGCAACACTCCGTATCTCTCTCTGGCACAGCCCGGCAGTGAAATTGGAAACGTCCAGAGATTGCGCCCACAGGAAAGCTGCCAGCACTGAAAGCTGTAGATGATTTTCACTGTCCCTTGGAACTGCATTCGCTGCCACACAGACATTCACGCTCTGCTAAAGCTTAGCTTCCTAATGGGGCAACACTCTGTATCTCTCTCTGGCAGAGCCCGGCAGTGAAATTGGAAACGTCCAGAGATTGCGCCCACAGGAAAGCTGCCAGCACTGAAAGCTGTAGCTGGTTTTCACTGTCCCTTGGAACTGCCTTCGCTGCCACACAGACATTCGCGCTCTGCTCAAGCTTTGCTTCCTAATGGGGCAACACTCTGTATCTCTCTCTGGCAGAGCCCGGCTGCCAAATTGGAAACGTCCAGAGATTGCGCCCACAGGAAAGCTGCCAGCACTGAAAGCTGTAGCTGGTTTTCACTGTCCCTTGGAACTGCATTCGCTGCCACACAGACATTCGCGCTCTGCTAAAGCATTGCTTCGTAATGGGGCAACACTCTGTATCTCTCTCTGGCAGAGCCCAGCTGCCAAATTGGAAACGTCCAGAGATTGCGCCCACAGGAAAGCTGCCAGCACTGAAAGCTGTAGCTGGTTTTCACTGTCCCTTGAAACTGCATTCGCTGCCACACAAACATTCGCGCTCTACAAAAGCATTGCGTCGTAATGGGGCAACACTCTGTATGACTTTCTCCCAGTGCCTGGCAGTGAAATTGGAAACGTCCAGAGATTGCGCCCACAGGAAAGCTGCCAGCACTGAAAGCTGTAGCTGGTTTTCACTGTCCCCTGGAAGTGCACTCGCTGCCACACAGACATTCGCGCTCTGCTAAAGCTTTGCTTCCTAATGGGGCAACACTCTGTATCTCTCTCTGGCAGAGCCCGGCAGTGAAATTGGAAACGTCCAGAGATTGCGCCCACAGGAAAGCTGCCAGCACTGAAAGCTGTAGCTGGTTTTCACTGTCCCTTGGAACTGCATTCGCTGCCACACAGACATTCGCGCTCTGCTAAAGCATTGCTTCGTAATGGGGCAACACTCTGTATCTCTCTCTGGCAGAGCCCGGCAGTGAAATTGGAAACGTCCAGAGATTGCGCCCACAGGAAAGCTGCCAGCACTGAAAGCTGTAGCTGGTTTTCACTGTCCCTTGGAACTGCATTCGCTACCACACAGACATTCGCGCTCTGCTAAAGCATTGCTTCGTAATGGGGCAACACTCTGTATGACTTTCTCCCAGTGCCTGGCAGTGAAATTGGAAACGTCCAGAGATTGCGCCCACAGGAAAGCTGCCAGCACTGAAAGCTGTAGCTGGTTTTCACTGTCCCTTGGAACTGCATTCGCTGCCACACAGACATTCGCGCTCTGCTAAAGCTTTGCTTCGTAATGGGGCAACACTCTGTATCTCTCTCTGGCAGAGCCCGGCAGTGAAATTGGAAACGTCCAGAGATTGCGCCCAGAGGAAAGCTGTCAGCACTGAAAGCTGTAGCTGGTTTTCACTATCCCTTGGAACTGCATTTGCTGCCACACAGACATTCGCGCTCTGCTAAAGCTTTGCTTCCTAATGGGGCAACATTCTGTATCTCTCTGTGGCAGAGCCCGGCAGTGAAATTAAAAACGTCCAGAGATTGCGCCCACAGGAAAGCTGCCAGCACTGAAAGCTGTAGCTGGTTTTCACTGTGCCTTGGAACTGCCTTCGCTGCCACACAGACATTCGCGCTCTGCTAAAGCATTGCTTCGTAATGGGGCAACACTCTGTATGACTTTCTCCCAGTGCCTGGCAGTGAAATTGGAAACGTCCAGAGATTGCGCCCACAGGAAAGCTGCCAGCACTGAAAGCTGTAGCTGGTTTTCACTGTCCCTTGGAACTGCATTCACTGCCACAAAGACATTCGCGCTCTGCTAAAGCTTTGCTTCCTAATGGGGCAACACTCTGTATCTCTCTCTGGCAGAGCCCGGCTGCCAAATTGGAAACGTCCAGAGATTGCGCCCACAGGAAAGCTGCCAGCACTGAAAGCTGTAGCTGGTTTTCACTGTCCCTTGGAACTGCATTCGCTGCCACACAGACATTCGCGCTCTGCTAAAGCATTGTTTCGTAATGGGGCAACACTCTGTATCTCTACTAGGGATATAAACGGTGGGGAGTTGGCGGGGGTTCGAGTTAACCCTAGGGGTTCGGGTTAGGGTTAGGGGTTAGGGTTAGAGGTTAGGAGTAGGGTTAGGGTTGGCGGTTTGGGTTAGGGTTAGCGTCATTAGGGTTAGCTTTAGGGGTTAGGGTCATTAGGGTTAGCTTTAGGGGTTAGGGTTAGCTTTAGGACGGTGCCAAGAGACCACCACGGAAAGAACACAGGCTCTGAAAAACGGCGGAGCGGAGGTTACACCGGTGTGCTGGAAAGGCTGCTCATTTTCAGACCTAGAACCTTTGGCCCCGTGCCCAAAGCACAGGCAGGCAAACGACGACTCTTCCAAACTGTCAAAACAGCCCATTGCTGCTATCGCCCTCACATCCCCTTTTCCCACTGAAACCCAGCTGCGCAGTTGGCCCTGTTTAGACGGGATACAAAACTGCAGGCATTTAGGGAGGAGGAATGATCAGTTGCTGCTGATCATGCCGCTGTGGGTAAGGAGTTGGCTGGCCAGGTGGCCATCCGACACTAAAAGGCAAGTGCCTCTCTTTAAGAGTCCCGACGCGCCTGGAAGACCGCTGCCAAGAAGGACGCAGGATTTTGCCTTTTATAGGCCCGCCTGAAACCACCCGAGAACGTCGGCGTGGTGAAATTCGTGATGACGTTATTCCCATACAAAGGAACTTCATTGTTTGGGTTGTTTGAAATTGATTAAAGCAACTACAACAAACACTCTTCTGGCACACACTTGGTAACTCGTTTGCAAAACAGGTGCGATTAGTGCAGAAAGCTGCCAGCGTCTGGCTATCCGTTCAAGAATCTCAACATTGTCATGCCAGCTCAGTGTGAAGAGACAACAGGCCCGCGCACGTGCCCAAACGTGGCCCTGGTGTGGCTCAGCGGGCTAGAGATTCCTGGCAAGGGAACGGGAGGCCAGAGACGAACCTCAACAGAACCTAACCCGTACCTCAACAGAACATTAAACTGTTCAAGTACTCGTGCAAACCATAGACAATCCAAAACGCCCTACACAGATGCCTGGAGGTGTTGCTATTACCATCACGTGAATGAGACGGTAGGTCCTGCCAGACCTACAGCCTGCAAAACCTGAAGACGATCAGCACGCAGGCGCATACGTATCGATCTTGTTCTGTCCTCGCCAAAACTGCTGGCTGAGCTGCCATCAGCCTCAGTGACGGACAGCAGGCAAGACTCTCTCATCTGGCTTAGCTCAGGTGCAGCTCCTAGGAAAAGAGCTCTTTCAGAGAAGTCAGGTCTGGTTATGTTGGGAAAGTGTTTCAAGGAAATGTTTTTCATACTCTAGATTGGTAGAGTATGGCATGGTAATACTCTAAGCATGGTAATCTCCCTCCAAGTCCTAGCTCTGCCACCGATAACCTACTTGCTCATCAAAACCGATTCAATGTTATTCCTTGGAAATCTCTACCTTTCTTTCTTGGCGCCAAAAGGGTGGCACTTCTTTCCGAGTGCAAGATGAGTTACATAGGGTATACAGACAGCCCACGGAAAACTGAGAAATGAGTCTGTGATCACTTGCATCCACATTCCTCGGCATTCCAACACTCCTATCCCACTCCTTTCCTTGCCAGCAGTCAAGAAAGACAGCCTGCGCAACATGTACGAGATGCTGACTTGGCCAGTGTCCTGCTTTCGGCTGGGACAGAGTTAATTTTCTTCCTAGTAGCTGGTACAGTGCTGTGTTTTGGATTTAGGATGAGAAGAAAGTTGATAACACACTGATGTTGGAGTTGTTGCTAAGTAGTGCATACACTAGCCAAGGACTTTTCAGCTTCCCGTGCTCTGCCAGGTGCACAAGCAGCTGGGAGGGGGCACAGCCAAGATAGTTGCCCCAAACTGGCCAAAGGGCTATTCCATACCATATGGAGTCACACTAAGGATATAAACTGTGGGGAGTTGGCGGGGGTTCGAGTTAACCCTAGGGGTTCGGGTTAGGGTTAGGGGTTAGGGTTAGAGGTTAGGATTAGGGTTAGGGTTGGCGGTTTGGGTTAGGGTTAGCGTCATTAGGGTTAGCTTTAGGGGTTAGGGTCATTAGGGTTAGCTTTAGGGGTTAGGGTTAGCTTTAGGGTTAAATGGTTGCAAGCCTCTTTGCTGTGAGCAATACCTGTTCATTGCCCTGTGGATTTCTTTTTTTTTTTTTTGTTTTCCCCCTGGAGTCATTTTTAGAAATGCCTGAGCTGTTTCCCTTGGAAAAAGATCCCAAAACAAAAGAGCCAGAGAACAACAGGACTCTGTCAGAGCAAAGGTCCATGTGGCCCAATACTCTGTCTCCAAGGTGGCCAACCGTCAACGTCTAAAGGAGAGCATATGAGCAGTGCAGGTCTACTTCTGCCGGGGTCCTGGGGGTGCTCACAGGCCTCAAGGGCTGGGACCGGCCTCCCCTGGCATCCCCACCCACACCGTCTCCTGCCAAGGGCCCAGGGGACGTGGCGTCTCAGCTCAGCCTGGGGGCCTTCGGTTCCTGCCTGAGCAATGGTGTGGGTGTGCCCGTCTCTGCCCCTCTCTCCTGCATGGGCCTGGGACCTGCACTGCAGAGAGCTGCTCTCCTGGATGGACCCCTCAGACCTAGGTCATAGCTTGTCATGCAGAACTAGATGCAGAACAGAGCAGAACTGTTCTATTCTGTTCTGTTCTAGGCTATTCTATTCTATTGCCGGCGCTCACCGGGAGTCGACTAACAGTGAGACTCTTACTTGCCTGAAATGCCAGGGGGATTTCAGCTCCAAAAACACTTTCAAGGGCACAAATCAGAAGGATTACAAGTGGAAGCAGGGGTTTATGTTGAGATTTTATTTTCTGTTCTCTCATTTTCTCTCCTTTTCTCTCATTGCCTGGTATGGGATGGTATTTTAGGGTGTTTTTCGGAATGTGTTTCAGAGCCGCCGCTCACAAGCATTAACACAACGCGCAGGTGTAGCCAGGAGCAGGCTGATGCATTCTTCAGTTCAGCCTGCAAAAAGATCACTTGCAGTGTGGCAAAGGCACGTCACAGAGCTACAGAAAGTAGCAGCGGGAAGAGAGGCCAAGCAGTGCCTGTCTCCTGAAGAGTGAAGACTTGAAGAACGAGGATCAGCACCAACCGCACACAAAAGAAGACGAAGAAGAAGAGGTGTGTGGTAGCGTGGGGCATTTTCCAAAGCAGGACCCATGTCGATGACAAGCAGCCTTCTTGCCTTCCCAAACTTGCTGCGCTGTGCTTCTTGGCCAGGGATGCATGACAAGCACTCTCGTGCCTGCCCCGCGCTTGTATCGCGTGCAGGGAGAGCTGCAAAGTGGCAGCTCCTGATGGCGCAGCAAGCCTGCAGCCCTGCCAAGCACGGGCTGTTTTGCACAAGCAAGAACCCCTGGGGAAACGGAGCCAAGGGAAGAGCAGAGCTCGCTCCCACTGCAAACTTGCAATGGGCAAGAGAGCCCCAGGCAGCCAGGGCGCAAGTGGCACCTTGGAGGTGCAAGAGCAGCAGGCAAGAACCTCGCCGCAAGGGCCCCGAGGACCCTGACAAGGGGCTGTGCTCAGTGCTACAGAGGACAAGAAGCAACCCCCGGGGGCCACCCTGGCGGCCCACCCGGGAGTCTAGCAAGCTTCCTCCCCCCGGATGCGGGGCACGAGGGCCACCTTCGTGGAGCAGGAGCAGCAGGCACCTAGCCAAAACGGCCCAAAGAAGCCCTGGCAGGGGCCGTGTGCTCGGTGCTGCAGAGGAAGGCAAAAAACCCCCGGGGACACTTGCTAGCCCACCTTGGGGGAAAAAAAAAGCCTTCCTCCCCCCAGCTGCAGGGCACGAGAGGCCATCTTCGTGGTGCATGAGCAGCAGGCAGTAACCTAGCCAAAAAGGACCAGAGGAGCCCTGCGCTGACTAGTGGTCATGCTCAATGCTGCAGAGGAAGGCAAAAAACCCCCGGGGACCAGTGCCAATCTGCCCCGGGGGAAAATTCCTTCCTGACCCCAGAGCTGGCGATCGGCTATTCCCTGAGCATGTGAGCAAGACCTGCCTCCTCGTCCCACAGGCTGGTCACGCCTCCCAGGAGATGCCCAAGCCCTATTCTCCCTCAACCTGCAGCCACCTCCGGGGCTTCCCAGAGTGGCCAAATGCCCCCGGCCCCATCGACCTTGGGGGCAAGAATCCCTCCCGCGCCTGGCAGGAGACCAGTGCGTGCTCCAAAGCACTGGGACCCCTGGGCAACATCTCTGCATCCCATTTCTTACGGCTGCTGCCACTGGCTCCGCAGGGCATGAGGACGGCGAGCTCTGCAGTGCTCCTCAAGAAGACACTCCCTTGCTCTTGCCACCACTTGCCAGCTGAAAAGGCCCGATAGCCTCGGGCACCGCCAGCTCTTGCTGGTTCTTCTCATCTCCAGCAGCCTCGTCCAGCCTCCGGTCTTCCTCCCTCAGCCCCCTCCAAGGCATTCTGCCAGCTCTTCAAGGACTTCCTCTCGGATGTCTGCGGGCTGTCCCCGGGCCAGCTCTGTGGCGACGGGAGGATGCCCCCTTTTATCCTGCCCCGGGGCATTGTGACTGCTGCGTTGCCGGGCGGTGGCACTGTGCCATGGGGGTGACCGCCCCCCCCCTCCCCGCACACACTCCCCCCTCCCCCTCCCCCCCCCCACCCCCGCGCAGCCCCGCCCGCCGCCCCTCTGCCCAGCATCCTTTGGAGGAAGGCCTTTGGGGTGCTGGCCCCGAGGCAGTCCCTGTGCCCCGGGGGCCCGGGGGGCTGTCCCTTGTCCTTGCTGGCCACGCACTGGGCACAGCTGCTGAGCGTCCCTGACGCGTCCTCTGCCACTCGGCTCCCAAGGACAAACCTAGTGCCGTTACTCTTCTCTCAGGCTGCGGCAGAAACCAACCCTGCAGCCCGAAGACCACCCCCGTTAGCCGTCCCCTCTCTGCGCCAGAGCTAACGGCCACGAGCTCACGCAGCGAGGAGGACCAGGGACTTGACCTGGCTGAACACAAACCCTTTTCCGGGGGGCGCAACGGGGGTGACTTCAGCAGCCGCAGCCTGGGGGAAAGCCAAAGTGCAACCAGAGCCAGAGGTTGGGATGGACGGTGCCAAGAGACCACCACGGAAAGAACACAGGCTCTGAAAAACGGCGGAGCGGAGGTTACACCGGTGTGCTGGAAAGGCTGCTCATTTTCAGACCTAGAACCTTTGGCCCCGTGCCCAAAGCACAGGCAGGCAAACGACGACTCTTCCAAACTGTCAAAACAGCCCATTGCTGCTATCGCCCTCACATCCCCTTTTCCCACTGAAACCCAGCTGCGCAGTTGGCCCTGTTTAGACGGGATACAAAACTGCAGGCATTTAGGGAGGAGGAATGATCAGTTGCTGCTGATCATGCCGCTGTGGGTAAGGAGTTGGCTGGCCAGGTGGCCATCCGACACTAAAAGGCAAGTGCCTCTCTTTAAGAGTCCCGACGCGCCTGGAAGACCGCTGCCAAGAAGGACGCAGGATTTTGCCTTTTATAGGCCCGCCTGAAACCACCCGAGAACGTCGGCGTGGTGAAATTCGTGATGACGTTATTCCCATACAAAGGAACTTCATTGTTTGGGTTGTTTGAAATTGATTAAAGCAACTACAACAAACACTCTTCTGGCACACACTTGGTAACTCGTTTGCAAAACAGGTGCGATTAGTGCAGAAAGCTGCCAGCGTCTGGCTATCCGTTCAAGAATCTCAACATTGTCATGCCAGCTCAGTGTGAAGAGACAACAGGCCCGCGCACGTGCCCAAACGTGGCCCTGGTGTGGCTCAGCGGGCTAGAGATTCCTGGCAAGGGAACGGGAGGCCAGAGACGAACCTCAACAGAACCTAACCCGTACCTCAACAGAACATTAAACTGTTCAAGTACTCGTGCAAACCATAGACAATCCAAAACGCCCTACACAGATGCCTGGAGGTGTTGCTATTACCATCACGTGAATGAGACGGTAGGTCCTGCCAGACCTACAGCCTGCAAAACCTGAAGACGATCAGCACGCAGGCGCATACGTATCGATCTTGTTCTGTCCTCGCCAAAACTGCTGGCTGAGCTGCCATCAGCCTCAGTGACGGACAGCAGGCAAGACTCTCTCATCTGGCTTAGCTCAGGTGCAGCTCCTAGGAAAAGAGCTCTTTCAGAGAAGTCAGGTCTGGTTATGTTGGGAAAGTGTTTCAAGGAAATGTTTTTCATACTCTAGATTGGTAGAGTATGGCATGGTAATACTCTAAGCATGGTAATCTCCCTCCAAGTCCTAGCTCTGCCACCGATAACCTACTTGCTCATCAAAACCGATTCAATGTTATTCCTTGGAAATCTCTACCTTTCTTTCTTGGCGCCAAAAGGGTGGCACTTCTTTCCGAGTGCAAGATGAGTTACATAGGGTATACAGACAGCCCACGGAAAACTGAGAAATGAGTCTGTGATCACTTGCATCCACATTCCTCGGCATTCCAACACTCCTATCCCACTCCTTTCCTTGCCAGCAGTCAAGAAAGACAGCCTGCGCAACATGTACGAGATGCTGACTTGGCCAGTGTCCTGCTTTCGGCTGGGACAGAGTTAATTTTCTTCCTAGTAGCTGGTACAGTGCTGTGTTTTGGATTTAGGATGAGAAGAAAGTTGATAACACACTGATGTTGGAGTTGTTGCTAAGTAGTGCATACACTAGCCAAGGACTTTTCAGCTTCCCGTGCTCTGCCAGGTGCACAAGCAGCTGGGAGGGGGCACAGCCAAGATAGTTGCCCCAAACTGGCCAAAGGGCTATTCCATACCATATGGAGTCACACTAAGGATATAAACTGTGGGGAGTTGGCGGGGGTTCGAGTTAACCCTAGGGGTTCGGGTTAGGGTTAGGGGTTAGGGTTAGAGGTTAGGATTAGGGTTAGGGTTGGCGGTTTGGGTTAGGGTTAGCGTCATTAGGGTTAGCTTTAGGGGTTAGGGTCATTAGGGTTAGCTTTAGGGGTTAGGGTTAGCTTTAGGGTTAAATGGTTGCAAGCCTCTTTGCTGTGAGCAATACCTGTTCATTGCCCTGTGGATTTCTTTTTTTTTTTTTTGTTTTCCCCCTGGAGTCATTTTTAGAAATGCCTGAGCTGTTTCCCTTGGAAAAAGATCCCAAAACAAAAGAGCCAGAGAACAACAGGACTCTGTCAGAGCAAAGGTCCATGTGGCCCAATACTCTGTCTCCAAGGTGGCCAACCGTCAACGTCTAAAGGAGAGCATATGAGCAGTGCAGGTCTACTTCTGCCGGGGTCCTGGGGGTGCTCACAGGCCTCAAGGGCTGGGACCGGCCTCCCCTGGCATCCCCACCCACACCGTCTCCTGCCAAGGGCCCAGGGGACGTGGCGTCTCAGCTCAGCCTGGGGGCCTTCGGTTCCTGCCTGAGCAATGGTGTGGGTGTGCCCGTCTCTGCCCCTCTCTCCTGCATGGGCCTGGGACCTGCACTGCAGAGAGCTGCTCTCCTGGATGGACCCCTCAGACCTAGGTCATAGCTTGTCATGCAGAACTAGATGCAGAACAGAGCAGAACTGTTCTATTCTGTTCTGTTCTAGGCTATTCTATTCTATTGCCGGCGCTCACCGGGAGTCGACTAACAGTGAGACTCTTACTTGCCTGAAATGCCAGGGGGATTTCAGCTCCAAAAACACTTTCAAGGGCACAAATCAGAAGGATTACAAGTGGAAGCAGGGGTTTATGTTGAGATTTTATTTTCTGTTCTCTCATTTTCTCTCCTTTTCTCTCATTGCCTGGTATGGGATGGTATTTTAGGGTGTTTTTCGGAATGTGTTTCAGAGCCGCCGCTCACAAGCATTAACACAACGCGCAGGTGTAGCCAGGAGCAGGCTGATGCATTCTTCAGTTCAGCCTGCAAAAAGATCACTTGCAGTGTGGCAAAGGCACGTCACAGAGCTACAGAAAGTAGCAGCGGGAAGAGAGGCCAAGCAGTGCCTGTCTCCTGAAGAGTGAAGACTTGAAGAACGAGGATCAGCACCAACCGCACACAAAAGAAGACGAAGAAGAAGAGGTGTGTGGTAGCGTGGGGCATTTTCCAAAGCAGGACCCATGTCGATGACAAGCAGCCTTCTTGCCTTCCCAAACTTGCTGCGCTGTGCTTCTTGGCCAGGGATGCATGACAAGCACTCTCGTGCCTGCCCCGCGCTTGTATCGCGTGCAGGGAGAGCTGCAAAGTGGCAGCTCCTGATGGCGCAGCAAGCCTGCAGCCCTGCCAAGCACGGGCTGTTTTGCACAAGCAAGAACCCCTGGGGAAACGGAGCCAAGGGAAGAGCAGAGCTCGCTCCCACTGCAAACTTGCAATGGGCAAGAGAGCCCCAGGCAGCCAGGGCGCAAGTGGCACCTTGGAGGTGCAAGAGCAGCAGGCAAGAACCTCGCCGCAAGGGCCCCGAGGACCCTGACAAGGGGCTGTGCTCAGTGCTACAGAGGACAAGAAGCAACCCCCGGGGGCCACCCTGGCGGCCCACCCGGGAGTCTAGCAAGCTTCCTCCCCCCGGATGCGGGGCACGAGGGCCACCTTCGTGGAGCAGGAGCAGCAGGCACCTAGCCAAAACGGCCCAAAGAAGCCCTGGCAGGGGCCGTGTGCTCGGTGCTGCAGAGGAAGGCAAAAAACCCCCGGGGACACTTGCTAGCCCACCTTGGGGGAAAAAAAAAGCCTTCCTCCCCCCAGCTGCAGGGCACGAGAGGCCATCTTCGTGGTGCATGAGCAGCAGGCAGTAACCTAGCCAAAAAGGACCAGAGGAGCCCTGCGCTGACTAGTGGTCATGCTCAATGCTGCAGAGGAAGGCAAAAAACCCCCGGGGACCAGTGCCAATCTGCCCCGGGGGAAAATTCCTTCCTGACCCCAGAGCTGGCGATCGGCTATTCCCTGAGCATGTGAGCAAGACCTGCCTCCTCGTCCCACAGGCTGGTCACGCCTCCCAGGAGATGCCCAAGCCCTATTCTCCCTCAACCTGCAGCCACCTCCGGGGCTTCCCAGAGTGGCCAAATGCCCCCGGCCCCATCGACCTTGGGGGCAAGAATCCCTCCCGCGCCTGGCAGGAGACCAGTGCGTGCTCCAAAGCACTGGGACCCCTGGGCAACATCTCTGCATCCCATTTCTTACGGCTGCTGCCACTGGCTCCGCAGGGCATGAGGACGGCGAGCTCTGCAGTGCTCCTCAAGAAGACACTCCCTTGCTCTTGCCACCACTTGCCAGCTGAAAAGGCCCGATAGCCTCGGGCACCGCCAGCTCTTGCTGGTTCTTCTCATCTCCAGCAGCCTCGTCCAGCCTCCGGTCTTCCTCCCTCAGCCCCCTCCAAGGCATTCTGCCAGCTCTTCAAGGACTTCCTCTCGGATGTCTGCGGGCTGTCCCCGGGCCAGCTCTGTGGCGACGGGAGGATGCCCCCTTTTATCCTGCCCCGGGGCATTGTGACTGCTGCGTTGCCGGGCGGTGGCACTGTGCCATGGGGGTGACCGCCCCCCCCCTCCCCGCACACACTCCCCCCTCCCCCTCCCCCCCCCCCCCCCCGTGCAGCCCCGCCCGCCGCCCCTCTGCCCAGCATCCTTTGGAGGAAGGCCTTTGGGGTGCTGGCCCCGAGGCAGTCCCTGTGCCCCGGGGGCCCGGGGGGCTGTCCCTTGTCCTTGCTGGCCACGCACTGGGCACAGCTGCTGAGCGTCCCTGACGCGTCCTCTGCCACTCGGCTCCCAAGGACAAACCTAGTGCCGTTACTCTTCTCTCAGGCTGCGGCAGAAACCAACCCTGCAGCCCGAAGACCACCCCCGTTAGCCGTCCCCTCTCTGCGCCAGAGCTAACGGCCACGAGCTCACGCAGCGAGGAGGACCAGGGACTTGACCTGGCTGAACACAAACCCTTTTCCGGGGGGCGCAACGGGGGTGACTTCAGCAGCCGCAGCCTGGGGGAAAGCCAAAGTGCAACCAGAGCCAGAGGTTGGGATGGACGGTGCCAAGAGACCACCACGGAAAGAACACAGGCTCTGAAAAACGGCGGAGCGGAGGTTACACCGGTGTGCTGGAAAGGCTGCTCATTTTCAGACCTAGAACCTTTGGCCCCGTGCCCAAAGCACAGGCAGGCAAACGACGACTCTTCCAAACTGTCAAAACAGCCCATTGCTGCTATCGCCCTCACATCCCCTTTTCCCACTGAAACCCAGCTGCGCAGTTGGCCCTGTTTAGACGGGATACAAAACTGCAGGCATTTAGGGAGGAGGAATGATCAGTTGCTGCTGATCATGCCGCTGTGGGTAAGGAGTTGGCTGGCCAGGTGGCCATCCGACACTAAAAGGCAAGTGCCTCTCTTTAAGAGTCCCGACGCGCCTGGAAGACCGCTGCCAAGAAGGACGCAGGATTTTGCCTTTTATAGGCCCGCCTGAAACCACCCGAGAACGTCGGCGTGGTGAAATTCGTGATGACGTTATTCCCATACAAAGGAACTTCATTGTTTGGGTTGTTTGAAATTGATTAAAGCAACTACAACAAACACTCTTCTGGCACACACTTGGTAACTCGTTTGCAAAACAGGTGCGATTAGTGCAGAAAGCTGCCAGCGTCTGGCTATCCGTTCAAGAATCTCAACATTGTCATGCCAGCTCAGTGTGAAGAGACAACAGGCCCGCGCACGTGCCCAAACGTGGCCCTGGTGTGGCTCAGCGGGCTAGAGATTCCTGGCAAGGGAACGGGAGGCCAGAGACGAACCTCAACAGAACCTAACCCGTACCTCAACAGAACATTAAACTGTTCAAGTACTCGTGCAAACCATAGACAATCCAAAACGCCCTACACAGATGCCTGGAGGTGTTGCTATTACCATCACGTGAATGAGACGGTAGGTCCTGCCAGACCTACAGCCTGCAAAACCTGAAGACGATCAGCACGCAGGCGCATACGTATCAATCTTGTTCTGTCCTCGCCAAAACTGCTGGCTGAGCTGCCATCAGCCTCAGTGACGGACAGCAGGCAAGACTCTCTCATCTGGCTTAGCTCAGGTGCAGCTCCTAGGAAAAGAGCTCTTTCAGAGAAGTCAGGTCTGGTTATGTTGGGAAAGTGTTTCAAGGAAATGTTTTTCATACTCTAGATTGGTAGAGTATGGCATGGTAATACTCTAAGCATGGTAATCTCCCTCCAAGTCCTAGCTCTGCCACCGATAACCTACTTGCTCATCAAAACCGATTCAATGTTATTCCTTGGAAATCTCTACCTTTCTTTCTTGGCGCCAAAAGGGTGGCACTTCTTTCCGAGTGCAAGATGAGTTACATAGGGTATACAGACAGCCCACGGAAAACTGAGAAATGAGTCTGTGATCACTTGCATCCACATTCCTCGGCATTCCAACACTCCTATCCCACTCCTTTCCTTGCCAGCAGTCAAGAAAGACAGCCTGCGCAACATGTACGAGATGCTGACTTGGCCAGTGTCCTGCTTTCGGCTGGGACAGAGTTAATTTTCTTCCTAGTAGCTGGTACAGTGCTGTGTTTTGGATTTAGGATGAGAAGAAAGTTGATAACACACTGATGTTGGAGTTGTTGCTAAGTAGTGCATACACTAGCCAAGGACTTTTCAGCTTCCCGTGCTCTGCCAGGTGCACAAGCAGCTGGGAGGGGGCACAGCCAAGATAGTTGCCCCAAACTGGCCAAAGGGCTATTCCATACCATATGGAGTCACACTAAGGATATAAACTGTGGGGAGTTGGCGGGGGTTCGAGTTAACCCTAGGGGTTCGGGTTAGGGTTAGGGGTTAGGGTTAGAGGTTAGGATTAGGGTTAGGGTTGGCGGTTTGGGTTAGGGTTAGCGTCATTAGGGTTAGCTTTAGGGGTTAGGGTCATTAGGGTTAGCTTTAGGGGTTAGGGTTAGCTTTAGGGTTAAATGGTTGCAAGCCTCTTTGCTGTGAGCAATACCTGTTCATTGCCCTGTGGATTTCTTTTTTTTTTTTTTGTTTTCCCCCTGGAGTCATTTTTAGAAATGCCTGAGCTGTTTCCCTTGGAAAAAGATCCCAAAACAAAAGAGCCAGAGAACAACAGGACTCTGTCAGAGCAAAGGTCCATGTGGCCCAGTACTCTGTCTCCAAGGTGGCCAACCGTCAACGTCTAAAGGAGAGCATATGAGCAGTGCAGGTCTACTTCTGCCGGGGTCCTGGGGGTGCTCACAGGCCTCAAGGGCTGGGACCGGCCTCCCCTGGCATCCCCACCCACACCGTCTCCTGCCAAGGGCCCAGGGGACGTGGCGTCTCAGCTCAGCCTGGGGGCCTTCGGTTCCTGCCTGAGCAATGGTGTGGGTGTGCCCGTCTCTGCCCCTCTCTCCTGCATGGGCCTGGGACCTGCACTGCAGAGAGCTGCTCTCCTGGATGGACCCCTCAGACCTAGGTCATAGCTTGTCATGCAGAACTAGATGCAGAACAGAGCAGAACTGTTCTATTCTGTTCTGTTCTAGGCTATTCTATTCTATTGCCGGCGCTCACCGGGAGTCGACTAACAGTGAGACTCTTACTTGCCTGAAATGCCAGGGGGATTTCAGCTCCAAAAACACTTTCAAGGGCACAAATCAGAAGGATTACAAGTGGAAGCAGGGGTTTATGTTGAGATTTTATTTTCTGTTCTCTCATTTTCTCTCCTTTTCTCTCATTGCCTGGTATGGGATGGTATTTTAGGGTGTTTTTCGGAATGTGTTTCAGAGCCGCCGCTCACAAGCATTAACACAACGCGCAGGTGTAGCCAGGAGCAGGCTGATGCATTCTTCAGTTCAGCCTGCAAAAAGATCACTTGCAGTGTGGCAAAGGCACGTCACAGAGCTACAGAAAGTAGCAGCGGGAAGAGAGGCCAAGCAGTGCCTGTCTCCTGAAGAGTGAAGACTTGAAGAACGAGGATCAGCACCAACCGCACACAAAAGAAGACGAAGAAGAAGAGGTGTGTGGTAGCGTGGGGCATTTTCCAAAGCAGGACCCATGTCGATGACAAGCAGCCTTCTTGCCTTCCCAAACTTGCTGCGCTGTGCTTCTTGGCCAGGGATGCATGACAAGCACTCTCGTGCCTGCCCCGCGCTTGTATCGCGTGCAGGGAGAGCTGCAAAGTGGCAGCTCCTGATGGCGCAGCAAGCCTGCAGCCCTGCCAAGCACGGGCTGTTTTGCACAAGCAAGAACCCCTGGGGAAACGGAGCCAAGGGAAGAGCAGAGCTCGCTCCCACTGCAAACTTGCAATGGGCAAGAGAGCCCCAGGCAGCCAGGGCGCAAGTGGCACCTTGGAGGTGCAAGAGCAGCAGGCAAGAACCTCGCCGCAAGGGCCCCGAGGACCCTGACAAGGGGCTGTGCTCAGTGCTACAGAGGACAAGAAGCAACCCCCGGGGGCCACCCTGGCGCCCCACCCGGGAGTCTAGCAAGCTTCCTCCCCCCGGATGCGGGGCACGAGGGCCACCTTCGTGGAGCAGGAGCAGCAGGCACCTAGCCAAAACGGCCCAAAGAAGCCCTGGCAGGGGCCGTGTGCTCGGTGCTGCAGAGGAAGGCAAAAAACCCCCGGGGACACTTGCTAGCCCACCTTGGGGAAAAAAAAAAGCCTTCCTCCCCCCAGCTGCAGGGCACGAGAGGCCATCTTCGTGGTGCATGAGCAGCAGGCAGTAACCTAGCCAAAAAGGACCAGAGGAGCCCTGCGCTGACTAGTGGTCATGCTCAATGCTGCAGAGGAAGGCAAAAAACCCCCGGGGACCAGTGCCAATCTGCCCCGGGGGAAAATTCCTTCCTGACCCCAGAGCTGGCGATCGGCTATTCCCTGAGCATGTGAGCAAGACCTGCCTCCTCGTCCCACAGGCTGGTCACGCCTCCCAGGAGATGCCCAAGCCCTATTCTCCCTCAACCTGCAGCCACCTCCGGGGCTTCCCAGAGTGGCCAAATGCCCCCGGCCCCATCGACCTTGGGGGCAAGAATCCCTCCCGCGCCTGGCAGGAGACCAGTGCGTGCTCCAAAGCACTGGGACCCCTGGGCAACATCTCTGCATCCCATTTCTTACGGCTGCTGCCACTGGCTCCGCAGGGCATGAGGACGGCGAGCTCTGCAGTGCTCCTCAAGAAGACACTCCCTTGCTCTTGCCACCACTTGCCAGCTGAAAAGGCCCGATAGCCTCGGGCACCGCCAGCTCTTGCTGGTTCTTCTCATCTCCAGCAGCCTCGTCCAGCCTCCGGTCTTCCTCCCTCAGCCCCCTCCAAGGCATTCTGCCAGCTCTTCAAGGACTTCCTCTCGGATGTCTGCGGGCTGTCCCCGGGCCAGCTCTGTGGCGACGGGAGGATGCCCCCTTTTATCCTGCCCCGGGGCATTGTGACTGCTGCGTTGCCGGGCGGTGGCACTGTGCCATGGGGGTGACCGCCCCCCCCCTCCCCGCACACACTCCCCCCTCCCCCTCCCCCCCCCCCCCCCCCCGCGCAGCCCCGCCCGCCGCCCCTCTGCCCAGCATCCTTTGGAGGAAGGCCTTTGGGGTGCTGGCCCCGAGGCAGTCCCTGTGCCCCGGGGGCCCGGGGGGCTGTCCCTTGTCCTTGCTGGCCACGCACTGGGCACAGCTGCTGAGCGTCCCTGACGCGTCCTCTGCCACTCGGCTCCCAAGGACAAACCTAGTGCCGTTACTCTTCTCTCAGGCTGCGGCAGAAACCAACCCTGCAGCCCGAAGACCACCCCCGTTAGCCGTCCCCTCTCTGCGCCAGAGCTAACGGCCACGAGCTCACGCAGCGAGGAGGACCAGGGACTTGACCTGGCTGAACACAAACCCTTTTCCGGGGGGCGCAACGGGGGTGACTTCAGCAGCCGCAGCCTGGGGGAAAGCCAAAGTGCAACCAGAGCCAGAGGTTGGGATGGACGGTGCCAAGAGACCACCACGGAAAGAACACAGGCTCTGAAAAACGGCGGAGCGGAGGTTACACCGGTGTGCTGGAAAGGCTGCTCATTTTCAGACCTAGAACCTTTGGCCCCGTGCCCAAAGCACAGGCAGGCAAACGACGACTCTTCCAAACTGTCAAAACAGCCCATTGCTGCTATCGCCCTCACATCCCCTTTTCCCACTGAAACCCAGCTGCGCAGTTGGCCCTGTTTAGACGGGATACAAAACTGCAGGCATTTAGGGAGGAGGAATGATCAGTTGCTGCTGATCATGCCGCTGTGGGTAAGGAGTTGGCTGGCCAGGTGGCCATCCGACACTAAAAGGCAAGTGCCTCTCTTTAAGAGTCCCGACGCGCCTGGAAGACCGCTGCCAAGAAGGACGCAGGATTTTGCCTTTTATAGGCCCGCCTGAAACCACCCGAGAACGTCGGCGTGGTGAAATTCGTGATGACGTTATTCCCATACAAAGGAACTTCATTGTTTGGGTTGTTTGAAATTGATTAAAGCAACTACAACAAACACTCTTCTGGCACACACTTGGTAACTCGTTTGCAAAACAGGTGCGATTAGTGCAGAAAGCTGCCAGCGTCTGGCTATCCGTTCAAGAATCTCAACATTGTCATGCCAGCTCAGTGTGAAGAGACAACAGGCCCGCGCACGTGCCCAAACGTGGCCCTGGTGTGGCTCAGCGGGCTAGAGATTCCTGGCAAGGGAACGGGAGGCCAGAGACGAACCTCAACAGAACCTAACCCGTACCTCAACAGAACATTAAACTGTTCAAGTACTCGTGCAAACCATAGACAATCCAAAACGCCCTACACAGATGCCTGGAGGTGTTGCTATTACCATCACGTGAATGAGACGGTAGGTCCTGCCAGACCTACAGCCTGCAAAACCTGAAGACGATCAGCACGCAGGCGCATACGTATCAATCTTGTTCTGTCCTCGCCAAAACTGCTGGCTGAGCTGCCATCAGCCTCAGTGACGGACAGCAGGCAAGACTCTCTCATCTGGCTTAGCTCAGGTGCAGCTCCTAGGAAAAGAGCTCTTTCAGAGAAGTCAGGTCTGGTTATGTTGGGAAAGTGTTTCAAGGAAATGTTTTTCATACTCTAGATTGGTAGAGTATGGCATGGTAATACTCTAAGCATGGTAATCTCCCTCCAAGTCCTAGCTCTGCCACCGATAACCTACTTGCTCATCAAAACCGATTCAATGTTATTCCTTGGAAATCTCTACCTTTCTTTCTTGGCGCCAAAAGGGTGGCACTTCTTTCCGAGTGCAAGATGAGTTACATAGGGTATACAGACAGCCCACGGAAAACTGAGAAATGAGTCTGTGATCACTTGCATCCACATTCCTCGGCATTCCAACACTCCTATCCCACTCCTTTCCTTGCCAGCAGTCAAGAAAGACAGCCTGCGCAACATGTACGAGATGCTGACTTGGCCAGTGTCCTGCTTTCGGCTGGGACAGAGTTAATTTTCTTCCTAGTAGCTGGTACAGTGCTGTGTTTTGGATTTAGGATGAGAAGAAAGTTGATAACACACTGATGTTGGAGTTGTTGCTAAGTAGTGCATACACTAGCCAAGGACTTTTCAGCTTCCCGTGCTCTGCCAGGTGCACAAGCAGCTGGGAGGGGGCACAGCCAAGATAGTTGCCCCAAACTGGCCAAAGGGCTATTCCATACCATATGGAGTCACACTAAGGATATAAACTGTGGGGAGTTGGCGGGGGTTCGAGTTAACCCTAGGGGTTCGGGTTAGGGTTAGGGGTTAGGGTTAGAGGTTAGGATTAGGGTTAGGGTTGGCGGTTTGGGTTAGGGTTAGCGTCATTAGGGTTAGCTTTAGGGGTTAGGGTCATTAGGGTTAGCTTTAGGGGTTAGGGTTAGCTTTAGGGTTAAATGGTTGCAAGCCTCTTTGCTGTGAGCAATACCTGTTCATTGCCCTGTGGATTTCTTTTTTTTTTTTTTGTTTTCCCCCTGGAGTCATTTTTAGAAATGCCTGAGCTGTTTCCCTTGGAAAAAGATCCCAAAACAAAAGAGCCAGAGAACAACAGGACTCTGTCAGAGCAAAGGTCCATGTGGCCCAATACTCTGTCTCCAAGGTGGCCAACCGTCAACGTCTAAAGGAGAGCATATGAGCAGTGCAGGTCTACTTCTGCCGGGGTCCTGGGGGTGCTCACAGGCCTCAAGGGCTGGGACCGGCCTCCCCTGGCATCCCCACCCACACCGTCTCCTGCCAAGGGCCCAGGGGACGTGGCGTCTCAGCTCAGCCTGGGGGCCTTCGGTTCCTGCCTGAGCAATGGTGTGGGTGTGCCCGTCTCTGCCCCTCTCTCCTGCATGGGCCTGGGACCTGCACTGCAGAGAGCTGCTCTCCTGGATGGACCCCTCAGACCTAGGTCATAGCTTGTCATGCAGAACTAGATGCAGAACAGAGCAGAACTGTTCTATTCTGTTCTGTTCTAGGCTATTCTATTCTATTGCCGGCGCTCACCGGGAGTCGACTAACAGTGAGACTCTTACTTGCCTGAAATGCCAGGGGGATTTCAGCTCCAAAAACACTTTCAAGGGCACAAATCAGAAGGATTACAAGTGGAAGCAGGGGTTTATGTTGAGATTTTATTTTCTGTTCTCTCATTTTCTCTCCTTTTCTCTCATTGCCTGGTATGGGATGGTATTTTAGGGTGTTTTTCGGAATGTGTTTCAGAGCCGCCGCTCACAAGCATTAACACAACGCGCAGGTGTAGCCAGGAGCAGGCTGATGCATTCTTCAGTTCAGCCTGCAAAAAGATCACTTGCAGTGTGGCAAAGGCACGTCACAGAGCTACAGAAAGTAGCAGCGGGAAGAGAGGCCAAGCAGTGCCTGTCTCCTGAAGAGTGAAGACTTGAAGAACGAGGATCAGCACCAACCGCACACAAAAGAAGACGAAGAAGAAGAGGTGTGTGGTAGCGTGGGGCATTTTCCAAAGCAGGACCCATGTCGATGACAAGCAGCCTTCTTGCCTTCCCAAACTTGCTGCGCTGTGCTTCTTGGCCAGGGATGCATGACAAGCACTCTCGTGCCTGCCCCGCGCTTGTATCGCGTGCAGGGAGAGCTGCAAAGTGGCAGCTCCTGATGGCGCAGCAAGCCTGCAGCCCTGCCAAGCACGGGCTGTTTTGCACAAGCAAGAACCCCTGGGGAAACGGAGCCAAGGGAAGAGCAGAGCTCGCTCCCACTGCAAACTTGCAATGGGCAAGAGAGCCCCAGGCAGCCAGGGCGCAAGTGGCACCTTGGAGGTGCAAGAGCAGCAGGCAAGAACCTCGCCGCAAGGGCCCCGAGGACCCTGACAAGGGGCTGTGCTCAGTGCTACAGAGGACAAGAAGCAACCCCCGGGGGCCACCCTGGCGCCCCACCCGGGAGTCTAGCAAGCTTCCTCCCCCCGGATGCGGGGCACGAGGGCCACCTTCGTGGAGCAGGAGCAGCAGGCACCTAGCCAAAACGGCCCAAAGAAGCCCTGGCAGGGGCCGTGTGCTCGGTGCTGCAGAGGAAGGCAAAAAACCCCCGGGGACACTTGCTAGCCCACCTTGGGGAAAAAAAAAAGCCTTCCTCCCCCCAGCTGCAGGGCACGAGAGGCCATCTTCGTGGTGCATGAGCAGCAGGCAGTAACCTAGCCAAAAAGGACCAGAGGAGCCCTGCGCTGACTAGTGGTCATGCTCAATGCTGCAGAGGAAGGCAAAAAACCCCCGGGGACCAGTGCCAATCTGCCCCGGGGGAAAATTCCTTCCTGACCCCAGAGCTGGCGATCGGCTATTCCCTGAGCATGTGAGCAAGACCTGCCTCCTCGTCCCACAGGCTGGTCACGCCTCCCAGGAGATGCCCAAGCCCTATTCTCCCTCAACCTGCAGCCACCTCCGGGGCTTCCCAGAGTGGCCAAATGCCCCCGGCCCCATCGACCTTGGGGGCAAGAATCCCTCCCGCGCCTGGCAGGAGACCAGTGCGTGCTCCAAAGCACTGGGACCCCTGGGCAACATCTCTGCATCCCATTTCTTACGGCTGCTGCCACTGGCTCCGCAGGGCATGAGGACGGCGAGCTCTGCAGTGCTCCTCAAGAAGACACTCCCTTGCTCTTGCCACCACTTGCCAGCTGAAAAGGCCCGATAGCCTCGGGCACCGCCAGCTCTTGCTGGTTCTTCTCATCTCCAGCAGCCTCGTCCAGCCTCCGGTCTTCCTCCCTCAGCCCCCTCCAAGGCATTCTGCCAGCTCTTCAAGGACTTCCTCTCGGATGTCTGCGGGCTGTCCCCGGGCCAGCTCTGTGGCGACGGGAGGATGCCCCCTTTTATCCTGCCCCGGGGCATTGTGACTGCTGCGTTGCCGGGCGGTGGCACTGTGCCATGGGGGTGACCGCCCCCCCCCTCCCCGCACACACTCCCCCCTCCCCCTCCCCCCCCCCCCCCCCCCGCGCAGCCCCGCCCGCCGCCCCTCTGCCCAGCATCCTTTGGAGGAAGGCCTTTGGGGTGCTGGCCCCGAGGCAGTCCCTGTGCCCCGGGGGCCCGGGGGGCTGTCCCTTGTCCTTGCTGGCCACGCACTGGGCACAGCTGCTGAGCGTCCCTGACGCGTCCTCTGCCACTCGGCTCCCAAGGACAAACCTAGTGCCGTTACTCTTCTCTCAGGCTGCGGCAGAAACCAACCCTGCAGCCCGAAGACCACCCCCGTTAGCCGTCCCCTCTCTGCGCCAGAGCTAACGGCCACGAGCTCACGCAGCGAGGAGGACCAGGGACTTGACCTGGCTGAACACAAACCCTTTTCCGGGGGGCGCAACGGGGGTGACTTCAGCAGCCGCAGCCTGGGGGAAAGCCAAAGTGCAACCAGAGCCAGAGGTTGGGATGGACGGTGCCAAGAGACCACCACGGAAAGAACACAGGCTCTGAAAAACGGCGGAGCGGAGGTTACACCGGTGTGCTGGAAAGGCTGCTCATTTTCAGACCTAGAACCTTTGGCCCCGTGCCCAAAGCACAGGCAGGCAAACGACGACTCTTCCAAACTGTCAAAACAGCCCATTGCTGCTATCGCCCTCACATCCCCTTTTCCCACTGAAACCCAGCTGCGCAGTTGGCCCTGTTTAGACGGGATACAAAACTGCAGGCATTTAGGGAGGAGGAATGATCAGTTGCTGCTGATCATGCCGCTGTGGGTAAGGAGTTGGCTGGCCAGGTGGCCATCCGACACTAAAAGGCAAGTGCCTCTCTTTAAGAGTCCCGACGCGCCTGGAAGACCGCTGCCAAGAAGGACGCAGGATTTTGCCTTTTATAGGCCCGCCTGAAACCACCCGAGAACGTCGGCGTGGTGAAATTCGTGATGACGTTATTCCCATACAAAGGAACTTCATTGTTTGGGTTGTTTGAAATTGATTAAAGCAACTACAACAAACACTCTTCTGGCACACACTTGGTAACTCGTTTGCAAAACAGGTGCGATTAGTGCAGAAAGCTGCCAGCGTCTGGCTATCCGTTCAAGAATCTCAACATTGTCATGCCAGCTCAGTGTGAAGAGACAACAGGCCCGCGCACGTGCCCAAACGTGGCCCTGGTGTGGCTCAGCGGGCTAGAGATTCCTGGCAAGGGAACGGGAGGCCAGAGACGAACCTCAACAGAACCTAACCCGTACCTCAACAGAACATTAAACTGTTCAAGTACTCGTGCAAACCATAGACAATCCAAAACGCCCTACACAGATGCCTGGAGGTGTTGCTATTACCATCACGTGAATGAGACGGTAGGTCCTGCCAGACCTACAGCCTGCAAAACCTGAAGACGATCAGCACGCAGGCGCATACGTATCGATCTTGTTCTGTCCTCGCCAAAACTGCTGGCTGAGCTGCCATCAGCCTCAGTGACGGACAGCAGGCAAGACTCTCTCATCTGGCTTAGCTCAGGTGCAGCTCCTAGGAAAAGAGCTCTTTCAGAGAAGTCAGGTCTGGTTATGTTGGGAAAGTGTTTCAAGGAAATGTTTTTCATACTCTAGATTGGTAGAGTATGGCATGGTAATACTCTAAGCATGGTAATCTCCCTCCAAGTCCTAGCTCTGCCACCGATAACCTACTTGCTCATCAAAACCGATTCAATGTTATTCCTTGGAAATCTCTACCTTTCTTTCTTGGCGCCAAAAGGGTGGCACTTCTTTCCGAGTGCAAGATGAGTTACATAGGGTATACAGACAGCCCACGGAAAACTGAGAAATGAGTCTGTGATCACTTGCATCCACATTCCTCGGCATTCCAACACTCCTATCCCACTCCTTTCCTTGCCAGCAGTCAAGAAAGACAGCCTGCGCAACATGTACGAGATGCTGACTTGGCCAGTGTCCTGCTTTCGGCTGGGACAGAGTTAATTTTCTTCCTAGTAGCTGGTACAGTGCTGTGTTTTGGATTTAGGATGAGAAGAAAGTTGATAACACACTGATGTTGGAGTTGTTGCTAAGTAGTGCATACACTAGCCAAGGACTTTTCAGCTTCCCGTGCTCTGCCAGGTGCACAAGCAGCTGGGAGGGGGCACAGCCAAGATAGTTGCCCCAAACTGGCCAAAGGGCTATTCCATACCATATGGAGTCACACTAAGGATATAAACTGTGGGGAGTTGGCGGGGGTTCGAGTTAACCCTAGGGGTTCGGGTTAGGGTTAGGGGTTAGGGTTAGAGGTTAGGATTAGGGTTAGGGTTGGCGGTTTGGGTTAGGGTTAGCGTCATTAGGGTTAGCTTTAGGGGTTAGGGTCATTAGGGTTAGCTTTAGGGGTTAGGGTTAGCTTTAGGGTTAAATGGTTGCAAGCCTCTTTGCTGTGAGCAATACCTGTTCATTGCCCTGTGGATTTCTTTTTTTTTTTTTTGTTTTCCCCCTGGAGTCATTTTTAGAAATGCCTGAGCTGTTTCCCTTGGAAAAAGATCCCAAAACAAAAGAGCCAGAGAACAACAGGACTCTGTCAGAGCAAAGGTCCATGTGGCCCAATACTCTGTCTCCAAGGTGGCCAACCGTCAACGTCTAAAGGAGAGCATATGAGCAGTGCAGGTCTACTTCTGCCGGGGTCCTGGGGGTGCTCACAGGCCTCAAGGGCTGGGACCGGCCTCCCCTGGCATCCCCACCCACACCGTCTCCTGCCAAGGGCCCAGGGGACGTGGCGTCTCAGCTCAGCCTGGGGGCCTTCGGTTCCTGCCTGAGCAATGGTGTGGGTGTGCCCGTCTCTGCCCCTCTCTCCTGCATGGGCCTGGGACCTGCACTGCAGAGAGCTGCTCTCCTGGATGGACCCCTCAGACCTAGGTCATAGCTTGTCATGCAGAACTAGATGCAGAACAGAGCAGAACTGTTCTATTCTGTTCTGTTCTAGGCTATTCTATTCTATTGCCGGCGCTCACCGGGAGTCGACTAACAGTGAGACTCTTACTTGCCTGAAATGCCAGGGGGATTTCAGCTCCAAAAACACTTTCAAGGGCACAAATCAGAAGGATTACAAGTGGAAGCAGGGGTTTATGTTGAGATTTTATTTTCTGTTCTCTCATTTTCTCTCCTTTTCTCTCATTGCCTGGTATGGGATGGTATTTTAGGGTGTTTTTCGGAATGTGTTTCAGAGCCGCCGCTCACAAGCATTAACACAACGCGCAGGTGTAGCCAGGAGCAGGCTGATGCATTCTTCAGTTCAGCCTGCAAAAAGATCACTTGCAGTGTGGCAAAGGCACGTCACAGAGCTACAGAAAGTAGCAGCGGGAAGAGAGGCCAAGCAGTGCCTGTCTCCTGAAGAGTGAAGACTTGAAGAACGAGGATCAGCACCAACCGCACACAAAAGAAGACGAAGAAGAAGAGGTGTGTGGTAGCGTGGGGCATTTTCCAAAGCAGGACCCATGTCGATGACAAGCAGCCTTCTTGCCTTCCCAAACTTGCTGCGCTGTGCTTCTTGGCCAGGGATGCATGACAAGCACTCTCGTGCCTGCCCCGCGCTTGTATCGCGTGCAGGGAGAGCTGCAAAGTGGCAGCTCCTGATGGCGCAGCAAGCCTGCAGCCCTGCCAAGCACGGGCTGTTTTGCACAAGCAAGAACCCCTGGGGAAACGGAGCCAAGGGAAGAGCAGAGCTCGCTCCCACTGCAAACTTGCAATGGGCAAGAGAGCCCCAGGCAGCCAGGGCGCAAGTGGCACCTTGGAGGTGCAAGAGCAGCAGGCAAGAACCTCGCTGCAAGGGCCCCGAGGACCCTGACAAGGGGCTGTGCTCAGTGCTACAGAGGACAAGAAGCAACCCCCGGGGGCCACCCTGGCGCCCCACCCGGGAGTCTAGCAAGCTTCCTCCCCCCGGATGCGGGGCACGAGGGCCACCTTCGTGGAGCAGGAGCAGCAGGCACCTAGCCAAAACGGCCCAAAGAAGCCCTGGCAGGGGCCGTGTGCTCGGTGCTGCAGAGGAAGGCAAAAAACCCCCGGGGACACTTGCTAGCCCACCTTGGGGGAAAAAAAAAGCCTTCCTCCCCCCAGCTGCAGGGCACGAGAGGCCATCTTCGTGGTGCATGAGCAGCAGGCAGTAACCTAGCCAAAAAGGACCAGAGGAGCCCTGCGCTGACTAGTGGTCATGCTCAATGCTGCAGAGGAAGGCAAAAAACCCCCGGGGACCAGTGCCAATCTGCCCCGGGGGAAAATTCCTTCCTGACCCCAGAGCTGGCGATCGGCTATTCCCTGAGCATGTGAGCAAGACCTGCCTCCTCGTCCCACAGGCTGGTCACGCCTCCCAGGAGATGCCCAAGCCCTATTCTCCCTCAACCTGCAGCCACCTCCGGGGCTTCCCAGAGTGGCCAAATGCCCCCGGCCCCATCGACCTTGGGGGCAAGAATCCCTCCCGCGCCTGGCAGGAGACCAGTGCGTGCTCCAAAGCACTGGGACCCCTGGGCAACATCTCTGCATCCCATTTCTTACGGCTGCTGCCACTGGCTCCGCAGGGCATGAGGACGGCGAGCTCTGCAGTGCTCCTCAAGAAGACACTCCCTTGCTCTTGCCACCACTTGCCAGCTGAAAAGGCCCGATAGCCTCGGGCACCGCCAGCTCTTGCTGGTTCTTCTCATCTCCAGCAGCCTCGTCCAGCCTCCGGTCTTCCTCCCTCAGCCCCCTCCAAGGCATTCTGCCAGCTCTTCAAGGACTTCCTCTCGGATGTCTGCGGGCTGTCCCCGGGCCAGCTCTGTGGCGACGGGAGGATGCCCCCTTTTATCCTGCCCCGGGGCATTGTGACTGCTGCGTTGCCGGGCGGTGGCACTGTGCCATGGGGGTGACCGCCCCCCCCCTCCCCGCACACACTCCCCCCCTCCCCCCCCCTCCCCCCCCCCGCGCAGCCCCGCCCGCCGCCCCTCTGCCCAGCATCCTTTGGAGGAAGGCCTTTGGGGTGCTGGCCCCGAGGCAGTCCCTGTGCCCCGGGGGCCCGGGGGGCTGTCCCTTGTCCTTGCTGGCCACGCACTGGGCACAGCTGCTGAGCGTCCCTGACGCGTCCTCTGCCACTCGGCTCCCAAGGACAAACCTAGTGCCGTTACTCTTCTCTCAGGCTGCGGCAGAAACCAACCCTGCAGCCCGAAGACCACCCCCGTTAGCCGTCCCCTCTCTGCGCCAGAGCTAACGGCCACGAGCTCACGCAGCGAGGAGGACCAGGGACTTGACCTGGCTGAACACAAACCCTTTTCCGGGGGGCGCAACGGGGGTGACTTCAGCAGCCGCAGCCTGGGGGAAAGCCAAAGTGCAACCAGAGCCAGAGGTTGGGATGGACGGTGCCAAGAGACCACCACGGAAAGAACACAGGCTCTGAAAAACGGCGGAGCGGAGGTTACACCGGTGTGCTGGAAAGGCTGCTCATTTTCAGACCTAGAACCTTTGGCCCCGTGCCCAAAGCACAGGCAGGCAAACGACGACTCTTCCAAACTGTCAAAACAGCCCATTGCTGCTATCGCCCTCACATCCCCTTTTCCCACTGAAACCCAGCTGCGCAGTTGGCCCTGTTTAGACGGGATACAAAACTGCAGGCATTTAGGGAGGAGGAATGATCAGTTGCTGCTGATCATGCCGCTGTGGGTAAGGAGTTGGCTGGCCAGGTGGCCATCCGACACTAAAAGGCAAGTGCCTCTCTTTAAGAGTCCCGACGCGCCTGGAAGACCGCTGCCAAGAAGGACGCAGGATTTTGCCTTTTATAGGCCCGCCTGAAACCACCCGAGAACGTCGGCGTGGTGAAATTCGTGATGACGTTATTCCCATACAAAGGAACTTCATTGTTTGGGTTGTTTGAAATTGATTAAAGCAACTACAACAAACACTCTTCTGGCACACACTTGGTAACTCGTTTGCAAAACAGGTGCGATTAGTGCAGAAAGCTGCCAGCGTCTGGCTATCCGTTCAAGAATCTCAACATTGTCATGCCAGCTCAGTGTGAAGAGACAACAGGCCCGCGCACGTGCCCAAACGTGGCCCTGGTGTGGCTCAGCGGGCTAGAGATTCCTGGCAAGGGAACGGGAGGCCAGAGACGAACCTCAACAGAACCTAACCCGTACCTCAACAGAACATTAAACTGTTCAAGTACTCGTGCAAACCATAGACAATCCAAAACGCCCTACACAGATGCCTGGAGGTGTTGCTATTACCATCACGTGAATGAGACGGTAGGTCCTGCCAGACCTACAGCCTGCAAAACCTGAAGACGATCAGCACGCAGGCGCATACGTATCGATCTTGTTCTGTCCTCGCCAAAACTGCTGGCTGAGCTGCCATCAGCCTCAGTGACGGACAGCAGGCAAGACTCTCTCATCTGGCTTAGCTCAGGTGCAGCTCCTAGGAAAAGAGCTCTTTCAGAGAAGTCAGGTCTGGTTATGTTGGGAAAGTGTTTCAAGGAAATGTTTTTCATACTCTAGATTGGTAGAGTATGGCATGGTAATACTCTAAGCATGGTAATCTCCCTCCAAGTCCTAGCTCTGCCACCGATAACCTACTTGCTCATCAAAACCGATTCAATGTTATTCCTTGGAAATCTCTACCTTTCTTTCTTGGCGCCAAAAGGGTGGCACTTCTTTCCGAGTGCAAGATGAGTTACATAGGGTATACAGACAGCCCACGGAAAACTGAGAAATGAGTCTGTGATCACTTGCATCCACATTCCTCGGCATTCCAACACTCCTATCCCACTCCTTTCCTTGCCAGCAGTCAAGAAAGACAGCCTGCGCAACATGTACGAGATGCTGACTTGGCCAGTGTCCTGCTTTCGGCTGGGACAGAGTTAATTTTCTTCCTAGTAGCTGGTACAGTGCTGTGTTTTGGATTTAGGATGAGAAGAAAGTTGATAACACACTGATGTTGGAGTTGTTGCTAAGTAGTGCATACACTAGCCAAGGACTTTTCAGCTTCCCGTGCTCTGCCAGGTGCACAAGCAGCTGGGAGGGGGCACAGCCAAGATAGTTGCCCCAAACTGGCCAAAGGGCTATTCCATACCATATGGAGTCACACTAAGGATATAAACTGTGGGGAGTTGGCGGGGGTTCGAGTTAACCCTAGGGGTTCGGGTTAGGGTTAGGGGTTAGGGTTAGAGGTTAGGATTAGGGTTAGGGTTGGCGGTTTGGGTTAGGGTTAGCGTCATTAGGGTTAGCTTTAGGGGTTAGGGTCATTAGGGTTAGCTTTAGGGGTTAGGGTTAGCTTTAGGGTTAAATGGTTGCAAGCCTCTTTGCTGTGAGCAATACCTGTTCATTGCCCTGTGGATTTCTTTTTTTTTTTTTTGTTTTCCCCCTGGAGTCATTTTTAGAAATGCCTGAGCTGTTTCCCTTGGAAAAAGATCCCAAAACAAAAGAGCCAGAGAACAACAGGACTCTGTCAGAGCAAAGGTCCATGTGGCCCAATACTCTGTCTCCAAGGTGGCCAACCGTCAACGTCTAAAGGAGAGCATATGAGCAGTGCAGGTCTACTTCTGCCGGGGTCCTGGGGGTGCTCACAGGCCTCAAGGGCTGGGACCGGCCTCCCCTGGCATCCCCACCCACACCATCTCCTGCCAAGGGCCCAGGGGACGTGGCGTCTCAGCTCAGCCTGGGGGCCTTCGGTTCCTGCCTGAGCAATGGTGTGGGTGTGCCCGTCTCTGCCCCTCTCTCCTGCATGGGCCTGGGACCTGCACTGCAGAGAGCTGCTCTCCTGGATGGACCCCTCAGACCTAGGTCATAGCTTGTCATGCAGAACTAGATGCAGAACAGAGCAGAACTGTTCTATTCTGTTCTGTTCTAGGCTATTCTATTCTATTGCCGGCGCTCACCGGGAGTCGACTAACAGTGAGACTCTTACTTGCCTGAAATGCCAGGGGGATTTCAGCTCCAAAAACACTTTCAAGGGCACAAATCAGAAGGATTACAAGTGGAAGCAGGGGTTTATGTTGAGATTTTATTTTCTGTTCTCTCATTTTCTCTCCTTTTCTCTCATTGCCTGGTATGGGATGGTATTTTAGGGTGTTTTTCGGAATGTGTTTCAGAGCCGCCGCTCACAAGCATTAACACAACGCGCAGGTGTAGCCAGGAGCAGGCTGATGCATTCTTCAGTTCAGCCTGCAAAAAGATCACTTGCAGTGTGGCAAAGGCACGTCACAGAGCTACAGAAAGTAGCAGCGGGAAGAGAGGCCAAGCAGTGCCTGTCTCCTGAAGAGTGAAGACTTGAAGAACGAGGATCAGCACCAACCGCACACAAAAGAAGACGAAGAAGAAGAGGTGTGTGGTAGCGTGGGGCATTTTCCAAAGCAGGACCCATGTCGATGACAAGCAGCCTTCTTGCCTTCCCAAACTTGCTGCGCTGTGCTTCTTGGCCAGGGATGCATGACAAGCACTCTCGTGCCTGCCCCGCGCTTGTATCGCGTGCAGGGAGAGCTGCAAAGTGGCAGCTCCTGATGGCGCAGCAAGCCTGCAGCCCTGCCAAGCACGGGCTGTTTTGCACAAGCAAGAACCCCTGGGGAAACGGAGCCAAGGGAAGAGCAGAGCTCGCTCCCACTGCAAACTTGCAATGGGCAAGAGAGCCCCAGGCAGCCAGGGCGCAAGTGGCACCTTGGAGGTGCAAGAGCAGCAGGCAAGAACCTCGCCGCAAGGGCCCCGAGGACCCTGACAAGGGGCTGTGCTCAGTGCTACAGAGGACAAGAAGCAACCCCCGGGGGCCACCCTGGCGCCCCACCCGGGAGTCTAGCAAGCTTCCTCCCCCCGGATGCGGGGCACGAGGGCCACCTTCGTGGAGCAGGAGCAGCAGGCACCTAGCCAAAACGGCCCAAAGAAGCCCTGGCAGGGGCCGTGTGCTCGGTGCTGCAGAGGAAGGCAAAAAACCCCCGGGGACACTTGCTAGCCCACCTTGGGGGAAAAAAAAAGCCTTCCTCCCCCCAGCTGCAGGGCACGAGAGGCCATCTTCGTGGTGCATGAGCAGCAGGCAGTAACCTAGCCAAAAAGGACCAGAGGAGCCCTGCGCTGACTAGTGGTCATGCTCAATGCTGCAGAGGAAGGCAAAAAACCCCCGGGGACCAGTGCCAATCTGCCCCGGGGGAAAATTCCTTCCTGACCCCAGAGCTGGCGATCGGCTATTCCCTGAGCATGTGAGCAAGACCTGCCTCCTCGTCCCACAGGCTGGTCACGCCTCCCAGGAGATGCCCAAGCCCTATTCTCCCTCAACCTGCAGCCACCTCCGGGGCTTCCCAGAGTGGCCAAATGCCCCCGGCCCCATCGACCTTGGGGGCAAGAATCCCTCCCGCGCCTGGCAGGAGACCAGTGCGTGCTCCAAAGCACTGGGACCCCTGGGCAACATCTCTGCATCCCATTTCTTACGGCTGCTGCCACTGGCTCCGCAGGGCATGAGGACGGCGAGCTCTGCAGTGCTCCTCAAGAAGACACTCCCTTGCTCTTGCCACCACTTGCCAGCTGAAAAGGCCCGATAGCCTCGGGCACCGCCAGCTCTTGCTGGTTCTTCTCATCTCCAGCAGCCTCGTCCAGCCTCCGGTCTTCCTCCCTCAGCCCCCTCCAAGGCATTCTGCCAGCTCTTCAAGGACTTCCTCTCGGATGTCTGCGGGCTGTCCCCGGGCCAGCTCTGTGGCGACGGGAGGATGCCCCCTTTTATCCTGCCCCGGGGCATTGTGACTGCTGCGTTGCCGGGCGGTGGCACTGTGCCATGGGGGTGACCGCCCCCCCCCTCCCCGCACACACTCCCCCCCTCCCCCCCCCCCCCCCCCCCGCGCAGCCCCGCCCGCCGCCCCTCTGCCCAGCATCCTTTGGAGGAAGGCCTTTGGGGTGCTGGCCCCGAGGCAGTCCCTGTGCCCCGGGGGCCCCGGGGGCTGTCCCTTGTCCTTGCTGGCCACGCACTGGGCACAGCTGCTGAGCGTCCCTGACGCGTCCTCTGCCACTCGGCTCCCAAGGACAAACCTAGTGCCGTTACTCTTCTCTCAGGCTGCGGCAGAAACCAACCCTGCAGCCCGAAGACCACCCCCGTTAGCCGTCCCCTCTCTGCGCCAGAGCTAACGGCCACGAGCTCACGCAGCGAGGAGGACCAGGGACTTGACCTGGCTGAACACAAACCCTTTTCCGGGGGGCGCAACGGGGGTGACTTCAGCAGCCGCAGCCTGGGGGAAAGCCAAAGTGCAACCAGAGCCAGAGGTTGGGATGGACGGTGCCAAGAGACCACCACGGAAAGAACACAGGCTCTGAAAAACGGCGGAGCGGAGGTTACACCGGTGTGCTGGAAAGGCTGCTCATTTTCAGACCTAGAACCTTTGGCCCCGTGCCCAAAGCACAGGCAGGCAAACGACGACTCTTCCAAACTGTCAAAACAGCCCATTGCTGCTATCGCCCTCACATCCCCTTTTCCCACTGAAACCCAGCTGCGCAGTTGGCCCTGTTTAGACGGGATACAAAACTGCAGGCATTTAGGGAGGAGGAATGATCAGTTGCTGCTGATCATGCCGCTGTGGGTAAGGAGTTGGCTGGCCAGGTGGCCATCCGACACTAAAAGGCAAGTGCCTCTCTTTAAGAGTCCCGACGCGCCTGGAAGACCGCTGCCAAGAAGGACGCAGGATTTTGCCTTTTATAGGCCCGCCTGAAACCACCCGAGAACGTCGGCGTGGTGAAATTCGTGATGACGTTATTCCCATACAAAGGAACTTCATTGTTTGGGTTGTTTGAAATTGATTAAAGCAACTACAACAAACACTCTTCTGGCACACACTTGGTAACTCGTTTGCAAAACAGGTGCGATTAGTGCAGAAAGCTGCCAGCGTCTGGCTATCCGTTCAAGAATCTCAACATTGTCATGCCAGCTCAGTGTGAAGAGACAACAGGCCCGCGCACGTGCCCAAACGTGGCCCTGGTGTGGCTCAGCGGGCTAGAGATTCCTGGCAAGGGAACGGGAGGCCAGAGACGAACCTCAACAGAACCTAACCCGTACCTCAACAGAACATTAAACTGTTCAAGTACTCGTGCAAATCATAGACAATCCAAAACGCCCTACACAGATGCCTGGAGGTGTTGCTATTACCATCACGTGAATGAGACGGTAGGTCCTGCCAGACCTACAGCCTGCAAAACCTGAAGACGATCAGCACGCAGGCGCATACGTATCGATCTTGTTCTGTCCTCGCCAAAACTGCTGGCTGAGCTGCCATCAGCCTCAGTGACGGACAGCAGGCAAGACTCTCTCATCTGGCTTAGCTCAGGTGCAGCTCCTAGGAAAAGAGCTCTTTCAGAGAAGTCAGGTCTGGTTATGTTGGGAAAGTGTTTCAAGGAAATGTTTTTCATACTCTAGATTGGTAGAGTATGGCATGGTAATACTCTAAGCATGGTAATCTCCCTCCAAGTCCTAGCTCTGCCACCGATAACCTACTTGCTCATCAAAACCGATTCAATGTTATTCCTTGGAAATCTCTACCTTTCTTTCTTGGCGCCAAAAGGGTGGCACTTCTTTCCGAGTGCAAGATGAGTTACATAGGGTATACAGACAGCCCACGGAAAACTGAGAAATGAGTCTGTGATCACTTGCATCCACATTCCTCGGCATTCCAACACTCCTATCCCACTCCTTTCCTTGCCAGCAGTCAAGAAAGACAGCCTGCGCAACATGTACGAGATGCTGACTTGGCCAGTGTCCTGCTTTCGGCTGGGACAGAGTTAATTTTCTTCCTAGTAGCTGGTACAGTGCTGTGTTTTGGATTTAGGATGAGAAGAAAGTTGATAACACACTGATGTTGGAGTTGTTGCTAAGTAGTGTATACACTAGCCAAGGACTTTTCAGCTTCCCGTGCTCTGCCAGGTGCACAAGCAGCTGGGAGGGGGCACAGCCAAGATAGTTGCCCCAAACTGGCCAAAGGGCTATTCCATACCATATGGAGTCACACTAAGGATATAAACTGTGGGGAGTTGGCGGGGGTTCGAGTTAACCCTAGGGGTTCGGGTTAGGGTTAGGGGTTAGGGTTAGAGGTTAGGATTAGGGTTAGGGTTGGCGGTTTGGGTTAGGGTTAGCGTCATTAGGGTTAGCTTTAGGGGTTAGGGTCATTAGGGTTAGCTTTAGGGGTTAGGGTTAGCTTTAGGGTTAAATGGTTGCAAGCCTCTTTGCTGTGAGCAATACCTGTTCATTGCCCTGTGGATTTCTTTTTTTTTTTTTTGTTTTCCCCCTGGAGTCATTTTTAGAAATGCCTGAGCTGTTTCCCTTGGAAAAAGATCCCAAAACAAAAGAGCCAGAGAACAACAGGACTCTGTCAGAGCAAAGGTCCATGTGGCCCAGTACTCTGTCTCCAAGGTGGCCAACCGTCAACGTCTAAAGGAGAGCATATGAGCAGTGCAGGTCTACTTCTGCCGGGGTCCTGGGGGTGCTCACAGGCCTCAAGGGCTGGGACCGGCCTCCCCTGGCATCCCCACCCACACCGTCTCCTGCCAAGGGCCCAGGGGACGTGGCGTCTCAGCTCAGCCTGGGGGCCTTCGGTTCCTGCCTGAGCAATGGTGTGGGTGTGCCCGTCTCTGCCCCTCTCTCCTGCATGGGCCTGGGACCTGCACTGCAGAGAGCTGCTCTCCTGGATGGACCCCTCAGACCTAGGTCATAGCTTGTCATGCAGAACTAGATGCAGAACAGAGCAGAACTGTTCTATTCTGCTCTGTTCTAGGCTATTCTATTCTATTGCCGGCGCTCACCGGGAGTCGACTAACAGTGAGACTCTTACTTGCCTGAAATGCCAGGGGGATTTCAGCTCCAAAAACACTTTCAAGGGCACAAATCAGAAGGATTACAAGTGGAAGCAGGGGTTTATGTTGAGATTTTATTTTCTGTTCTCTCATTTTCTCTCCTTTTCTCTCATTGCCTGGTATGGGATGGTATTTTAGGGTGTTTTTCGGAATGTGTTTCAGAGCCGCCGCTCACAAGCATTAACACAACGCGCAGGTGTAGCCAGGAGCAGGCTGATGCATTCTTCAGTTCAGCCTGCAAAAAGATCACTTGCAGTGTGGCAAAGGCACGTCACAGAGCTACAGAAAGTAGCAGCGGGAAGAGAGGCCAAGCAGTGCCTGTCTCCTGAAGAGTGAAGACTTGAAGAACGAGGATCAGCACCAACCGCACACAAAAGAAGACGAAGAAGAAGAGGTGTGTGGTAGCGTGGGGCATTTTCCAAAGCAGGACCCATGTCGATGACAAGCAGCCTTCTTGCCTTCCCAAACTTGCTGCGCTGTGCTTCTTGGCCAGGGATGCATGACAAGCACTCTCGTGCCTGCCCCGCGCTTGTATCGCGTGCAGGGAGAGCTGCAAAGTGGCAGCTCCTGATGGCGCAGCAAGCCTGCAGCCCTGCCAAGCACGGGCTGTTTTGCACAAGCAAGAACCCCTGGGGAAACGGAGCCAAGGGAAGAGCAGAGCTCGCTCCCACTGCAAACTTGCAATGGGCAAGAGAGCCCCAGGCAGCCAGGGCGCAAGTGGCACCTTGGAGGTGCAAGAGCAGCAGGCAAGAACCTCGCCGCAAGGGCCCCGAGGACCCTGACAAGGGGCTGTGCTCAGTGCTACAGAGGACAAGAAGCAACCCCCGGGGGCCACCCTGGCGGCCCACCCGGGAGTCTAGCAAGCTTCCTCCCCCCGGATGCGGGGCACGAGGGCCACCTTCGTGGAGCAGGAGCAGCAGGCACCTAGCCAAAACGGCCCAAAGAAGCCCTGGCAGGGGCCGTGTGCTCGGTGCTGCAGAGGAAGGCAAAAAACCCCCGGGGACACTTGCTAGCCCACCTTGGGGGAAAAAAAAAAGCCTTCCTCCCCCCAGCTGCAGGGCACGAGAGGCCATCTTCGTGGTGCATGAGCAGCAGGCAGTAACCTAGCCAAAAAGGACCAGAGGAGCCCTGCGCTGACTAGTGGTCATGCTCAATGCTGCAGAGGAAGGCAAAAAACCCCCGGGGACCAGTGCCAATCTGCCCCGGGGGAAAATTCCTTCCTGACCCCAGAGCTGGCGATCGGCTATTCCCTGAGCATGTGAGCAAGACCTGCCTCCTCGTCCCACAGGCTGGTCACGCCTCCCAGGAGATGCCCAAGCCCTATTCTCCCTCAACCTGCAGCCACCTCCGGGGCTTCCCAGAGTGGCCAAATGCCCCCGGCCCCATCGACCTTGGGGGCAAGAATCCCTCCCGCGCCTGGCAGGAGACCAGTGCGTGCTCCAAAGCACTGGGACCCCTGGGCAACATCTCTGCATCCCATTTCTTACGGCTGCTGCCACTGGCTCCGCAGGGCATGAGGACGGCGAGCTCTGCAGTGCTCCTCAAGAAGACACTCCCTTGCTCTTGCCACCACTTGCCAGCTGAAAAGGCCCGATAGCCTCGGGCACCGCCAGCTCTTGCTGGTTCTTCTCATCTCCAGCAGCCTCGTCCAGCCTCCGGTCTTCCTCCCTCAGCCCCCTCCAAGGCATTCTGCCAGCTCTTCAAGGACTTCCTCTCGGATGTCTGCGGGCTGTCCCCGGGCCAGCTCTGTGGCGACGGGAGGATGCCCCCTTTTATCCTGCCCCGGGGCATTGTGACTGCTGCGTTGCCGGGCGGTGGCACTGTGCCATGGGGGTGACCGCCCCCCCCCTCCCCGCACACACTCCCCCCTCCCCCTCCCCCCCCCCCCCCCCCGCGCAGCCCCGCCCGCCGCCCCTCTGCCCAGCATCCTTTGGAGGAAGGCCTTTGGGGTGCTGGCCCCGAGGCAGTCCCTGTGCCCCGGGGGCCCGGGGGGCTGTCCCTTGTCCTTGCTGGCCACGCACTGGGCACAGCTGCTGAGCGTCCCTGACGCGTCCTCTGCCACTCGGCTCCCAAGGACAAACCTAGTGCCGTTACTCTTCTCTCAGGCTGCGGCAGAAACCAACCCTGCAGCCCGAAGACCACCCCCGTTAGCCGTCCCCTCTCTGCGCCAGAGCTAACGGCCACGAGCTCACGCAGCGAGGAGGACCAGGGACTTGACCTGGCTGAACACAAACCCTTTTCCGGGGGGCGCAACGGGGGTGACTTCAGCAGCCGCAGCCTGGGGGAAAGCCAAAGTGCAACCAGAGCCAGAGGTTGGGATGGACGGTGCCAAGAGACCACCACGGAAAGAACACAGGCTCTGAAAAACGGCGGAGCGGAGGTTACACCGGTGTGCTGGAAAGGCTGCTCATTTTCAGACCTAGAACCTTTGGCCCCGTGCCCAAAGCACAGGCAGGCAAACGACGACTCTTCCAAACTGTCAAAACAGCCCATTGCTGCTATCGCCCTCACATCCCCTTTTCCCACTGAAACCCAGCTGCGCAGTTGGCCCTGTTTAGACGGGATACAAAACTGCAGGCATTTAGGGAGGAGGAATGATCAGTTGCTGCTGATCATGCCGCTGTGGGTAAGGAGTTGGCTGGCCAGGTGGCCATCCGACACTAAAAGGCAAGTGCCTCTCTTTAAGAGTCCCGACGCGCCTGGAAGACCGCTGCCAAGAAGGACGCAGGATTTTGCCTTTTATAGGCCCGCCTGAAACCACCCGAGAACGTCGGCGTGGTGAAATTCGTGATGACGTTATTCCCATACAAAGGAACTTCATTGTTTGGGTTGTTTGAAATTGATTAAAGCAACTACAACAAACACTCTTCTGGCACACACTTGGTAACTCGTTTGCAAAACAGGTGCGATTAGTGCAGAAAGCTGCCAGCGTCTGGCTATCCGTTCAAGAATCTCAACATTGTCATGCCAGCTCAGTGTGAAGAGACAACAGGCCCGCGCACGTGCCCAAACGTGGCCCTGGTGTGGCTCAGCGGGCTAGAGATTCCTGGCAAGGGAACGGGAGGCCAGAGACGAACCTCAACAGAACCTAACCCGTACCTCAACAGAACATTAAACTGTTCAAGTACTCGTGCAAACCATAGACAATCCAAAACGCCCTACACAGATGCCTGGAGGTGTTGCTATTACCATCACGTGAATGAGACGGTAGGTCCTGCCAGACCTACAGCCTGCAAAACCTGAAGACGATCAGCACGCAGGCGCATACGTATCGATCTTGTTCTGTCCTCGCCAAAACTGCTGGCTGAGCTGCCATCAGCCTCAGTGACGGACAGCAGGCAAGACTCTCTCATCTGGCTTAGCTCAGGTGCAGCTCCTAGGAAAAGAGCTCTTTCAGAGAAGTCAGGTCTGGTTATGTTGGGAAAGTGTTTCAAGGAAATGTTTTTCATACTCTAGATTGGTAGACTATGGCATGGTAATACTCTAAGCATGGTAATCTCCCTCCAAGTCCTAGCTCTGCCACCGATAACCTACTTGCTCATCAAAACCGATTCAATGTTATTCCTTGGAAATCTCTACCTTTCTTTCTTGGCGCCAAAAGGGTGGCACTTCTTTCCGAGTGCAAGATGAGTTACATAGGGTATACAGACAGCCCACGGAAAACTGAGAAATGAGTCTGTGATCACTTGCATCCACATTCCTCGGCATTCCAACACTCCTATCCCACTCCTTTCCTTGCCAGCAGTCAAGAAAGACAGCCTGCGCAACATGTACGAGATGCTGACTTGGCCAGTGTCCTGCTTTCGGCTGGGACAGAGTTAATTTTCTTCCTAGTAGCTGGTACAGTGCTGTGTTTTGGATTTAGGATGAGAAGAAAGTTGATAACACACTGATGTTGGAGTTGTTGCTAAGTAGTGCATACACTAGCCAAGGACTTTTCAGCTTCCCGTGCTCTGCCAGGTGCACAAGCAGCTGGGAGGGGGCACAGCCAAGATAGTTGCCCCAAACTGGCCAAAGGGCTATTCCATACCATATGGAGTCACACTAAGGATATAAACTGTGGGGAGTTGGCGGGGGTTCGAGTTAACCCTAGGGGTTCGGGTTAGGGTTAGGGGTTAGGGTTAGAGGTTAGGATTAGGGTTAGGGTTGGCGGTTTGGGTTAGGGTTAGCGTCATTAGGGTTAGCTTTAGGGGTTAGGGTCATTAGGGTTAGCTTTAGGGGTTAGGGTTAGCTTTAGGGTTAAATGGTTGCAAGCCTCTTTGCTGTGAGCAATACCTGTTCATTGCCCTGTGGATTTCTTTTTTTTTTTTTTGTTTTCCCCCTGGAGTCATTTTTAGAAATGCCTGAGCTGTTTCCCTTGGAAAAAGATCCCAAAACAAAAGAGCCAGAGAACAACAGGACTCTGTCAGAGCAAAGGTCCATGTGGCCCAATACTCTGTCTCCAAGGTGGCCAACCGTCAACGTCTAAAGGAGAGCATATGAGCAGTGCAGGTCTACTTCTGCCGGGGTCCTGGGGGTGCTCACAGGCCTCAAGGGCTGGGACCGGCCTCCCCTGGCATCCCCACCCACACCGTCTCCTGCCAAGGGCCCAGGGGACGTGGCGTCTCAGCTCAGCCTGGGGGCCTTCGGTTCCTGCCTGAGCAATGGTGTGGGTGTGCCCGTCTCTGCCCCTCTCTCCTGCATGGGCCTGGGACCTGCACTGCAGAGAGCTGCTCTCCTGGATGGACCCCTCAGACCTAGGTCATAGCTTGTCATGCAGAACTAGATGCAGAACAGAGCAGAACTGTTCTATTCTGTTCTGTTCTAGGCTATTCTATTCTATTGCCGGCGCTCACCGGGAGTCGACTAACAGTGAGACTCTTACTTGCCTGAAATGCCAGGGGGATTTCAGCTCCAAAAACACTTTCAAGGGCACAAATCAGAAGGATTACAAGTGGAAGCAGGGGTTTATGTTGAGATTTTATTTTCTGTTCTCTCATTTTCTCTCCTTTTCTCTCATTGCCTGGTATGGGATGGTATTTTAGGGTGTTTTTCGGAATGTGTTTCAGAGCCGCCGCTCACAAGCATTAACACAACGCGCAGGTGTAGCCAGGAGCAGGCTGATGCATTCTTCAGTTCAGCCTGCAAAAAGATCACTTGCAGTGTGGCAAAGGCACGTCACAGAGCTACAGAAAGTAGCAGCGGGAAGAGAGGCCAAGCAGTGCCTGTCTCCTGAAGAGTGAAGACTTGAAGAACGAGGATCAGCACCAACCGCACACAAAAGAAGACGAAGAAGAAGAGGTGTGTGGTAGCGTGGGGCATTTTCCAAAGCAGGACCCATGTCGATGACAAGCAGCCTTCTTGCCTTCCCAAACTTGCTGCGCTGTGCTTCTTGGCCAGGGATGCATGACAAGCACTCTCGTGCCTGCCCCGCGCTTGTATCGCGTGCAGGGAGAGCTGCAAAGTGGCAGCTCCTGATGGCGCAGCAAGCCTGCAGCCCTGCCAAGCACGGGCTGTTTTGCACAAGCAAGAACCCCTGGGGAAACGGAGCCAAGGGAAGAGCAGAGCTCGCTCCCACTGCAAACTTGCAATGGGCAAGAGAGCCCCAGGCAGCCAGGGCGCAAGTGGCACCTTGGAGGTGCAAGAGCAGCAGGCAAGAACCTCGCCGCAAGGGCCCCGAGGACCCTGACAAGGGGCTGTGCTCAGTGCTACAGAGGACAAGAAGCAACCCCCGGGGGCCACCCTGGCGGCCCACCCGGGAGTCTAGCAAGCTTCCTCCCCCCGGATGCGGGGCACGAGGGCCACCTTCGTGGAGCAGGAGCAGCAGGCACCTAGCCAAAACGGCCCAAAGAAGCCCTGGCAGGGGCCGTGTGCTCGGTGCTGCAGAGGAAGGCAAAAAACCCCCGGGGACACTTGCTAGCCCACCTTGGGGGAAAAAAAAAGCCTTCCTCCCCCCAGCTGCAGGGCACGAGAGGCCATCTTCGTGGTGCATGAGCAGCAGGCAGTAACCTAGCCAAAAAGGACCAGAGGAGCCCTGCGCTGACTAGTGGTCATGCTCAATGCTGCAGAGGAAGGCAAAAAACCCCCGGGGACCAGTGCCAATCTGCCCCGGGGGAAAATTCCTTCCTGACCCCAGAGCTGGCGATCGGCTATTCCCTGAGCATGTGAGCAAGACCTGCCTCCTCGTCCCACAGGCTGGTCACGCCTCCCAGGAGATGCCCAAGCCCTATTCTCCCTCAACCTGCAGCCACCTCCGGGGCTTCCCAGAGTGGCCAAATGCCCCCGGCCCCATCGACCTTGGGGGCAAGAATCCCTCCCGCGCCTGGCAGGAGACCAGTGCGTGCTCCAAAGCACTGGGACCCCTGGGCAACATCTCTGCATCCCATTTCTTACGGCTGCTGCCACTGGCTCCGCAGGGCATGAGGACGGCGAGCTCTGCAGTGCTCCTCAAGAAGACACTCCCTTGCTCTTGCCACCACTTGCCAGCTGAAAAGGCCCGATAGCCTCGGGCACCGCCAGCTCTTGCTGGTTCTTCTCATCTCCAGCAGCCTCGTCCAGCCTCCGGTCTTCCTCCCTCAGCCCCCTCCAAGGCATTCTGCCAGCTCTTCAAGGACTTCCTCTCGGATGTCTGCGGGCTGTCCCCGGGCCAGCTCTGTGGCGACGGGAGGATGCCCCCTTTTATCCTGCCCCGGGGCATTGTGACTGCTGCGTTGCCGGGCGGTGGCACTGTGCCATGGGGGTGACCGCCCCCCCCCTCCCCGCACACACTCCCCCCTCCCCCTCCCCCCCCCCCCCCCCCCCGCGCAGCCCCGCCCGCCGCCCCTCTGCCCAGCATCCTTTGGAGGAAGGCCTTTGGGGTGCTGGCCCCGAGGCAGTCCCTGTGCCCCGGGGGCCCGGGGGGCTGTCCCTTGTCCTTGCTGGCCACGCACTGGGCACAGCTGCTGAGCGTCCCTGACGCGTCCTCTGCCACTCGGCTCCCAAGGACAAACCTAGTGCCGTTACTCTTCTCTCAGGCTGCGGCAGAAACCAACCCTGCAGCCCGAAGACCACCCCCGTTAGCCGTCCCCTCTCTGCGCCAGAGCTAACGGCCACGAGCTCACGCAGCGAGGAGGACCAGGGACTTGACCTGGCTGAACACAAACCCTTTTCCGGGGGGCGCAACGGGGGTGACTTCAGCAGCCGCAGCCTGGGGGAAAGCCAAAGTGCAACCAGAGCCAGAGGTTGGGATGGACGGTGCCAAGAGACCACCACGGAAAGAACACAGGCTCTGAAAAACGGCGGAGCGGAGGTTACACCGGTGTGCTGGAAAGGCTGCTCATTTTCAGACCTAGAACCTTTGGCCCCGTGCCCAAAGCACAGGCAGGCAAACGACGACTCTTCCAAACTGTCAAAACAGCCCATTGCTGCTATCGCCCTCACATCCCCTTTTCCCACTGAAACCCAGCTGCGCAGTTGGCCCTGTTTAGACGGGATACAAAACTGCAGGCATTTAGGGAGGAGGAATGATCAGTTGCTGCTGATCATGCCGCTGTGGGTAAGGAGTTGGCTGGCCAGGTGGCCATCCGACACTAAAAGGCAAGTGCCTCTCTTTAAGAGTCCCGACGCGCCTGGAAGACCGCTGCCAAGAAGGACGCAGGATTTTGCCTTTTATAGGCCCGCCTGAAACCACCCGAGAACGTCGGCGTGGTGAAATTCGTGATGACGTTATTCCCATACAAAGGAACTTCATTGTTTGGGTTGTTTGAAATTGATTAAAGCAACTACAACAAACACTCTTCTGGCACACACTTGGTAACTCGTTTGCAAAACAGGTGCGATTAGTGCAGAAAGCTGCCAGCGTCTGGCTATCCGTTCAAGAATCTCAACATTGTCATGCCAGCTCAGTGTGAAGAGACAACAGGCCCGCGCACGTGCCCAAACGTGGCCCTGGTGTGGCTCAGCGGGCTAGAGATTCCTGGCAAGGGAACGGGAGGCCAGAGACGAACCTCAACAGAACCTAACCCGTACCTCAACAGAACATTAAACTGTTCAAGTACTCGTGCAAACCATAGACAATCCAAAACGCCCTACACAGATGCCTGGAGGTGTTGCTATTACCATCACGTGAATGAGACGGTAGGTCCTGCCAGACCTACAGCCTGCAAAACCTGAAGACGATCAGCACGCAGGCGCATACGTATCGATCTTGTTCTGTCCTCGCCAAAACTGCTGGCTGAGCTGCCATCAGCCTCAGTGACGGACAGCAGGCAAGACTCTCTCATCTGGCTTAGCTCAGGTGCAGCTCCTAGGAAAAGAGCTCTTTCAGAGAAGTCAGGTCTGGTTATGTTGGGAAAGTGTTTCAAGGAAATGTTTTTCATACTCTAGATTGGTAGAGTATGGCATGGTAATACTCTAAGCATGGTAATCTCCCTCCAAGTCCTAGCTCTGCCACCGATAACCTACTTGCTCATCAAAACCGATTCAATGTTATTCCTTGGAAATCTCTACCTTTCTTTCTTGGCGCCAAAAGGGTGGCACTTCTTTCCGAGTGCAAGATGAGTTACATAGGGTATACAGACAGCCCACGGAAAACTGAGAAATGAGTCTGTGATCACTTGCATCCACATTCCTCGGCATTCCAACACTCCTATCCCACTCCTTTCCTTGCCAGCAGTCAAGAAAGACAGCCTGCGCAACATGTACGAGATGCTGACTTGGCCAGTGTCCTGCTTTCGGCTGGGACAGAGTTAATTTTCTTCCTAGTAGCTGGTACAGTGCTGTGTTTTGGATTTAGGATGAGAAGAAAGTTGATAACACACTGATGTTGGAGTTGTTGCTAAGTAGTGCATACACTAGCCAAGGACTTTTCAGCTTCCCGTGCTCTGCCAGGTGCACAAGCAGCTGGGAGGGGGCACAGCCAAGATAGTTGCCCCAAACTGGCCAAAGGGCTATTCCATACCATATGGAGTCACACTAAGGATATAAACTGTGGGGAGTTGGCGGGGGTTCGAGTTAACCCTAGGGGTTCGGGTTAGGGTTAGGGGTTAGGGTTAGAGGTTAGGATTAGGGTTAGGGTTGGCGGTTTGGGTTAGGGTTAGCGTCATTAGGGTTAGCTTTAGGGGTTAGGGTCATTAGGGTTAGCTTTAGGGGTTAGGGTTAGCTTTAGGGTTAAATGGTTGCAAGCCTCTTTGCTGTGAGCAATACCTGTTCATTGCCCTGTGGATTTCTTTTTTTTTTTTTTGTTTTCCCCCTGGAGTCATTTTTAGAAATGCCTGAGCTGTTTCCCTTGGAAAAAGATCCCAAAACAAAAGAGCCAGAGAACAACAGGACTCTGTCAGAGCAAAGGTCCATGTGGCCCAATACTCTGTCTCCAAGGTGGCCAACCGTCAACGTCTAAAGGAGAGCATATGAGCAGTGCAGGTCTACTTCTGCCGGGGTCCTGGGGGTGCTCACAGGCCTCAAGGGCTGGGACCGGCCTCCCCTGGCATCCCCACCCACACCGTCTCCTGCCAAGGGCGCAGGGGACGTGGCGTCTCAGCTCAGCCTGGGGGCCTTCGGTTCCTGCCTGAGCAATGGTGTGGGTGTGCCCGTCTCTGCCCCTCTCTCCTGCATGGGCCTGGGACCTGCACTGCAGAGAGCTGCTCTCCTGGATGGACCCCTCAGACCTAGGTCATAGCTTGTCATGCAGAACTAGATGCAGAACAGAGCAGAACTGTTCTATTCTGTTCTGTTCTAGGCTATTCTATTCTATTGCCGGCGCTCACCGGGAGTCGACTAACAGTGAGACTCTTACTTGCCTGAAATGCCAGGGGGATTTCAGCTCCAAAAACACTTTCAAGGGCACAAATCAGAAGGATTACAAGTGGAAGCAGGGGTTTATGTTGAGATTTTATTTTCTGTTCTCTCATTTTCTCTCCTTTTCTCTCATTGCCTGGTATGGGATGGTATTTTAGGGTGTTTTTCGGAATGTGTTTCAGAGCCGCCGCTCACAAGCATTAACACAACGCGCAGGTGTAGCCAGGAGCAGGCTGATGCATTCTTCAGTTCAGCCTGCAAAAAGATCACTTGCAGTGTGGCAAAGGCACGTCACAGAGCTACAGAAAGTAGCAGCGGGAAGAGAGGCCAAGCAGTGCCTGTCTCCTGAAGAGTGAAGACTTGAAGAACGAGGATCAGCACCAACCGCACACAAAAGAAGACGAAGAAGAAGAGGTGTGTGGTAGCGTGGGGCATTTTCCAAAGCAGGACCCATGTCGATGACAAGCAGCCTTCTTGCCTTCCCAAACTTGCTGCGCTGTGCTTCTTGGCCAGGGATGCATGACAAGCACTCTCGTGCCTGCCCCGCGCTTGTATCGCGTGCAGGGAGAGCTGCAAAGTGGCAGCTCCTGATGGCGCAGCAAGCCTGCAGCCCTGCCAAGCACGGGCTGTTTTGCACAAGCAAGAACCCCTGGGGAAACGGAGCCAAGGGAAGAGCAGAGCTCGCTCCCACTGCAAACTTGCAATGGGCAAGAGAGCCCCAGGCAGCCAGGGCGCAAGTGGCACCTTGGAGGTGCAAGAGCAGCAGGCAAGAACCTCGCCGCAAGGGCCCCGAGGACCCTGACAAGGGGCTGTGCTCAGTGCTACAGAGGACAAGAAGCAACCCCCGGGGGCCACCCTGGCGGCCCACCCGGGAGTCTAGCAAGCTTCCTCCCCCCGGATGCGGGGCACGAGGGCCACCTTCGTGGAGCAGGAGCAGCAGGCACCTAGCCAAAACGGCCCAAAGAAGCCCTGGCAGGGGCCGTGTGCTCGGTGCTGCAGAGGAAGGCAAAAAACCCCCGGGGACACTTGCTAGCCCACCTTGGGGGAAAAAAAAAGCCTTCCTCCCCCCAGCTGCAGGGCACGAGAGGCCATCTTCGTGGTGCATGAGCAGCAGGCAGTAACCTAGCCAAAAAGGACCAGAGGAGCCCTGCGCTGACTAGTGGTCATGCTCAATGCTGCAGAGGAAGGCAAAAAACCCCCGGGGACCAGTGCCAATCTGCCCCGGGGGAAAATTCCTTCCTGACCCCAGAGCTGGCGATCGGCTATTCCCTGAGCATGTGAGCAAGACCTGCCTCCTCGTCCCACAGGCTGGTCACGCCTCCCAGGAGATGCCCAAGCCCTATTCTCCCTCAACCTGCAGCCACCTCCGGGGCTTCCCAGAGTGGCCAAATGCCCCCGGCCCCATCGACCTTGGGGGCAAGAATCCCTCCCGCGCCTGGCAGGAGACCAGTGCGTGCTCCAAAGCACTGGGACCCCTGGGCAACATCTCTGCATCCCATTTCTTACGGCTGCTGCCACTGGCTCCGCAGGGCATGAGGACGGCGAGCTCTGCAGTGCTCCTCAAGAAGACACTCCCTTGCTCTTGCCACCACTTGCCAGCTGAAAAGGCCCGATAGCCTCGGGCACCGCCAGCTCTTGCTGGTTCTTCTCATCTCCAGCAGCCTCGTCCAGCCTCCGGTCTTCCTCCCTCAGCCCCCTCCAAGGCATTCTGCCAGCTCTTCAAGGACTTCCTCTCGGATGTCTGCGGGCTGTCCCCGGGCCAGCTCTGTGGCGACGGGAGGATGCCCCCTTTTATCCTGCCCCGGGGCATTGTGACTGCTGCGTTGCCGGGCGGTGGCACTGTGCCATGGGGGTGACCGCCCCCCCCCTCCCCGCACACACTCCCCCCTCCCCCTCCCCCCCCCCCCCCCCCCGCGCAGCCCCGCACGCCGCCCCTCTGCCCAGCATCCTTTGGAGGAAGGCCTTTGGGGTGCTGGCCCCGAGGCAGTCCCTGTGCCCCGGGGGCCCGGGGGGCTGTCCCTTGTCCTTGCTGGCCACGCACTGGGCACAGCTGCTGAGCGTCCCTGACGCGTCCTCTGCCACTCGGCTCCCAAGGACAAACCTAGTGCCGTTACTCTTCTCTCAGGCTGCGGCAGAAACCAACCCTGCAGCCCGAAGACCACCCCCGTTAGCCGTCCCCTCTCTGCGCCAGAGCTAACGGCCACGAGCTCACGCAGCGAGGAGGACCAGGGACTTGACCTGGCTGAACACAAACCCTTTTCCGGGGGGCGCAACGGGGGTGACTTCAGCAGCCGCAGCCTGGGGGAAAGCCAAAGTGCAACCAGAGCCAGAGGTTGGGATGGACGGTGCCAAGAGACCACCACGGAAAGAACACAGGCTCTGAAAAACGGCGGAGCGGAGGTTACACCGGTGTGCTGGAAAGGCTGCTCATTTTCAGACCTAGAACCTTTGGCCCCGTGCCCAAAGCACAGGCAGGCAAACGACGACTCTTCCAAACTGTCAAAACAGCCCATTGCTGCTATCGCCCTCACATCCCCTTTTCCCACTGAAACCCAGCTGCGCAGTTGGCCCTGTTTAGACGGGATACAAAACTGCAGGCATTTAGGGAGGAGGAATGATCAGTTGCTGCTGATCATGCCGCTGTGGGTAAGGAGTTGGCTGGCCAGGTGGCCATCCGACACTAAAAGGCAAGTGCCTCTCTTTAAGAGTCCCGACGCGCCTGGAAGACCGCTGCCAAGAAGGACGCAGGATTTTGCCTTTTATAGGCCCGCCTGAAACCACCCGAGAACGTCGGCGTGGTGAAATTCGTGATGACGTTATTCCCATACAAAGGAACTTCATTGTTTGGGTTGTTTGAAATTGATTAAAGCAACTACAACAAACACTCTTCTGGCACACACTTGGTAACTCGTTTGCAAAACAGGTGCGATTAGTGCAGAAAGCTGCCAGCGTCTGGCTATCCGTTCAAGAATCTCAACATTGTCATGCCAGCTCAGTGTGAAGAGACAACAGGCCCGCGCACGTGCCCAAACGTGGCCCTGGTGTGGCTCAGCGGGCTAGAGATTCCTGGCAAGGGAACGGGAGGCCAGAGACGAACCTCAACAGAACCTAACCCGTACCTCAACAGAACATTAAACTGTTCAAGTACTCGTGCAAACCATAGACAATCCAAAACGCCCTACACAGATGCCTGGAGGTGTTGCTATTACCATCACGTGAATGAGACGGTAGGTCCTGCCAGACCTACAGCCTGCAAAACCTGAAGACGATCAGCACGCAGGCGCATACGTATCGATCTTGTTCTGTCCTCGCCAAAACTGCTGGCTGAGCTGCCATCAGCCTCAGTGACGGACAGCAGGCAAGACTCTCTCATCTGGCTTAGCTCAGGTGCAGCTCCTAGGAAAAGAGCTCTTTCAGAGAAGTCAGGTCTGGTTATGTTGGGAAAGTGTTTCAAGGAAATGTTTTTCATACTCTAGATTGGTAGAGTATGGCATGGTAATACTCTAAGCATGGTAATCTCCCTCCAAGTCCTAGCTCTGCCACCGATAACCTACTTGCTCATCAAAACCGATTCAATGTTATTCCTTGGAAATCTCTACCTTTCTTTCTTGGCGCCAAAAGGGTGGCACTTCTTTCCGAGTGCAAGATGAGTTACATAGGGTATACAGACAGCCCACGGAAAACTGAGAAATGAGTCTGTGATCACTTGCATCCACATTCCTCGGCATTCCAACACTCCTATCCCACTCCTTTCCTTGCCAGCAGTCAAGAAAGACAGCCTGCGCAACATGTACGAGATGCTGACTTGGCCAGTGTCCTGCTTTCGGCTGGGACAGAGTTAATTTTCTTCCTAGTAGCTGGTACAGTGCTGTGTTTTGGATTTAGGATGAGAAGAAAGTTGATAACACACTGATGTTGGAGTTGTTGCTAAGTAGTGCATACACTAGCCAAGGACTTTTCAGCTTCCCGTGCTCTGCCAGGTGCACAAGCAGCTGGGAGGGGGCACAGCCAAGATAGTTGCCCCAAACTGGCCAAAGGGCTATTCCATACCATATGGAGTCACACTAAGGATATAAACTGTGGGGAGTTGGCGGGGGTTCGAGTTAACCCTAGGGGTTCGGGTTAGGGTTAGGGGTTAGGGTTAGAGGTTAGGATTAGGGTTAGGGTTGGCGGTTTGGGTTAGGGTTAGCGTCATTAGGGTTAGCTTTAGGGGTTAGGGTCATTAGGGTTAGCTTTAGGGGTTAGGGTTAGCTTTAGGGTTAAATGGTTGCAAGCCTCTTTGCTGTGAGCAATACCTGTTCATTGCCCTGTGGATTTCTTTTTTTTTTTTTTGTTTTCCCCCTGGAGTCATTTTTAGAAATGCCTGAGCTGTTTCCCTTGGAAAAAGATCCCAAAACAAAAGAGCCAGAGAACAACAGGACTCTGTCAGAGCAAAGGTCCATGTGGCCCAATACTCTGTCTCCAAGGTGGCCAACCGTCAACGTCTAAAGGAGAGCATATGAGCAGTGCAGGTCTACTTCTGCCGGGGTCCTGGGGGTGCTCACAGGCCTCAAGGGCTGGGACCGGCCTCCCCTGGCATCCCCACCCACACCGTCTCCTGCCAAGGGCCCAGGGGACGTGGCGTCTCAGCTCAGCCTGGGGGCCTTCGGTTCCTGCCTGAGCAATGGTGTGGGTGTGCCCGTCTCTGCCCCTCTCTCCTGCATGGGCCTGGGACCTGCACTGCAGAGAGCTGCTCTCCTGGATGGACCCCTCAGACCTAGGTCATAGCTTGTCATGCAGAACTAGATGCAGAACAGAGCAGAACTGTTCTATTCTGCTCTGTTCTAGGCTATTCTATTCTATTGCCGGCGCTCACCGGGAGTCGACTAACAGTGAGACTCTTACTTGCCTGAAATGCCAGGGGGATTTCAGCTCCAAAAACACTTTCAAGGGCACAAATCAGAAGGATTACAAGTGGAAGCAGGGGTTTATGTTGAGATTTTATTTTCTGTTCTCTCATTTTCTCTCCTTTTCTCTCATTGCCTGGTATGGGATGGTATTTTAGGGTGTTTTTCGGAATGTGTTTCAGAGCCGCCGCTCACAAGCATTAACACAACGCGCAGGTGTAGCCAGGAGCAGGCTGATGCATTCTTCAGTTCAGCCTGCAAAAAGATCACTTGCAGTGTGGCAAAGGCACGTCACAGAGCTACAGAAAGTAGCAGCGGGAAGAGAGGCCAAGCAGTGCCTGTCTCCTGAAGAGTGAAGACTTGAAGAACGAGGATCAGCACCAACCGCACACAAAAGAAGACGAAGAAGAAGAGGTGTGTGGTAGCGTGGGGCATTTTCCAAAGCAGGACCCATGTCGATGACAAGCAGCCTTCTTGCCTTCCCAAACTTGCTGCGCTGTGCTTCTTGGCCAGGGATGCATGACAAGCACTCTCGTGCCTGCCCCGCGCTTGTATCGCGTGCAGGGAGAGCTGCAAAGTGGCAGCTCCTGATGGCGCAGCAAGCCTGCAGCCCTGCCAAGCACGGGCTGTTTTGCACAAGCAAGAACCCCTGGGGAAACGGAGCCAAGGGAAGAGCAGAGCTCGCTCCCACTGCAAACTTGCAATGGGCAAGAGAGCCCCAGGCAGCCAGGGCGCAAGTGGCACCTTGGAGGTGCAAGAGCAGCAGGCAAGAACCTCGCCGCAAGGGCCCCGAGGACCCTGACAAGGGGCTGTGCTCAGTGCTACAGAGGACAAGAAGCAACCCCCGGGGGCCACCCTGGCGGCCCACCCGGGAGTCTAGCAAGCTTCCTCCCCCCGGATGCGGGGCACGAGGGCCACCTTCGTGGAGCAGGAGCAGCAGGCACCTAGCCAAAACGGCCCAAAGAAGCCCTGGCAGGGGCCGTGTGCTCGGTGCTGCAGAGGAAGGCAAAAAACCCCCGGGGACACTTGCTAGCCCACCTTGGGGGAAAAAAAAAGCCTTCCTCCCCCCAGCTGCAGGGCACGAGAGGCCATCTTCGTGGTGCATGAGCAGCAGGCAGTAACCTAGCCAAAAAGGACCAGAGGAGCCCTGCGCTGACTAGTGGTCATGCTCAATGCTGCAGAGGAAGGCAAAAAACCCCCGGGGACCAGTGCCAATCTGCCCCGGGGGAAAATTCCTTCCTGACCCCAGAGCTGGCGATCGGCTATTCCCTGAGCATGTGAGCAAGACCTGCCTCCTCGTCCCACAGGCTGGTCACGCCTCCCAGGAGATGCCCAAGCCCTATTCTCCCTCAACCTGCAGCCACCTCCGGGGCTTCCCAGAGTGGCCAAATGCCCCCGGCCCCATCGACCTTGGGGGCAAGAATCCCTCCCGCGCCTGGCAGGAGACCAGTGCGTGCTCCAAAGCACTGGGACCCCTGGGCAACATCTCTGCATCCCATTTCTTACGGCTGCTGCCACTGGCTCCGCAGGGCATGAGGACGGCGAGCTCTGCAGTGCTCCTCAAGAAGACACTCCCTTGCTCTTGCCACCACTTGCCAGCTGAAAAGGCCCGATAGCCTCGGGCACCGCCAGCTCTTGCTGGTTCTTCTCATCTCCAGCAGCCTCGTCCAGCCTCCGGTCTTCCTCCCTCAGCCCCCTCCAAGGCATTCTGCCAGCTCTTCAAGGACTTCCTCTCGGATGTCTGCGGGCTGTCCCCGGGCCAGCTCTGTGGCGACGGGAGGATGCCCCCTTTTATCCTGCCCCGGGGCATTGTGACTGCTGCGTTGCCGGGCGGTGGCACTGTGCCATGGGGGTGACCGCCCCCCCCCTCCCCGCACACACTCCCCCCCTCCCCCCCCCCCCCCCCCCCCGCGCAGCCCCGCCCGCCGCCCCTCTGCCCAGCATCCTTTGGAGGAAGGCCTTTGGGGTGCTGGCCCCGAGGCAGTCCCTGTGCCCCGGGGGCCCGGGGGGCTGTCCCTTGTCCTTGCTGGCCACGCACTGGGCACAGCTGCTGAGCGTCCCTGACGCGTCCTCTGCCACTCGGCTCCCAAGGACAAACCTAGTGCCGTTACTCTTCTCTCAGGCTGCGGCAGAAACCAACCCTGCAGCCCGAAGACCACCCCCGTTAGCCGTCCCCTCTCTGCGCCAGAGCTAACGGCCACGAGCTCACGCAGCGAGGAGGACCAGGGACTTGACCTGGCTGAACACAAACCCTTTTCCGGGGGGCGCAACGGGGGTGACTTCAGCAGCCGCAGCCTGGGGGAAAGCCAAAGTGCAACCAGAGCCAGAGGTTGGGATGGACGGTGCCAAGAGACCACCACGGAAAGAACACAGGCTCTGAAAAACGGCGGAGCGGAGGTTACACCGGTGTGCTGGAAAGGCTGCTCATTTTCAGACCTAGAACCTTTGGCTCCGTGCCCAAAGCACAGGCAGGCAAACGACGACTCTTCCAAACTGTCAAAACAGCCCATTGCTGCTATCGCCCTCACATCCCCTTTTCCCACTGAAACCCAGCTGCGCAGTTGGCCCTGTTTAGACGGGATACAAAACTGCAGGCATTTAGGGAGGAGGAATGATCAGTTGCTGCTGATCATGCCGCTGTGGGTAAGGAGTTGGCTGGCCAGGTGGCCATCCGACACTAAAAGGCAAGTGCCTCTCTTTAAGAGTCCCGACGCGCCTGGAAGACCGCTGCCAAGAAGGACGCAGGATTTTGCCTTTTATAGGCCCGCCTGAAACCACCCGAGAACGTCGGCGTGGTGAAATTCGTGATGACGTTATTCCCATACAAAGGAACTTCATTGTTTGGGTTGTTTGAAATTGATTAAAGCAACTACAACAAACACTCTTCTGGCACACACTTGGTAACTCGTTTGCAAAACAGGTGCGATTAGTGCAGAAAGCTGCCAGCGTCTGGCTATCCGTTCAAGAATCTCAACATTGTCATGCCAGCTCAGTGTGAAGAGACAACAGGCCCGCGCACGTGCCCAAACGTGGCCCTGGTGTGGCTCAGCGGGCTAGAGATTCCTGGCAAGGGAACGGGAGGCCAGAGACGAACCTCAACAGAACCTAACCCGTACCTCAACAGAACATTAAACTGTTCAAGTACTCGTGCAAATCATAGACAATCCAAAACGCCCTACACAGATGCCTGGAGGTGTTGCTATTACCATCACGTGAATGAGACGGTAGGTCCTGCCAGACCTACAGCCTGCAAAACCTGAAGACGATCAGCACGCAGGCGCATACGTATCGATCTTGTTCTGTCCTCGCCAAAACTGCTGGCTGAGCTGCCATCAGCCTCAGTGACGGACAGCAGGCAAGACTCTCTCATCTGGCTTAGCTCAGGTGCAGCTCCTAGGAAAAGAGCTCTTTCAGAGAAGTCAGGTCTGGTTATGTTGGGAAAGTGTTTCAAGGAAATGTTTTTCATACTCTAGATTGGTAGAGTATGGCATGGTAATACTCTAAGCATGGTAATCTCCCTCCAAGTCCTAGCTCTGCCACCGATAACCTACTTGCTCATCAAAACCGATTCAATGTTATTCCTTGGAAATCTCTACCTTTCTTTCTTGGCGCCAAAAGGGTGGCACTTCTTTCCGAGTGCAAGATGAGTTACATAGGGTATACAGACAGCCCACGGAAAACTGAGAAATGAGTCTGTGATCACTTGCATCCACATTCCTCGGCATTCCAACACTCCTATCCCACTCCTTTCCTTGCCAGCAGTCAAGAAAGACAGCCTGCGCAACATGTACGAGATGCTGACTTGGCCAGTGTCCTGCTTTCGGCTGGGACAGAGTTAATTTTCTTCCTAGTAGCTGGTACAGTGCTGTGTTTTGGATTTAGGATGAGAAGAAAGTTGATAACACACTGATGTTGGAGTTGTTGCTAAGTAGTGTATACACTAGCCAAGGACTTTTCAGCTTCCCGTGCTCTGCCAGGTGCACAAGCAGCTGGGAGGGGGCACAGCCAAGATAGTTGCCCCAAACTGGCCAAAGGGCTATTCCATACCATATGGAGTCACACTAAGGATATAAACTGTGGGGAGTTGGCGGGGGTTCGAGTTAACCCTAGGGGTTCGGGTTAGGGTTAGGGGTTAGGGTTAGAGGTTAGGATTAGGGTTAGGGTTGGCGGTTTGGGTTAGGGTTAGCGTCATTAGGGTTAGCTTTAGGGGTTAGGGTCATTAGGGTTAGCTTTAGGGGTTAGGGTTAGCTTTAGGGTTAAATGGTTGCAAGCCTCTTTGCTGTGAGCAATACCTGTTCATTGCCCTGTGGATTTCTTTTTTTTTTTTTTGTTTTCCCCCTGGAGTCATTTTTAGAAATGCCTGAGCTGTTTCCCTTGGAAAAAGATCCCAAAACAAAAGAGCCAGAGAACAACAGGACTCTGTCAGAGCAAAGGTCCATGTGGCCCAGTACTCTGTCTCCAAGGTGGCCAACCGTCAACGTCTAAAGGAGAGCATATGAGCAGTGCAGGTCTACTTCTGCCGGGGTCCTGGGGGTGCTCACAGGCCTCAAGGGCTGGGACCGGCCTCCCCTGGCATCCCCACCCACACCGTCTCCTGCCAAGGGCCCAGGGGACGTGGCGTCTCAGCTCAGCCTGGGGGCCTTCGGTTCCTGCCTGAGCAATGGTGTGGCTGTGCCCGTCTCTGCCCCTCTCTCCTGCATGGGCCTGGGACCTGCACTGCAGAGAGCTGCTCTCCTGGATGGACCCCTCAGACCTAGGTCATAGCTTGTCATGCAGAACTAGATGCAGAACAGAGCAGAACTGTTCTATTCTGTTCTGTTCTAGGCTATTCTATTCTATTGCCGGCGCTCACCGGGAGTCGACTAACAGTGAGACTCTTACTTGCCTGAAATGCCAGGGGGATTTCAGCTCCAAAAACACTTTCAAGGGCACAAATCAGAAGGATTACAAGTGGAAGCAGGGGTTTATGTTGAGATTTTATTTTCTGTTCTCTCATTTTCTCTCCTTTTCTCTCATTGCCTGGTATGGGATGGTATTTTAGGGTGTTTTTCGGAATGTGTTTCAGAGCCGCCGCTCACAAGCATTAACACAACGCGCAGGTGTAGCCAGGAGCAGGCTGATGCATTCTTCAGTTCAGCCTGCAAAAAGATCACTTGCAGTGTGGCAAAGGCACGTCACAGAGCTACAGAAAGTAGCAGCGGGAAGAGAGGCCAAGCAGTGCCTGTCTCCTGAAGAGTGAAGACTTGAAGAACGAGGATCAGCACCAACCGCACACAAAAGAAGACGAAGAAGAAGAGGTGTGTGGTAGCGTGGGGCATTTTCCAAAGCAGGACCCATGCGGATGACAAGCAGCCTTCTTGCCTTCCCAAACTTGCTGCGCTGTGCTTCTTGGCCAGGGATGCATGACAAGCACTCTCGTGCCTGCCCCGCGCTTGTATCGCGTGCAGGGAGAGCTGCAAAGTGGCAGCTCCTGATGGCGCAGCAAGCCTGCAGCCCTGCCAAGCACGGGCTGTTTTGCACAAGCAAGAACCCCTGGGGAAACGGAGCCAAGGGAAGAGCAGAGCTCGCTCCCACTGCAAACTTGCAATGGGCAAGAGAGCCCCAGGCAGCCAGGGCGCAAGTGGCACCTTGGAGGTGCAAGAGCAGCAGGCAAGAACCTCGCCGCAAGGGCCCCGAGGACCCTGACAAGGGGCTGTGCTCAGTGCTACAGAGGACAAGAAGCAACCCCCGGGGGCCACCCTGGCGGCCCACCCGGGAGTCTAGCAAGCTTCCTCCCCCCGGATGCGGGGCACGAGGGCCACCTTCGTGGAGCAGGAGCAGCAGGCACCTAGCCAAAACGGCCCAAAGAAGCCCTGGCAGGGGCCGTGTGCTCGGTGCTGCAGAGGAAGGCAAAAAACCCCCGGGGACACTTGCTAGCCCACCTTGGGGGAAAAAAAAAAGCCTTCCTCCCCCCAGCTGCAGGGCACGAGAGGCCATCTTCGTGGTGCATGAGCAGCAGGCAGTAACCTAGCCAAAAAGGACCAGAGGAGCCCTGCGCTGACTAGTGGTCATGCTCAATGCTGCAGAGGAAGGCAAAAAACCCCCGGGGACCAGTGCCAATCTGCCCCGGGGGAAAATTCCTTCCTGACCCCAGAGCTGGCGATCGGCTATTCCCTGAGCATGTGAGCAAGACCTGCCTCCTCGTCCCACAGGCTGGTCACGCCTCCCAGGAGATGCCCAAGCCCTATTCTCCCTCAACCTGCAGCCACCTCCGGGGCTTCCCAGAGTGGCCAAATGCCCCCGGCCCCATCGACCTTGGGGGCAAGAATCCCTCCCGCGCCTGGCAGGAGACCAGTGCGTGCTCCAAAGCACTGGGACCCCTGGGCAACATCTCTGCATCCCATTTCTTACGGCTGCTGCCACTGGCTCCGCAGGGCATGAGGACGGCGAGCTCTGCAGTGCTCCTCAAGAAGACACTCCCTTGCTCTTGCCACCACTTGCCAGCTGAAAAGGCCCGATAGCCTCGGGCACCGCCAGCTCTTGCTGGTTCTTCTCATCTCCAGCAGCCTCGTCCAGCCTCCGGTCTTCCTCCCTCAGCCCCCTCCAAGGCATTCTGCCAGCTCTTCAAGGACTTCCTCTCGGATGTCTGCGGGCTGTCCCCGGGCCAGCTCTGTGGCGACGGGAGGATGCCCCCTTTTATCCTGCCCCGGGGCATTGTGACTGCTGCGTTGCCGGGCGGTGGCACTGTGCCATGGGGGTGACCGCCCCCCCCCTCCCCGCACACACTCCCCCCCTCCCCCCCCCCCCCCCCCCCCGCGCAGCCCCGCCCGCCGCCCCTCTGCCCAGCATCCTTTGGAGGAAGGCCTTTGGGGTGCTGGCCCCGAGGCAGTCCCTGTGCCCCGGGGGCCCGGGGGGCTGTCCCTTGTCCTTGCTGGCCACGCACTGGGCACAGCTGCTGAGCGTCCCTGACGCGTCCTCTGCCACTCGGCTCCCAAGGACAAACCTAGTGCCGTTACTCTTCTCTCAGGCTGCGGCAGAAACCAACCCTGCAGCCCGAAGACCACCCCCGTTAGCCGTCCCCTCTCTGCGCCAGAGCTAACGGCCACGAGCTCACGCAGCGAGGAGGACCAGGGACTTGACCTGGCTGAACACAAACCCTTTTCCGGGGGGCGCAACGGGGGTGACTTCAGCAGCCGCAGCCTGGGGGAAAGCCAAAGTGCAACCAGAGCCAGAGGTTGGGATGGACGGTGCCAAGAGACCACCACGGAAAGAACACAGGCTCTGAAAAACGGCGGAGCGGAGGTTACACCGGTGTGCTGGAAAGGCTGCTCATTTTCAGACCTAGAACCTTTGGCTCCGTGCCCAAAGCACAGGCAGGCAAACGACGACTCTTCCAAACTGTCAAAACAGCCCATTGCTGCTATCGCCCTCACATCCCCTTTTCCCACTGAAACCCAGCTGCGCAGTTGGCCCTGTTTAGACGGGATACAAAACTGCAGGCATTTAGGGAGGAGGAATGATCAGTTGCTGCTGATCATGCCGCTGTGGGTAAGGAGTTGGCTGGCCAGGTGGCCATCCGACACTAAAAGGCAAGTGCCTCTCTTTAAGAGTCCCGACGCGCCTGGAAGACCGCTGCCAAGAAGGACGCAGGATTTTGCCTTTTATAGGCCCGCCTGAAACCACCCGAGAACGTCGGCGTGGTGAAATTCGTGATGACGTTATTCCCATACAAAGGAACTTCATTGTTTGGGTTGTTTGAAATTGATTAAAGCAACTACAACAAACACTCTTCTGGCACACACTTGGTAACTCGTTTGCAAAACAGGTGCGATTAGTGCAGAAAGCTGCCAGCGTCTGGCTATCCGTTCAAGAATCTCAACATTGTCATGCCAGCTCAGTGTGAAGAGACAACAGGCCCGCGCACGTGCCCAAACGTGGCCCTGGTGTGGCTCAGCGGGCTAGAGATTCCTGGCAAGGGAACGGGAGGCCAGAGACGAACCTCAACAGAACCTAACCCGTACCTCAACAGAACATTAAACTGTTCAAGTACTCGTGCAAATCATAGACAATCCAAAACGCCCTACACAGATGCCTGGAGGTGTTGCTATTACCATCACGTGAATGAGACGGTAGGTCCTGCCAGACCTACAGCCTGCAAAACCTGAAGACGATCAGCACGCAGGCGCATACGTATCGATCTTGTTCTGTCCTCGCCAAAACTGCTGGCTGAGCTGCCATCAGCCTCAGTGACGGACAGCAGGCAAGACTCTCTCATCTGGCTTAGCTCAGGTGCAGCTCCTAGGAAAAGAGCTCTTTCAGAGAAGTCAGGTCTGGTTATGTTGGGAAAGTGTTTCAAGGAAATGTTTTTCATACTCTAGATTGGTAGAGTATGGCATGGTAATACTCTAAGCATGGTAATCTCCCTCCAAGTCCTAGCTCTGCCACCGATAACCTACTTGCTCATCAAAACCGATTCAATGTTATTCCTTGGAAATCTCTACCTTTCTTTCTTGGCGCCAAAAGGGTGGCACTTCTTTCCGAGTGCAAGATGAGTTACATAGGGTATACAGACAGCCCACGGAAAACTGAGAAATGAGTCTGTGATCACTTGCATCCACATTCCTCGGCATTCCAACACTCCTATCCCACTCCTTTCCTTGCCAGCAGTCAAGAAAGACAGCCTGCGCAACATGTACGAGATGCTGACTTGGCCAGTGTCCTGCTTTCGGCTGGGACAGAGTTAATTTTCTTCCTAGTAGCTGGTACAGTGCTGTGTTTTGGATTTAGGATGAGAAGAAAGTTGATAACACACTGATGTTGGAGTTGTTGCTAAGTAGTGCATACACTAGCCAAGGACTTTTCAGCTTCCCGTGCTCTGCCAGGTGCACAAGCAGCTGGGAGGGGGCACAGCCAAGATAGTTGCCCCAAACTGGCCAAAGGGCTATTCCATACCATATGGAGTCACACTAAGGATATAAACTGTGGGGAGTTGGCGGGGGTTCGAGTTAACCCTAGGGGTTCGGGTTAGGGTTAGGGGTTAGGGTTAGAGGTTAGGATTAGGGTTAGGGTTGGCGGTTTGGGTTAGGGTTAGCGTCATTAGGGTTAGCTTTAGGGGTTAGGGTCATTAGGGTTAGCTTTAGGGGTTAGGGTTAGCTTTAGGGTTAAATGGTTGCAAGCCTCTTTGCTGTGAGCAATACCTGTTCATTGCCCTGTGGATTTCTTTTTTTTTTTTTTGTTTTCCCCCTGGAGTCATTTTTAGAAATGCCTGAGCTGTTTCCCTTGGAAAAAGATCCCAAAACAAAAGAGCCAGAGAACAACAGGACTCTGTCAGAGCAAAGGTCCATGTGGCCCAGTACTCTGTCTCCAAGGTGGCCAACCGTCAACGTCTAAAGGAGAGCATATGAGCAGTGCAGGTCTACTTCTGCCGGGGTCCTGGGGGTGCTCACAGGCCTCAAGGGCTGGGACCGGCCTCCCCTGGCATCCCCACCCACACCGTCTCCTGCCAAGGGCCCAGGGGACGTGGCGTCTCAGCTCAGCCTGGGGGCCTTCGGTTCCTGCCTGAGCAATGGTGTGGCTGTGCCCGTCTCTGCCCCTCTCTCCTGCATGGGCCTGGGACCTGCACTGCAGAGAGCTGCTCTCCTGGATGGACCCCTCAGACCTAGGTCATAGCTTGTCATGCAGAACTAGATGCAGAACAGAGCAGAACTGTTCTATTCTGTTCTGTTCTAGGCTATTCTATTCTATTGCCGGCGCTCACCGGGAGTCGACTAACAGTGAGACTCTTACTTGCCTGAAATGCCAGGGGGATTTCAGCTCCAAAAACACTTTCAAGGGCACAAATCAGAAGGATTACAAGTGGAAGCAGGGGTTTATGTTGAGATTTTATTTTCTGTTCTCTCATTTTCTCTCCTTTTCTCTCATTGCCTGGTATGGGATGGTATTTTAGGGTGTTTTTCGGAATGTGTTTCAGAGCCGCCGCTCACAAGCATTAACACAACGCGCAGGTGTAGCCAGGAGCAGGCTGATGCATTCTTCAGTTCAGCCTGCAAAAAGATCACTTGCAGTGTGGCAAAGGCACGTCACAGAGCTACAGAAAGTAGCAGCGGGAAGAGAGGCCAAGCAGTGCCTGTCTCCTGAAGAGTGAAGACTTGAAGAACGAGGATCAGCACCAACCGCACACAAAAGAAGACGAAGAAGAAGAGGTGTGTGGTAGCGTGGGGCATTTTCCAAAGCAGGACCCATGTCGATGACAAGCAGCCTTCTTGCCTTCCCAAACTTGCTGCGCTGTGCTTCTTGGCCAGGGATGCATGACAAGCACTCTCGTGCCTGCCCCGCGCTTGTATCGCGTGCAGGGAGAGCTGCAAAGTGGCAGCTCCTGATGGCGCAGCAAGCCTGCAGCCCTGCCAAGCACGGGCTGTTTTGCACAAGCAAGAACCCCTGGGGAAACGGAGCCAAGGGAAGAGCAGAGCTCGCTCCCACTGCAAACTTGCAATGGGCAAGAGAGCCCCAGGCAGCCAGGGCGCAAGTGGCACCTTGGAGGTGCAAGAGCAGCAGGCAAGAACCTCGCCGCAAGGGCCCCGAGGACCCTGACAAGGGGCTGTGCTCAGTGCTACAGAGGACAAGAAGCAACCCCCGGGGGCCACCCTGGCGCCCCACCCGGGAGTCTAGCAAGCTTCCTCCCCCCGGATGCGGGGCACGAGGGCCACCTTCGTGGAGCAGGAGCAGCAGGCACCTAGCCAAAACGGCCCAAAGAAGCCCTGGCAGGGGCCGTGTGCTCGGTGCTGCAGAGGAAGGCAAAAAACCCCCGGGGACACTTGCTAGCCCACCTTGGGGGAAAAAAAAAGCCTTCCTCCCCCCAGCTGCAGGGCACGAGAGGCCATCTTCGTGGTGCATGAGCAGCAGGCAGTAACCTAGCCAAAAAGGACCAGAGGAGCCCTGCGCTGACTAGTGGTCATGCTCAATGCTGCAGAGGAAGGCAAAAAACCCCCGGGGACCAGTGCCAATCTGCCCCGGGGGAAAATTCCTTCCTGACCCCAGAGCTGGCGATCGGCTATTCCCTGAGCATGTGAGCAAGACCTGCCTCCTCGTCCCACAGGCTGGTCACGCCTCCCAGGAGATGCCCAAGCCCTATTCTCCCTCAACCTGCAGCCACCTCCGGGGCTTCCCAGAGTGGCCAAATGCCCCCGGCCCCATCGACCTTGGGGGCAAGAATCCCTCCCGCGCCTGGCAGGAGACCAGTGCGTGCTCCAAAGCACTGGGACCCCTGGGCAACATCTCTGCATCCCATTTCTTACGGCTGCTGCCACTGGCTCCGCAGGGCATGAGGACGGCGAGCTCTGCAGTGCTCCTCAAGAAGACACTCCCTTGCTCTTGCCACCACTTGCCAGCTGAAAAGGCCCGATAGCCTCGGGCACCGCCAGCTCTTGCTGGTTCTTCTCATCTCCAGCAGCCTCGTCCAGCCTCCGGTCTTCCTCCCTCAGCCCCCTCCAAGGCATTCTGCCAGCTCTTCAAGGACTTCCTCTCGGATGTCTGCGGGCTGTCCCCGGGCCAGCTCTGTGGCGACGGGAGGATGCCCCCTTTTATCCTGCCCCGGGGCATTGTGACTGCTGCGTTGCCGGGCGGTGGCACTGTGCCATGGGGGTGACCGCCCCCCCCCTCCCCGCACACACTCCCCCCTCCCCCCCCCCCCGCGCAGCCCCGCCCGCCGCCCCTCTGCCCAGCATCCTTTGGAGGAAGGCCTTTGGGGTGCTGGCCCCGAGGCAGTCCCTGTGCCCCGGGGGCCCCGGGGGCTGTCCCTTGTCCTTGCTGGCCACGCACTGGGCACAGCTGCTGAGCGTCCCTGACGCGTCCTCTGCCACTCGGCTCCCAAGGACAAACCTAGTGCCGTTACTCTTCTCTCAGGCTGCGGCAGAAACCAACCCTGCAGCCCGAAGACCACCCCCGTTAGCCGTCCCCTCTCTGCGCCAGAGCTAACGGCCACGAGCTCACGCAGCGAGGAGGACCAGGGACTTGACCTGGCTGAACACAAACCCTTTTCCGGGGGGCGCAACGGGGGTGACTTCAGCAGCCGCAGCCTGGGGGAAAGCCAAAGTGCAACCAGAGCCAGAGGTTGGGATGGACGGTGCCAAGAGACCACCACGGAAAGAACACAGGCTCTGAAAAACGGCGGAGCGGAGGTTACACCGGTGTGCTGGAAAGGCTGCTCATTTTCAGACCTAGAACCTTTGGCCCCGTGCCCAAAGCACAGGCAGGCAAACGACGACTCTTCCAAACTGTCAAAACAGCCCATTGCTGCTATCGCCCTCACATCCCCTTTTCCCACTGAAACCCAGCTGCGCAGTTGGCCCTGTTTAGACGGGATACAAAACTGCAGGCATTTAGGGAGGAGGAATGATCAGTTGCTGCTGATCATGCCGCTGTGGGTAAGGAGTTGGCTGGCCAGGTGGCCATCCGACACTAAAAGGCAAGTGCCTCTCTTTAAGAGTCCCGACGCGCCTGGAAGACCGCTGCCAAGAAGGACGCAGGATTTTGCCTTTTATAGGCCCGCCTGAAACCACCCGAGAACGTCGGCGTGGTGAAATTCGTGATGACGTTATTCCCATACAAAGGAACTTCATTGTTTGGGTTGTTTGAAATTGATTAAAGCAACTACAACAAACACTCTTCTGGCACACACTTGGTAACTCGTTTGCAAAACAGGTGCGATTAGTGCAGAAAGCTGCCAGCGTCTGGCTATCCGTTCAAGAATCTCAACATTGTCATGCCAGCTCAGTGTGAAGAGACAACAGGCCCGCGCACGTGCCCAAACGTGGCCCTGGTGTGGCTCAGCGGGCTAGAGATTCCTGGCAAGGGAACGGGAGGCCAGAGACGAACCTCAACAGAACCTAACCCGTACCTCAACAGAACATTAAACTGTTCAAGTACTCGTGCAAATCATAGACAATCCAAAACGCCCTACACAGATGCCTGGAGGTGTTGCTATTACCATCACGTGAATGAGACGGTAGGTCCTGCCAGACCTACAGCCTGCAAAACCTGAAGACGATCAGCACGCAGGCGCATACGTATCGATCTTGTTCTGTCCTCGCCAAAACTGCTGGCTGAGCTGCCATCAGCCTCAGTGACGGACAGCAGGCAAGACTCTCTCATCTGGCTTAGCTCAGGTGCAGCTCCTAGGAAAAGAGCTCTTTCAGAGAAGTCAGGTCTGGTTATGTTGGGAAAGTGTTTCAAGGAAATGTTTTTCATACTCTAGATTGGTAGAGTATGGCATGGTAATACTCTAAGCATGGTAATCTCCCTCCAAGTCCTAGCTCTGCCACCGATAACCTACTTGCTCATCAAAACCGATTCAATGTTATTCCTTGGAAATCTCTACCTTTCTTTCTTGGCGCCAAAAGGGTGGCACTTCTTTCCGAGTGCAAGATGAGTTACATAGGGTATACAGACAGCCCACGGAAAACTGAGAAATGAGTCTGTGATCACTTGCATCCACATTCCTCGGCATTCCAACACTCCTATCCCACTCCTTTCCTTGCCAGCAGTCAAGAAAGACAGCCTGCGCAACATGTACGAGATGCTGACTTGGCCAGTGTCCTGCTTTCGGCTGGGACAGAGTTAATTTTCTTCCTAGTAGCTGGTACAGTGCTGTGTTTTGGATTTAGGATGAGAAGAAAGTTGATAACACACTGATGTTGGAGTTGTTGCTAAGTAGTGTATACACTAGCCAAGGACTTTTCAGCTTCCCGTGCTCTGCCAGGTGCACAAGCAGCTGGGAGGGGGCACAGCCAAGATAGTTGCCCCAAACTGGCCAAAGGGCTATTCCATACCATATGGAGTCACACTAAGGATATAAACTGTGGGGAGTTGGCGGGGGTTCGAGTTAACCCTAGGGGTTCGGGTTAGGGTTAGGGGTTAGGGTTAGAGGTTAGGATTAGGGTTAGGGTTGGCGGTTTGGGTTAGGGTTAGCGTCATTAGGGTTAGCTTTAGGGGTTAGGGTCATTAGGGTTAGCTTTAGGGGTTAGGGTTAGCTTTAGGGTTAAATGGTTGCAAGCCTCTTTGCTGTGAGCAATACCTGTTCATTGCCCTGTGGATTTCTTTTTTTTTTTTTTGTTTTCCCCCTGGAGTCATTTTTAGAAATGCCTGAGCTGTTTCCCTTGGAAAAAGATCCCAAAACAAAAGAGCCAGAGAACAACAGGACTCTGTCAGAGCAAAGGTCCATGTGGCCCAGTACTCTGTCTCCAAGGTGGCCAACCGTCAACGTCTAAAGGAGAGCATATGAGCAGTGCAGGTCTACTTCTGCCGGGGTCCTGGGGGTGCTCACAGGCCTCAAGGGCTGGGACCGGCCTCCCCTGGCATCCCCACCCACACCGTCTCCTGCCAAGGGCCCAGGGGACGTGGCGTCTCAGCTCAGCCTGGGGGCCTTCGGTTCCTGCCTGAGCAATGGTGTGGGTGTGCCCGTCTCTGCCCCTCTCTCCTGCATGGGCCTGGGACCTGCACTGCAGAGAGCTGCTCTCCTGGATGGACCCCTCAGACCTAGGTCATAGCTTGTCATGCAGAACTAGATGCAGAACAGAGCAGAACTGTTCTATTCTGCTCTGTTCTAGGCTATTCTATTCTATTGCCGGCGCTCACCGGGAGTCGACTAACAGTGAGACTCTTACTTGCCTGAAATGCCAGGGGGATTTCAGCTCCAAAAACACTTTCAAGGGCACAAATCAGAAGGATTACAAGTGGAAGCAGGGGTTTATGTTGAGATTTTATTTTCTGTTCTCTCATTTTCTCTCCTTTTCTCTCATTGCCTGGTATGGGATGGTATTTTAGGGTGTTTTTCGGAATGTGTTTCAGAGCCGCCGCTCACAAGCATTAACACAACGCGCAGGTGTAGCCAGGAGCAGGCTGATGCATTCTTCAGTTCAGCCTGCAAAAAGATCACTTGCAGTGTGGCAAAGGCACGTCACAGAGCTACAGAAAGTAGCAGCGGGAAGAGAGGCCAAGCAGTGCCTGTCTCCTGAAGAGTGAAGACTTGAAGAACGAGGATCAGCACCAACCGCACACAAAAGAAGACGAAGAAGAAGAGGTGTGTGGTAGCGTGGGGCATTTTCCAAAGCAGGACCCATGTCGATGACAAGCAGCCTTCTTGCCTTCCCAAACTTGCTGCGCTGTGCTTCTTGGCCAGGGATGCATGACAAGCACTCTCGTGCCTGCCCCGCGCTTGTATCGCGTGCAGGGAGAGCTGCAAAGTGGCAGCTCCTGATGGCGCAGCAAGCCTGCAGCCCTGCCAAGCACGGGCTGTTTTGCACAAGCAAGAACCCCTGGGGAAACGGAGCCAAGGGAAGAGCAGAGCTCGCTCCCACTGCAAACTTGCAATGGGCAAGAGAGCCCCAGGCAGCCAGGGCGCAAGTGGCACCTTGGAGGTGCAAGAGCAGCAGGCAAGAACCTCGCCGCAAGGGCCCCGAGGACCCTGACAAGGGGCTGTGCTCAGTGCTACAGAGGACAAGAAGCAACCCCCGGGGGCCACCCTGGCGGCCCACCCGGGAGTCTAGCAAGCTTCCTCCCCCCGGATGCGGGGCACGAGGGCCACCTTCGTGGAGCAGGAGCAGCAGGCACCTAGCCAAAACGGCCCAAAGAAGCCCTGGCAGGGGCCGTGTGCTCGGTGCTGCAGAGGAAGGCAAAAAACCCCCGGGGACACTTGCTAGCCCACCTTGGGGGAAAAAAAAAAGCCTTCCTCCCCCCAGCTGCAGGGCACGAGAGGCCATCTTCGTGGTGCATGAGCAGCAGGCAGTAACCTAGCCAAAAAGGACCAGAGGAGCCCTGCGCTGACTAGTGGTCATGCTCAATGCTGCAGAGGAAGGCAAAAAACCCCCGGGGACCAGTGCCAATCTGCCCCGGGGGAAAATTCCTTCCTGACCCCAGAGCTGGCGATCGGCTATTCCCTGAGCATGTGAGCAAGACCTGCCTCCTCGTCCCACAGGCTGGTCACGCCTCCCAGGAGATGCCCAAGCCCTATTCTCCCTCAACCTGCAGCCACCTCCGGGGCTTCCCAGAGTGGCCAAATGCCCCCGGCCCCATCGACCTTGGGGGCAAGAATCCCTCCCGCGCCTGGCAGGAGACCAGTGCGTGCTCCAAAGCACTGGGACCCCTGGGCAACATCTCTGCATCCCATTTCTTACGGCTGCTGCCACTGGCTCCGCAGGGCATGAGGACGGCGAGCTCTGCAGTGCTCCTCAAGAAGACACTCCCTTGCTCTTGCCACCACTTGCCAGCTGAAAAGGCCCGATAGCCTCGGGCACCGCCAGCTCTTGCTGGTTCTTCTCATCTCCAGCAGCCTCGTCCAGCCTCCGGTCTTCCTCCCTCAGCCCCCTCCAAGGCATTCTGCCAGCTCTTCAAGGACTTCCTCTCGGATGTCTGCGGGCTGTCCCCGGGCCAGCTCTGTGGCGACGGGAGGATGCCCCCTTTTATCCTGCCCCGGGGCATTGTGACTGCTGCGTTGCCGGGCGGTGGCACTGTGCCATGGGGGTGACCGCCCCCCCCCTCCCCGCACACACTCCCCCCTCCCCCCCCCCCCCCCCCCCGCGCAGCCCCGCCCGCCGCCCCTCTGCCCAGCATCCTTTGGAGGAAGGCCTTTGGGGTGCTGGCCCCGAGGCAGTCCCTGTGCCCCGGGGGCCCCGGGGGCTGTCCCTTGTCCTTGCTGGCCACGCACTGGGCACAGCTGCTGAGCGTCCCTGACGCGTCCTCTGCCACTCGGCTCCCAAGGACAAACCTAGTGCCGTTACTCTTCTCTCAGGCTGCGGCAGAAACCAACCCTGCAGCCCGAAGACCACCCCCGTTAGCCGTCCCCTCTCTGCGCCAGAGCTAACGGCCACGAGCTCACGCAGCGAGGAGGACCAGGGACTTGACCTGGCTGAACACAAACCCTTTTCCGGGGGGCGCAACGGGGGTGACTTCAGCAGCCGCAGCCTGGGGGAAAGCCAAAGTGCAACCAGAGCCAGAGGTTGGGATGGACGGTGCCAAGAGACCACCACGGAAAGAACACAGGCTCTGAAAAACGGCGGAGCGGAGGTTACACCGGTGTGCTGGAAAGGCTGCTCATTTTCAGACCTAGAACCTTTGGCCCCGTGCCCAAAGCACAGGCAGGCAAACGACGACTCTTCCAAACTGTCAAAACAGCCCATTGCTGCTATCGCCCTCACATCCCCTTTTCCCACTGAAACCCAGCTGCGCAGTTGGCCCTGTTTAGACGGGATACAAAACTGCAGGCATTTAGGGAGGAGGAATGATCAGTTGCTGCTGATCATGCCGCTGTGGGTAAGGAGTTGGCTGGCCAGGTGGCCATCCGACACTAAAAGGCAAGTGCCTCTCTTTAAGAGTCCCGACGCGCCTGGAAGACCGCTGCCAAGAAGGACGCAGGATTTTGCCTTTTATAGGCCCGCCTGAAACCACCCGAGAACGTCGGCGTGGTGAAATTCGTGATGACGTTATTCCCATACAAAGGAACTTCATTGTTTGGGTTGTTTGAAATTGATTAAAGCAACTACAACAAACACTCTTCTGGCACACACTTGGTAACTCGTTTGCAAAACAGGTGCGATTAGTGCAGAAAGCTGCCAGCGTCTGGCTATCCGTTCAAGAATCTCAACATTGTCATGCCAGCTCAGTGTGAAGAGACAACAGGCCCGCGCACGTGCCCAAACGTGGCCCTGGTGTGGCTCAGCGGGCTAGAGATTCCTGGCAAGGGAACGGGAGGCCAGAGACGAACCTCAACAGAACCTAACCCGTACCTCAACAGAACATTAAACTGTTCAAGTACTCGTGCAAATCATAGACAATCCAAAACGCCCTACACAGATGCCTGGAGGTGTTGCTATTACCATCACGTGAATGAGACGGTAGGTCCTGCCAGACCTACAGCCTGCAAAACCTGAAGACGATCAGCACGCAGGCGCATACGTATCGATCTTGTTCTGTCCTCGCCAAAACTGCTGGCTGAGCTGCCATCAGCCTCAGTGACGGACAGCAGGCAAGACTCTCTCATCTGGCTTAGCTCAGGTGCAGCTCCTAGGAAAAGAGCTCTTTCAGAGAAGTCAGGTCTGGTTATGTTGGGAAAGTGTTTCAAGGAAATGTTTTTCATACTCTAGATTGGTAGAGTATGGCATGGTAATACTCTAAGCATGGTAATCTCCCTCCAAGTCCTAGCTCTGCCACCGATAACCTACTTGCTCATCAAAACCGATTCAATGTTATTCCTTGGAAATCTCTACCTTTCTTTCTTGGCGCCAAAAGGGTGGCACTTCTTTCCGAGTGCAAGATGAGTTACATAGGGTATACAGACAGCCCACGGAAAACTGAGAAATGAGTCTGTGATCACTTGCATCCACATTCCTCGGCATTCCAACACTCCTATCCCACTCCTTTCCTTGCCAGCAGTCAAGAAAGACAGCCTGCGCAACATGTACGAGATGCTGACTTGGCCAGTGTCCTGCTTTCGGCTGGGACAGAGTTAATTTTCTTCCTAGTAGCTGGTACAGTGCTGTGTTTTGGATTTAGGATGAGAAGAAAGTTGATAACACACTGATGTTGGAGTTGTTGCTAAGTAGTGTATACACTAGCCAAGGACTTTTCAGCTTCCCGTGCTCTGCCAGGTGCACAAGCAGCTGGGAGGGGGCACAGCCAAGATAGTTGCCCCAAACTGGCCAAAGGGCTATTCCATACCATATGGAGTCACACTAAGGATATAAACTGTGGGGAGTTGGCGGGGGTTCGAGTTAACCCTAGGGGTTCGGGTTAGGGTTAGGGGTTAGGGTTAGAGGTTAGGATTAGGGTTAGGGTTGGCGGTTTGGGTTAGGGTTAGCGTCATTAGGGTTAGCTTTAGGGGTTAGGGTCATTAGGGTTAGCTTTAGGGGTTAGGGTTAGCTTTAGGGTTAAATGGTTGCAAGCCTCTTTGCTGTGAGCAATACCTGTTCATTGCCCTGTGGATTTCTTTTTTTTTTTTTTGTTTTCCCCCTGGAGTCATTTTTAGAAATGCCTGAGCTGTTTCCCTTGGAAAAAGATCCCAAAACAAAAGAGCCAGAGAACAACAGGACTCTGTCAGAGCAAAGGTCCATGTGGCCCAGTACTCTGTCTCCAAGGTGGCCAACCGTCAACGTCTAAAGGAGAGCATATGAGCAGTGCAGGTCTACTTCTGCCGGGGTCCTGGGGGTGCTCACAGGCCTCAAGGGCTGGGACCGGCCTCCCCTGGCATCCCCACCCACACCGTCTCCTGCCAAGGGCCCAGGGGACGTGGCGTCTCAGCTCAGCCTGGGGGCCTTCGGTTCCTGCCTGAGCAATGGTGTGGGTGTGCCCGTCTCTGCCCCTCTCTCCTGCATGGGCCTGGGACCTGCACTGCAGAGAGCTGCTCTCCTGGATGGACCCCTCAGACCTAGGTCATAGCTTGTCATGCAGAACTAGATGCAGAACAGAGCAGAACTGTTCTATTCTGCTCTGTTCTAGGCTATTCTATTCTATTGCCGGCGCTCACCGGGAGTCGACTAACAGTGAGACTCTTACTTGCCTGAAATGCCAGGGGGATTTCAGCTCCAAAAACACTTTCAAGGGCACAAATCAGAAGGATTACAAGTGGAAGCAGGGGTTTATGTTGAGATTTTATTTTCTGTTCTCTCATTTTCTCTCCTTTTCTCTCATTGCCTGGTATGGGATGGTATTTTAGGGTGTTTTTCGGAATGTGTTTCAGAGCCGCCGCTCACAAGCATTAACACAACGCGCAGGTGTAGCCAGGAGCAGGCTGATGCATTCTTCAGTTCAGCCTGCAAAAAGATCACTTGCAGTGTGGCAAAGGCACGTCACAGAGCTACAGAAAGTAGCAGCGGGAAGAGAGGCCAAGCAGTGCCTGTCTCCTGAAGAGTGAAGACTTGAAGAACGAGGATCAGCACCAACCGCACACAAAAGAAGACGAAGAAGAAGAGGTGTGTGGTAGCGTGGGGCATTTTCCAAAGCAGGACCCATGTCGATGACAAGCAGCCTTCTTGCCTTCCCAAACTTGCTGCGCTGTGCTTCTTGGCCAGGGATGCATGACAAGCACTCTCGTGCCTGCCCCGCGCTTGTATCGCGTGCAGGGAGAGCTGCAAAGTGGCAGCTCCTGATGGCGCAGCAAGCCTGCAGCCCTGCCAAGCACGGGCTGTTTTGCACAAGCAAGAACCCCTGGGGAAACGGAGCCAAGGGAAGAGCAGAGCTCGCTCCCACTGCAAACTTGCAATGGGCAAGAGAGCCCCAGGCAGCCAGGGCGCAAGTGGCACCTTGGAGGTGCAAGAGCAGCAGGCAAGAACCTCGCCGCAAGGGCCCCGAGGACCCTGACAAGGGGCTGTGCTCAGTGCTACAGAGGACAAGAAGCAACCCCCGGGGGCCACCCTGGCGGCCCACCCGGGAGTCTAGCAAGCTTCCTCCCCCCGGATGCGGGGCACGAGGGCCACCTTCGTGGAGCAGGAGCAGCAGGCACCTAGCCAAAACGGCCCAAAGAAGCCCTGGCAGGGGCCGTGTGCTCGGTGCTGCAGAGGAAGGCAAAAAACCCCCGGGGACACTTGCTAGCCCACCTTGGGGGAAAAAAAAAAGCCTTCCTCCCCCCAGCTGCAGGGCACGAGAGGCCATCTTCGTGGTGCATGAGCAGCAGGCAGTAACCTAGCCAAAAAGGACCAGAGGAGCCCTGCGCTGACTAGTGGTCATGCTCAATGCTGCAGAGGAAGGCAAAAAACCCCCGGGGACCAGTGCCAATCTGCCCCGGGGGAAAATTCCTTCCTGACCCCAGAGCTGGCGATCGGCTATTCCCTGAGCATGTGAGCAAGACCTGCCTCCTCGTCCCACAGGCTGGTCACGCCTCCCAGGAGATGCCCAAGCCCTATTCTCCCTCAACCTGCAGCCACCTCCGGGGCTTCCCAGAGTGGCCAAATGCCCCCGGCCCCATCGACCTTGGGGGCAAGAATCCCTCCCGCGCCTGGCAGGAGACCAGTGCGTGCTCCAAAGCACTGGGACCCCTGGGCAACATCTCTGCATCCCATTTCTTACGGCTGCTGCCACTGGCTCCGCAGGGCATGAGGACGGCGAGCTCTGCAGTGCTCCTCAAGAAGACACTCCCTTGCTCTTGCCACCACTTGCCAGCTGAAAAGGCCCGATAGCCTCGGGCACCGCCAGCTCTTGCTGGTTCTTCTCATCTCCAGCAGCCTCGTCCAGCCTCCGGTCTTCCTCCCTCAGCCCCCTCCAAGGCATTCTGCCAGCTCTTCAAGGACTTCCTCTCGGATGTCTGCGGGCTGTCCCCGGGCCAGCTCTGTGGCGACGGGAGGATGCCCCCTTTTATCCTGCCCCGGGGCATTGTGACTGCTGCGTTGCCGGGCGGTGGCACTGTGCCATGGGGGTGACCGCCCCCCCCCTCCCCGCACACACTCCCCCCTCCCCCCCCCCCCCCCGCGCAGCCCCGCCCGCCGCCCCTCTGCCCAGCATCCTTTGGAGGAAGGCCTTTGGGGTGCTGGCCCCGAGGCAGTCCCTGTGCCCCGGGGGCCCCGGGGGCTGTCCCTTGTCCTTGCTGGCCACGCACTGGGCACAGCTGCTGAGCGTCCCTGACGCGTCCTCTGCCACTCGGCTCCCAAGGACAAACCTAGTGCCGTTACTCTTCTCTCAGGCTGCGGCAGAAACCAACCCTGCAGCCCGAAGACCACCCCCGTTAGCCGTCCCCTCTCTGCGCCAGAGCTAACGGCCACGAGCTCACGCAGCGAGGAGGACCAGGGACTTGACCTGGCTGAACACAAACCCTTTTCCGGGGGGCGCAACGGGGGTGACTTCAGCAGCCGCAGCCTGGGGGAAAGCCAAAGTGCAACCAGAGCCAGAGGTTGGGATGGACGGTGCCAAGAGACCACCACGGAAAGAACACAGGCTCTGAAAAACGGCGGAGCGGAGGTTACACCGGTGTGCTGGAAAGGCTGCTCATTTTCAGACCTAGAACCTTTGGCCCCGTGCCCAAAGCACAGGCAGGCAAACGACGACTCTTCCAAACTGTCAAAACAGCCCATTGCTGCTATCGCCCTCACATCCCCTTTTCCCACTGAAACCCAGCTGCGCAGTTGGCCCTGTTTAGACGGGATACAAAACTGCAGGCATTTAGGGAGGAGGAATGATCAGTTGCTGCTGATCATGCCGCTGTGGGTAAGGAGTTGGCTGGCCAGGTGGCCATCCGACACTAAAAGGCAAGTGCCTCTCTTTAAGAGTCCCGACGCGCCTGGAAGACCGCTGCCAAGAAGGACGCAGGATTTTGCCTTTTATAGGCCCGCCTGAAACCACCCGAGAACGTCGGCGTGGTGAAATTCGTGATGACGTTATTCCCATACAAAGGAACTTCATTGTTTGGGTTGTTTGAAATTGATTAAAGCAACTACAACAAACACTCTTCTGGCACACACTTGGTAACTCGTTTGCAAAACAGGTGCGATTAGTGCAGAAAGCTGCCAGCGTCTGGCTATCCGTTCAAGAATCTCAACATTGTCATGCCAGCTCAGTGTGAAGAGACAACAGGCCCGCGCACGTGCCCAAACATGGCCCTGGTGTGGCTCAGCGGGCTAGAGATTCCTGGCAAGGGAACGGGAGGCCAGAGACGAACCTCAACAGAACCTAACCCGTACCTCAACAGAACATTAAACTGTTCAAGTACTCGTGCAAATCATAGACAATCCAAAACGCCCTACACAGATGCCTGGAGGTGTTGCTATTACCATCACGTGAATGAGACGGTAGGTCCTGCCAGACCTACAGCCTGCAAAACCTGAAGACGATCAGCACGCAGGCGCATACGTATCGATCTTGTTCTGTCCTCGCCAAAACTGCTGGCTGAGCTGCCATCAGCCTCAGTGACGGACAGCAGGCAAGACTCTCTCATCTGGCTTAGCTCAGGTGCAGCTCCTAGGAAAAGAGCTCTTTCAGAGAAGTCAGGTCTGGTTATGTTGGGAAAGTGTTTCAAGGAAATGTTTTTCATACTCTAGATTGGTAGAGTATGGCATGGTAATACTCTAAGCATGGTAATCTCCCTCCAAGTCCTAGCTCTGCCACCGATAACCTACTTGCTCATCAAAACCGATTCAATGTTATTCCTTGGAAATCTCTACCTTTCTTTCTTGGCGCCAAAAGGGTGGCACTTCTTTCCGAGTGCAAGATGAGTTACATAGGGTATACAGACAGCCCACGGAAAACTGAGAAATGAGTCTGTGATCACTTGCATCCACATTCCTCGGCATTCCAACACTCCTATCCCACTCCTTTCCTTGCCAGCAGTCAAGAAAGACAGCCTGCGCAACATGTACGAGATGCTGACTTGGCCAGTGTCCTGCTTTCGGCTGGGACAGAGTTAATTTTCTTCCTAGTAGCTGGTACAGTGCTGTGTTTTGGATTTAGGATGAGAAGAAAGTTGATAACACACTGATGTTGGAGTTGTTGCTAAGTAGTGTATACACTAGCCAAGGACTTTTCAGCTTCCCGTGCTCTGCCAGGTGCACAAGCAGCTGGGAGGGGGCACAGCCAAGATAGTTGCCCCAAACTGGCCAAAGGGCTATTCCATACCATATGGAGTCACACTAAGGATATAAACTGTGGGGAGTTGGCGGGGGTTCGAGTTAACCCTAGGGGTTCGGGTTAGGGTTAGGGGTTAGGGTTAGAGGTTAGGATTAGGGTTAGGGTTGGCGGTTTGGGTTAGGGTTAGCGTCATTAGGGTTAGCTTTAGGGGTTAGGGTCATTAGGGTTAGCTTTAGGGGTTAGGGTTAGCTTTAGGGTTAAATGGTTGCAAGCCTCTTTGCTGTGAGCAATACCTGTTCATTGCCCTGTGGATTTCTTTTTTTTTTTTTTGTTTTCCCCCTGGAGTCATTTTTAGAAATGCCTGAGCTGTTTCCCTTGGAAAAAGATCCCAAAACAAAAGAGCCAGAGAACAACAGGACTCTGTCAGAGCAAAGGTCCATGTGGCCCAGTACTCTGTCTCCAAGGTGGCCAACCGTCAACGTCTAAAGGAGAGCATATGAGCAGTGCAGGTCTACTTCTGCCGGGGTCCTGGGGGTGCTCACAGGCCTCAAGGGCTGGGACCGGCCTCCCCTGGCATCCCCACCCACACCGTCTCCTGCCAAGGGCCCAGGGGACGTGGCGTCTCAGCTCAGCCTGGGGGCCTTCGGTTCCTGCCTGAGCAATGGTGTGGGTGTGCCCGTCTCTGCCCCTCTCTCCTGCATGGGCCTGGGACCTGCACTGCAGAGAGCTGCTCTCCTGGATGGACCCCTCAGACCTAGGTCATAGCTTGTCATGCAGAACTAGATGCAGAACAGAGCAGAACTGTTCTATTCTGCTCTGTTCTAGGCTATTCTATTCTATTGCCGGCGCTCACCGGGAGTCGACTAACAGTGAGACTCTTACTTGCCTGAAATGCCAGGGGGATTTCAGCTCCAAAAACACTTTCAAGGGCACAAATCAGAAGGATTACAAGTGGAAGCAGGGGTTTATGTTGAGATTTTATTTTCTGTTCTCTCATTTTCTCTCCTTTTCTCTCATTGCCTGGTATGGGATGGTATTTTAGGGTGTTTTTCGGAATGTGTTTCAGAGCCGCCGCTCACAAGCATTAACACAACGCGCAGGTGTAGCCAGGAGCAGGCTGATGCATTCTTCAGTTCAGCCTGCAAAAAGATCACTTGCAGTGTGGCAAAGGCACGTCACAGAGCTACAGAAAGTAGCAGCGGGAAGAGAGGCCAAGCAGTGCCTGTCTCCTGAAGAGTGAAGACTTGAAGAACGAGGATCAGCACCAACCGCACACAAAAGAAGACGAAGAAGAGGTGTGTGGTAGCGTGGGGCATTTTCCAAAGCAGGACCCATGTCGATGACAAGCAGCCTTCTTGCCTTCCCAAACTTGCTGCGCTGTGCTTCTTGGCCAGGGATGCATGACAAGCACTCTCGTGCCTGCCCCGCGCTTGTATCGCGTGCAGGGAGAGCTGCAAAGTGGCAGCTCCTGATGGCGCAGCAAGCCTGCAGCCCTGCCAAGCACGGGCTGTTTTGCACAAGCAAGAACCCCTGGGGAAACGGAGCCAAGGGAAGAGCAGAGCTCGCTCCCACTGCAAACTTGCAATGGGCAAGAGAGCCCCAGGCAGCCAGGGCGCAAGTGGCACCTTGGAGGTGCAAGAGCAGCAGGCAAGAACCTCGCCGCAAGGGCCCCGAGGACCCTGACAAGGGGCTGTGCTCAGTGCTACAGAGGACAAGAAGCAACCCCCGGGGGCCACCCTGGCGGCCCACCCGGGAGTCTAGCAAGCTTCCTCCCCCCGGATGCGGGGCACGAGGGCCACCTTCGTGGAGCAGGAGCAGCAGGCACCTAGCCAAAACGGCCCAAAGAAGCCCTGGCAGGGGCCGTGTGCTCGGTGCTGCAGAGGAAGGCAAAAAACCCCCGGGGACACTTGCTAGCCCACCTTGGGGGAAAAAAAAAGCCTTCCTCCCCCCAGCTGCAGGGCACGAGAGGCCATCTTCGTGGTGCATGAGCAGCAGGCAGTAACCTAGCCAAAAAGGACCAGAGGAGCCCTGCGCTGACTAGTGGTCATGCTCAATGCTGCAGAGGAAGGCAAAAAACCCCCGGGGACCAGTGCCAATCTGCCCCGGGGGAAAATTCCTTCCTGACCCCAGAGCTGGCGATCGGCTATTCCCTGAGCATGTGAGCAAGACCTGCCTCCTCGTCCCACAGGCTGGTCACGCCTCCCAGGAGATGCCCAAGCCCTATTCTCCCTCAACCTGCAGCCACCTCCGGGGCTTCCCAGAGTGGCCAAATGCCCCCGGCCCCATCGACCTTGGGGGCAAGAATCCCTCCCGCGCCTGGCAGGAGACCAGTGCGTGCTCCAAAGCACTGGGACCCCTGGGCAACATCTCTGCATCCCATTTCTTACGGCTGCTGCCACTGGCTCCGCAGGGCATGAGGACGGCGAGCTCTGCAGTGCTCCTCAAGAAGACACTCCCTTGCTCTTGCCACCACTTGCCAGCTGAAAAGGCCCGATAGCCTCGGGCACCGCCAGCTCTTGCTGGTTCTTCTCATCTCCAGCAGCCTCGTCCAGCCTCCGGTCTTCCTCCCTCAGCCCCCTCCAAGGCATTCTGCCAGCTCTTCAAGGACTTCCTCTCGGATGTCTGCGGGCTGTCCCCGGGCCAGCTCTGTGGCGACGGGAGGATGCCCCCTTTTATCCTGCCCCGGGGCATTGTGACTGCTGCGTTGCCGGGCGGTGGCACTGTGCCATGGGGGTGACCGCCCCCCCCCTCCCCGCACACACTCCCCCCCCCCCCCCCCCCCCCCCCCGCGCAGCCCCGCCCGCCGCCCCTCTGCCCAGCATCCTTTGGAGGAAGGCCTTTGGGGTGCTGGCCCCGAGGCAGTCCCTGTGCCCCGGGGGCCCCGGGGGCTGTCCCTTGTCCTTGCTGGCCACGCACTGGGCACAGCTGCTGAGCGTCCCTGACGCGTCCTCTGCCACTCGGCTCCCAAGGACAAACCTAGTGCCGTTACTCTTCTCTCAGGCTGCGGCAGAAACCAACCCTGCAGCCCGAAGACCACCCCCGTTAGCCGTCCCCTCTCTGCGCCAGAGCTAACGGCCACGAGCTCACGCAGCGAGGAGGACCAGGGACTTGACCTGGCTGAACACAAACCCTTTTCCGGGGGGCGCAACGGGGGTGACTTCAGCAGCCGCAGCCTGGGGGAAAGCCAAAGTGCAACCAGAGCCAGAGGTTGGGATGGACGGTGCCAAGAGACCACCACGGAAAGAACACAGGCTCTGAAAAACGGCGGAGCGGAGGTTACACCGGTGTGCTGGAAAGGCTGCTCATTTTCAGACCTAGAACCTTTGGCCCCGTGCCCAAAGCACAGGCAGGCAAACGACGACTCTTCCAAACTGTCAAAACAGCCCATTGCTGCTATCGCCCTCACATCCCCTTTTCCCACTGAAACCCAGCTGCGCAGTTGGCCCTGTTTAGACGGGATACAAAACTGCAGGCATTTAGGGAGGAGGAATGATCAGTTGCTGCTGATCATGCCGCTGTGGGTAAGGAGTTGGCTGGCCAGGTGGCCATCCGACACTAAAAGGCAAGTGCCTCTCTTTAAGAGTCCCGACGCGCCTGGAAGACCGCTGCCAAGAAGGACGCAGGATTTTGCCTTTTATAGGCCCGCCTGAAACCACCCGAGAACGTCGGCGTGGTGAAATTCGTGATGACGTTATTCCCATACAAAGGAACTTCATTGTTTGGGTTGTTTGAAATTGATTAAAGCAACTACAACAAACACTCTTCTGGCACACACTTGGTAACTCGTTTGCAAAACAGGTGCGATTAGTGCAGAAAGCTGCCAGCGTCTGGCTATCCGTTCAAGAATCTCAACATTGTCATGCCAGCTCAGTGTGAAGAGACAACAGGCCCGCGCACGTGCCCAAACGTGGCCCTGGTGTGGCTCAGCGGGCTAGAGATTCCTGGCAAGGGAACGGGAGGCCAGAGACGAACCTCAACAGAACCTAACCCGTACCTCAACAGAACATTAAACTGTTCAAGTACTCGTGCAAATCATAGACAATCCAAAACGCCCTACACAGATGCCTGGAGGTGTTGCTATTACCATCACGTGAATGAGACGGTAGGTCCTGCCAGACCTACAGCCTGCAAAACCTGAAGACGATCAGCACGCAGGCGCATACGTATCGATCTTGTTCTGTCCTCGCCAAAACTGCTGGCTGAGCTGCCATCAGCCTCAGTGACGGACAGCAGGCAAGACTCTCTCATCTGGCTTAGCTCAGGTGCAGCTCCTAGGAAAAGAGCTCTTTCAGAGAAGTCAGGTCTGGTTATGTTGGGAAAGTGTTTCAAGGAAATGTTTTTCATACTCTAGATTGGTAGAGTATGGCATGGTAATACTCTAAGCATGGTAATCTCCCTCCAAGTCCTAGCTCTGCCACCGATAACCTACTTGCTCATCAAAACCGATTCAATGTTATTCCTTGGAAATCTCTACCTTTCTTTCTTGGCGCCAAAAGGGTGGCACTTCTTTCCGAGTGCAAGATGAGTTACATAGGGTATACAGACAGCCCACGGAAAACTGAGAAATGAGTCTGTGATCACTTGCATCCACATTCCTCGGCATTCCAACACTCCTATCCCACTCCTTTCCTTGCCAGCAGTCAAGAAAGACAGCCTGCGCAACATGTACGAGATGCTGACTTGGCCAGTGTCCTGCTTTCGGCTGGGACAGAGTTAATTTTCTTCCTAGTAGCTGGTACAGTGCTGTGTTTTGGATTTAGGATGAGAAGAAAGTTGATAACACACTGATGTTGGAGTTGTTGCTAAGTAGTGTATACACTAGCCAAGGACTTTTCAGCTTCCCGTGCTCTGCCAGGTGCACAAGCAGCTGGGAGGGGGCACAGCCAAGATAGTTGCCCCAAACTGGCCAAAGGGCTATTCCATACCATATGGAGTCACACTAAGGATATAAACTGTGGGGAGTTGGCGGGGGTTCGAGTTAACCCTAGGGGTTCGGGTTAGGGTTAGGGGTTAGGGTTAGAGGTTAGGATTAGGGTTAGGGTTGGCGGTTTGGGTTAGGGTTAGCGTCATTAGGGTTAGCTTTAGGGGTTAGGGTCATTAGGGTTAGCTTTAGGGGTTAGGGTTAGCTTTAGGGTTAAATGGTTGCAAGCCTCTTTGCTGTGAGCAATACCTGTTCATTGCCCTGTGGATTTCTTTTTTTTTTTTTTGTTTTCCCCCTGGAGTCATTTTTAGAAATGCCTGAGCTGTTTCCCTTGGAAAAAGATCCCAAAACAAAAGAGCCAGAGAACAACAGGACTCTGTCAGAGCAAAGGTCCATGTGGCCCAGTACTCTGTCTCCAAGGTGGCCAACCGTCAACGTCTAAAGGAGAGCATATGAGCAGTGCAGGTCTACTTCTGCCGGGGTCCTGGGGGTGCTCACAGGCCTCAAGGGCTGGGACCGGCCTCCCCTGGCATCCCCACCCACACCGTCTCCTGCCAAGGGCCCAGGGGACGTGGCGTCTCAGCTCAGCCTGGGGGCCTTCGGTTCCTGCCTGAGCAATGGTGTGGGTGTGCCCGTCTCTGCCCCTCTCTCCTGCATGGGCCTGGGACCTGCACTGCAGAGAGCTGCTCTCCTGGATGGACCCCTCAGACCTAGGTCATAGCTTGTCATGCAGAACTAGATGCAGAACAGAGCAGAACTGTTCTATTCTGCTCTGTTCTAGGCTATTCTATTCTATTGCCGGCGCTCACCGGGAGTCGACTAACAGTGAGACTCTTACTTGCCTGAAATGCCAGGGGGATTTCAGCTCCAAAAACACTTTCAAGGGCACAAATCAGAAGGATTACAAGTGGAAGCAGGGGTTTATGTTGAGATTTTATTTTCTGTTCTCTCATTTTCTCTCCTTTTCTCTCATTGCCTGGTATGGGATGGTATTTTAGGGTGTTTTTCGGAATGTGTTTCAGAGCCGCCGCTCACAAGCATTAACACAACGCGCAGGTGTAGCCAGGAGCAGGCTGATGCATTCTTCAGTTCAGCCTGCAAAAAGATCACTTGCAGTGTGGCAAAGGCACGTCACAGAGCTACAGAAAGTAGCAGCGGGAAGAGAGGCCAAGCAGTGCCTGTCTCCTGAAGAGTGAAGACTTGAAGAACGAGGATCAGCACCAACCGCACACAAAAGAAGACGAAGAAGAAGAGGTGTGTGGTAGCGTGGGGCATTTTCCAAAGCAGGACCCATGTCGATGACAAGCAGCCTTCTTGCCTTCCCAAACTTGCTGCGCTGTGCTTCTTGGCCAGGGATGCATGACAAGCACTCTCGTGCCTGCCCCGCGCTTGTATCGCGTGCAGGGAGAGCTGCAAAGTGGCAGCTCCTGATGGCGCAGCAAGCCTGCAGCCCTGCCAAGCACGGGCTGTTTTGCACAAGCAAGAACCCCTGGGGAAACGGAGCCAAGGGAAGAGCAGAGCTCGCTCCCACTGCAAACTTGCAATGGGCAAGAGAGCCCCAGGCAGCCAGGGCGCAAGTGGCACCTTGGAGGTGCAAGAGCAGCAGGCAAGAACCTCGCCGCAAGGGCCCCGAGGACCCTGACAAGGGGCTGTGCTCAGTGCTACAGAGGACAAGAAGCAACCCCCGGGGGCCACCCTGGCGGCCCACCCGGGAGTCTAGCAAGCTTCCTCCCCCCGGATGCGGGGCACGAGGGCCACCTTCGTGGAGCAGGAGCAGCAGGCACCTAGCCAAAACGGCCCAAAGAAGCCCTGGCAGGGGCCGTGTGCTCGGTGCTGCAGAGGAAGGCAAAAAACCCCCGGGGACACTTGCTAGCCCACCTTGGGGGAAAAAAAAAGCCTTCCTCCCCCCAGCTGCAGGGCACGAGAGGCCATCTTCGTGGTGCATGAGCAGCAGGCAGTAACCTAGCCAAAAAGGACCAGAGGAGCCCTGCGCTGACTAGTGGTCATGCTCAATGCTGCAGAGGAAGGCAAAAAACCCCCGGGGACCAGTGCCAATCTGCCCCGGGGGAAAATTCCTTCCTGACCCCAGAGCTGGCGATCGGCTATTCCCTGAGCATGTGAGCAAGACCTGCCTCCTCGTCCCACAGGCTGGTCACGCCTCCCAGGAGATGCCCAAGCCCTATTCTCCCTCAACCTGCAGCCACCTCCGGGGCTTCCCAGAGTGGCCAAATGCCCCCGGCCCCATCGACCTTGGGGGCAAGAATCCCTCCCGCGCCTGGCAGGAGACCAGTGCGTGCTCCAAAGCACTGGGACCCCTGGGCAACATCTCTGCATCCCATTTCTTACGGCTGCTGCCACTGGCTCCGCAGGGCATGAGGACGGCGAGCTCTGCAGTGCTCCTCAAGAAGACACTCCCTTGCTCTTGCCACCACTTGCCAGCTGAAAAGGCCCGATAGCCTCGGGCACCGCCAGCTCTTGCTGGTTCTTCTCATCTCCAGCAGCCTCGTCCAGCCTCCGGTCTTCCTCCCTCAGCCCCCTCCAAGGCATTCTGCCAGCTCTTCAAGGACTTCCTCTCGGATGTCTGCGGGCTGTCCCCGGGCCAGCTCTGTGGCGACGGGAGGATGCCCCCTTTTATCCTGCCCCGGGGCATTGTGACTGCTGCGTTGCCGGGCGGTGGCACTGTGCCATGGGGGTGACCGCCCCCCCCCTCCCCGCACACACTCCCCCCCTCCCCCCCCCCCCCCCCCCCCGCGCAGCCCCGCCCGCCGCCCCTCTGCCCAGCATCCTTTGGAGGAAGGCCTTTGGGGTGCTGGCCCCGAGGCAGTCCCTGTGCCCCGGGGGCCCGGGGGGCTGTCCCTTGTCCTTGCTGGCCACGCACTGGGCACAGCTGCTGAGCGTCCCTGACGCGTCCTCTGCCACTCGGCTCCCAAGGACAAACCTAGTGCCGTTACTCTTCTCTCAGGCTGCGGCAGAAACCAACCCTGCAGCCCGAAGACCACCCCCGTTAGCCGTCCCCTCTCTGCGCCAGAGCTAACGGCCACGAGCTCACGCAGCGAGGAGGACCAGGGACTTGACCTGGCTGAACACAAACCCTTTTCCGGGGGGCGCAACGGGGGTGACTTCAGCAGCCGCAGCCTGGGGGAAAGCCAAAGTGCAACCAGAGCCAGAGGTTGGGATGGACGGTGCCAAGAGACCACCACGGAAAGAACACAGGCTCTGAAAAACGGCGGAGCGGAGGTTACACCGGTGTGCTGGAAAGGCTGCTCATTTTCAGACCTAGAACCTTTGGCCCCGTGCCCAAAGCACAGGCAGGCAAACGACGACTCTTCCAAACTGTCAAAACAGCCCATTGCTGCTATCGCCCTCACATCCCCTTTTCCCACTGAAACCCAGCTGCGCAGTTGGCCCTGTTTAGACGGGATACAAAACTGCAGGCATTTAGGGAGGAGGAATGATCAGTTGCTGCTGATCATGCCGCTGTGGGTAAGGAGTTGGCTGGCCAGGTGGCCATCCGACACTAAAAGGCAAGTGCCTCTCTTTAAGAGTCCCGACGCGCCTGGAAGACCGCTGCCAAGAAGGACGCAGGATTTTGCCTTTTATAGGCCCGCCTGAAACCACCCGAGAACGTCGGCGTGGTGAAATTCGTGATGACGTTATTCCCATACAAAGGAACTTCATTGTTTGGGTTGTTTGAAATTGATTAAAGCAACTACAACAAACACTCTTCTGGCACACACTTGGTAACTCGTTTGCAAAACAGGTGCGATTAGTGCAGAAAGCTGCCAGCGTCTGGCTATCCGTTCAAGAATCTCAACATTGTCATGCCAGCTCAGTGTGAAGAGACAACAGGCCCGCGCACGTGCCCAAACGTGGCCCTGGTGTGGCTCAGCGGGCTAGAGATTCCTGGCAAGGGAACGGGAGGCCAGAGACGAACCTCAACAGAACCTAACCCGTACCTCAACAGAACATTAAACTGTTCAAGTACTCGTGCAAATCATAGACAATCCAAAACGCCCTACACAGATGCCTGGAGGTGTTGCTATTACCATCACGTGAATGAGACGGTAGGTCCTGCCAGACCTACAGCCTGCAAAACCTGAAGACGATCAGCACGCAGGCGCATACGTATCGATCTTGTTCTGTCCTCGCCAAAACTGCTGGCTGAGCTGCCATCAGCCTCAGTGACGGACAGCAGGCAAGACTCTCTCATCTGGCTTAGCTCAGGTGCAGCTCCTAGGAAAAGAGCTCTTTCAGAGAAGTCAGGTCTGGTTATGTTGGGAAAGTGTTTCAAGGAAATGTTTTTCATACTCTAGATTGGTAGAGTATGGCATGGTAATACTCTAAGCATGGTAATCTCCCTCCAAGTCCTAGCTCTGCCACCGATAACCTACTTGCTCATCAAAACCGATTCAATGTTATTCCTTGGAAATCTCTACCTTTCTTTCTTGGCGCCAAAAGGGTGGCACTTCTTTCCGAGTGCAAGATGAGTTACATAGGGTATACAGACAGCCCACGGAAAACTGAGAAATGAGTCTGTGATCACTTGCATCCACATTCCTCGGCATTCCAACACTCCTATCCCACTCCTTTCCTTGCCAGCAGTCAAGAAAGACAGCCTGCGCAACATGTACGAGATGCTGACTTGGCCAGTGTCCTGCTTTCGGCTGGGACAGAGTTAATTTTCTTCCTAGTAGCTGGTACAGTGCTGTGTTTTGGATTTAGGATGAGAAGAAAGTTGATAACACACTGATGTTGGAGTTGTTGCTAAGTAGTGTATACACTAGCCAAGGACTTTTCAGCTTCCCGTGCTCTGCCAGGTGCACAAGCAGCTGGGAGGGGGCACAGCCAAGATAGTTGCCCCAAACTGGCCAAAGGGCTATTCCATACCATATGGAGTCACACTAAGGATATAAACTGTGGGGAGTTGGCGGGGGTTCGAGTTAACCCTAGGGGTTCGGGTTAGGGTTAGGGGTTAGGGTTAGAGGTTAGGATTAGGGTTAGGGTTGGCGGTTTGGGTTAGGGTTAGCGTCATTAGGGTTAGCTTTAGGGGTTAGGGTCATTAGGGTTAGCTTTAGGGGTTAGGGTTAGCTTTAGGGTTAAATGGTTGCAAGCCTCTTTGCTGTGAGCAATACCTGTTCATTGCCCTGTGGATTTCTTTTTTTTTTTTTTGTTTTCCCCCTGGAGTCATTTTTAGAAATGCCTGAGCTGTTTCCCTTGGAAAAAGATCCCAAAACAAAAGAGCCAGAGAACAACAGGACTCTGTCAGAGCAAAGGTCCATGTGGCCCAGTACTCTGTCTCCAAGGTGGCCAACCGTCAACGTCTAAAGGAGAGCATATGAGCAGTGCAGGTCTACTTCTGCCGGGGTCCTGGGGGTGCTCACAGGCCTCAAGGGCTGGGACCGGCCTCCCCTGGCATCCCCACCCACACCGTCTCCTGCCAAGGGCCCAGGGGACGTGGCGTCTCAGCTCAGCCTGGGGGCCTTCGGTTCCTGCCTGAGCAATGGTGTGGGTGTGCCCGTCTCTGCCCCTCTCTCCTGCATGGGCCTGGGACCTGCACTGCAGAGAGCTGCTCTCCTGGATGGACCCCTCAGACCTAGGTCATAGCTTGTCATGCAGAACTAGATGCAGAACAGAGCAGAACTGTTCTATTCTGTTCTGTTCTAGGCTATTCTATTCTATTGCCGGCGCTCACCGGGAGTCGACTAACAGTGAGACTCTTACTTGCCTGAAATGCCAGGGGGATTTCAGCTCCAAAAACACTTTCAAGGGCACAAATCAGAAGGATTACAAGTGGAAGCAGGGGTTTATGTTGAGATTTTATTTTCTGTTCTCTCATTTTCTCTCCTTTTCTCTCATTGCCTGGTATGGGATGGTATTTTAGGGTGTTTTTCGGAATGTGTTTCAGAGCCGCCGCTCACAAGCATTAACACAACGCGCAGGTGTAGCCAGGAGCAGGCTGATGCATTCTTCAGTTCAGCCTGCAAAAAGATCACTTGCAGTGTGGCAAAGGCACGTCACAGAGCTACAGAAAGTAGCAGCGGGAAGAGAGGCCAAGCAGTGCCTGTCTCCTGAAGAGTGAAGACTTGAAGAACGAGGATCAGCACCAACCGCACACAAAAGAAGACGAAGAAGAAGAGGTGTGTGGTAGCGTGGGGCATTTTCCAAAGCAGGACCCATGTCGATGACAAGCAGCCTTCTTGCCTTCCCAAACTTGCTGCGCTGTGCTTCTTGGCCAGGGATGCATGACAAGCACTCTCGTGCCTGCCCCGCGCTTGTATCGCGTGCAGGGAGAGCTGCAAAGTGGCAGCTCCTGATGGCGCAGCAAGCCTGCAGCCCTGCCAAGCACGGGCTGTTTTTGCACAAGCAAGAACCCCTGGGGAAACGGAGCCAAGGGAAGAGCAGAGCTCGCTCCCACTGCAAACTTGCAATGGGCAAGAGAGCCCCAGGCAGCCAGGGCGCAAGTGGCACCTTGGAGGTGCAAGAGCAGCAGGCAAGAACCTCGCCGCAAGGGCCCCGAGGACCCTGACAAGGGGCTGTGCTCAGTGCTACAGAGGACAAGAAGCAACCCCCGGGGGCCACCCTGGCGGCCCACCCGGGAGTCTAGCAAGCTTCCTCCCCCCGGATGCGGGGCACGAGGGCCACCTTCGTGGAGCAGGAGCAGCAGGCACCTAGCCAAAACGGCCCAAAGAAGCCCTGGCAGGGGCCGTGTGCTCGGTGCTGCAGAGGAAGGCAAAAAACCCCCGGGGACACTTGCTAGCCCACCTTGGGGGAAAAAAAAAAGCCTTCCTCCCCCCCAGCTGCAGGGCACGAGAGGCCATCTTCGTGGTGCATGAGCAGCAGGCAGTAACCTAGCCAAAAAGGACCAGAGGAGCCCTGCGCTGACTAGTGGTCATGCTCAATGCTGCAGAGGAAGGCAAAAAACCCCCGGGGACCAGTGCCAATCTGCCCCGGGGGAAAATTCCTTCCTGACCCCAGAGCTGGCGATCGGCTATTCCCTGAGCATGTGAGCAAGACCTGCCTCCTCGTCCCACAGGCTGGTCACGCCTCCCAGGAGATGCCCAAGCCCTATTCTCCCTCAACCTGCAGCCACCTCCGGGGCTTCCCAGAGTGGCCAAATGCCCCCGGCCCCATCGACCTTGGGGGCAAGAATCCCTCCCGCGCCTGGCAGGAGACCAGTGCGTGCTCCAAAGCACTGGGACCCCTGGGCAACATCTCTGCATCCCATTTCTTACGGCTGCTGCCACTGGCTCCGCAGGGCATGAGGACGGCGAGCTCTGCAGTGCTCCTCAAGAAGACACTCCCTTGCTCTTGCCACCACTTGCCAGCTGAAAAGGCCCGATAGCCTCGGGCACCGCCAGCTCTTGCTGGTTCTTCTCATCTCCAGCAGCCTCGTCCAGCCTCCGGTCTTCCTCCCTCAGCCCCCTCCAAGGCATTCTGCCAGCTCTTCAAGGACTTCCTCTCGGATGTCTGCGGGCTGTCCCCGGGCCAGCTCTGTGGCGACGGGAGGATGCCCCCTTTTATCCTGCCCCGGGGCATTGTGACTGCTGCGTTGCCGGGCGGTGGCACTGTGCCATGGGGGTGACCGCCCCCCCCCCTCCCCGCACACACTCCCCCCCTCCCCCCCCCCCCCCCCCCCCCCCCGCGCAGCCCCGCCCGCCGCCCCTCTGCCCAGCATCCTTTGGAGGAAGGCCTTTGGGGTGCTGGCCCCGAGGCAGTCCCTGTGCCCCGGGGGCCCGGGGGGCTGTCCCTTGTCCTTGCTGGCCACGCACTGGGCACAGCTGCTGAGCGTCCCTGACGCGTCCTCTGCCACTCGGCTCCCAAGGACAAACCTAGTGCCGTTACTCTTCTCTCAGGCTGCGGCAGAAACCAACCCTGCAGCCCGAAGACCACCCCCGTTAGCCGTCCCCTCTCTGCGCCAGAGCTAACGGCCACGAGCTCACGCAGCGAGGAGGACCAGGGACTTGACCTGGCTGAACACAAACCCTTTTCCGGGGGGCGCAACGGGGGTGACTTCAGCAGCCGCAGCCTGGGGGGAAAGCCAAAGTGCAACCAGAGCCAGAGGTTGGGATGGACGGTGCCAAGAGACCACCACGGAAAGAACACAGGCTCTGAAAAACGGCGGAGCGGAGGTTACACCGGTGTGCTGGAAAGGCTGCTCATTTTCAGACCTAGAACCTTTGGCCCCGTGCCCAAAGCACAGGCAGGCAAACGACGACTCTTCCAAACTGTCAAAACAGCCCATTGCTGCTATCGCCCTCACATCCCCTTTCCCACTGAAACCCAGCTGCGCAGTTGGCCCTGTTTAGACGGGATACAAAACTGCAGGCATTTAGGGAGGAGGAATGATCAGTTGCTGCTGATCATGCCGCTGTGGGTAAGTTGGCTGGCCAGGTGGCCATCCGACACTAAAAGGCAAGTGCCTCTCTTTAAGAGTCCCGACGCGCCTGGAAGACCGCTGCCAAGAAGGACGCAGGATTTTGCCTTTTATAGGCCCGCCTGAAACCACCCGAGAACGTCGGCGTGGTGAAATTCGTGATGACGTTATTCCCATACAAAGGAACTTCATTGTTTGGGTTGTTTGAAATTGATTAAAGCAACTACAACAAACACTCTTCTGGCACACACTTGGTAACTCGTTTGCAAAACAGGTGCGATTAGTGCAGAAAGCTGCCAGCGTCTGGCTATCCGTTCAAGAATCTCAACATTGTCATGCCAGCTCAGTGTGAAGAGACAACAGGCCCGCGCACGTGCCCAAACGTGGCCCTGGTGTGGCTCAGCGGGCTAGAGATTCCTGGCAAGGGAACGGGAGGCCAGAGACGAACCTCAACAGAACCTAACCCGTACCTCAACAGAACATTAAACTGTTCAAGTACTCGTGCAAACCATAGACAATCCAAAACGCCCTACACAGATGCCTGGAGGTGTTGCTATTACCATCACGTGAATGAGACGGTAGGTCCTGCCAGACCTACAGCCTGCAAAACCTGAAGACGATCAGCACGCAGGCGCATACGTATCGATCTTGTTCTGTCCTCGCCAAAACTGCTGGCTGAGCTGCCATCAGCCTCAGTGACGGACAGCAGGCAAGACTCTCTCATCTGGCTTAGCTCAGGTGCAGCTCCTAGGAAAAGAGCTCTTTCAGAGAAGTCAGGTCTGGTTATGTTGGGAAAGTGTTTCAAGGAAATGTTTTTCATACTCTAGATTGGTAGAGTATGGCATGGTAATACTCTAAGCATGGTAATCTCCCTCCAAGTCCTAGCTCTGCCACCGATAACCTACTTGCTCATCAAAACCGATTCAATGTTATTCCTTGGAAATCTCTACCTTTCTTTCTTGGCGCCAAAAGGGTGG